>NC_090448.1:638477837-638780867 GCF_031143425.1 Pleurodeles waltl
ACAAGGCACAATGATAAAAGTAAGGCACAAGTCAAAAACAGTCACAAAATTCGATAAATGGCACAAAATACAATCGGAATACAGCAATCACTAGGGGCACAAATGGGGGCAAGAGCGCAAGGAGGCAAAGCGCTGAAAAGTAGAAAAACACTTAGATACGGCGAAAAGCGGCAGAGAGCACACAAGTCTAGCGAAGCTTACCAGAGCCCACTAGACACCAGGGATGAGGCGCAGGAGGATGCCTGCGGGTGGAGGAGGGCCTCGAACATGCTAGCAGCAGCGTAGGCGGCGGTCAGGGGCACCAGACAGCAAGGTGGTGCTGCGGACGTGGGGGGAGAGCTCTAGACCAAAAACAGGTCAGAGGTCGCTCACTCACAATGCCCAGCGCCAGCCATTAAGATGGGAGGGGGGAGGGAGGAGCAGCTGGGAGGCGGGAGGGAGCGGCGAATGGGGGCGTGAGGGGGGGAGGCCCGCAGGGAGGCAGCGGCAGGGAGAAAACGGCAAGGGGGAGCGCACAAGGGGCGAAAACCAGGAAAAACAAGGCACAATGACAAAAGTAAGGCACAAGTCAAAAACAGTCACACAATTCGATAAATGGCACAAAATTCAATCGGAATACAGCAATCAGTAGGGGCACAAATGGGGGCAAGAGCGCAAGGAGGCAAGGCGCCAAAAAGTAGAAAAACACTTACAGAATACGGCGAAAAGCGGCAGAGAGCAAACAGGTCTAGCGAAGCTTACCAGAGCCCACTACACACCAGGGATGAGGGCGCAGGAGGATGCCTACGGTGGAGGAGGGCCTCGAACATGCTAGCAGCAGCGTGGGCGGGGGTCAGGGGCACGAGACAGCAAGGTGGTGCTGCAGACATGGGGGGCGAGCTCTAGACCAAAAACAGGTCAGAGGTTGCTCACTCGCGACACGCAGCGCCAGCCATTAAGAAGGGAGGGGGGAGGGAGGAGCAGCTGGGAGGTGGGAGGGAGTGGCGCATGGAGCCTCGAGGGGGGCGGGCCGCAGGGAGGCAGCGGCAGGGAGAAAACAGCAAGGGGGAGCGCACAAGGTGCGAAAACCAGGAAAAACAGGCACAATGACAAAAGTAAGGCACAAGTCAAAAACAGTCACAAAATTCGATAAATGGCACAAAATACAATCGGAATACAGCAATCAGAAGGGGCAAAAATGGGGGCAAGAGCGCAAGGAGGCAAGGCGCTGAAAAGTAGAAAAACAGATACGGCGAAAAGCGGCAGAAAGCACACAGGTCTAGCGAAGCTTACCAGAGCCCACTAGACTCCAGGGATGAGGCGCAGGAGGATGCCTGCAGGTGGAGGAGGGCCTCGAACACGCTAGCAGCAGCGTGGGCGGGGGTCAGGGGCACAAGACAGCAAGGTGGTGCTGCGGACGTGGAGGGCGAGCTCTAGACCAAAAAGAGGTCAGAGGTCGCTCACTCTCGACGCGCAGCGCCAGCCATTAAGAAGGGAGGGGGGAGGGAGGAGCAGCTCGGAGGCGGGAGGTGGAGGGAGCGGCGCATAGGGGCGCGAGGGGGGCGGGGCCGCAGGGAGGCAGCAGCAGGGAGAAAACGGCAAGAGGGAACGCACAAGGGGAGAAAACCAGGAAAAAACTAGGCACAATGACAAAACTAAGGCACAAGTCAAAAAGAGTCACAAAATACGATAAATGACACAAAATACAATCGGAATACAGCAATCAGAAGGGGCACAAATGGGGGCAAGAGCGCAAGGAGGCAAGGCGCTGAAAAGTAGAAAAACACTTACAGATACGGCGAAAAGCGGCAGAGAGCACACGGGTCTAGCGAAGCTTACCAGAGCCCACTAGACACCAGGTATGAGGCGCAGGAGGATGCCTGCGGGTGGAGGAGGGCCTCGAACACGCTAGCGGCAGCTTGGACGGGGGTCAGGGGCACAAGACAGCAAGGTGCTGCTGCGGACGTGGGGGGCGAGCTCTAGATCAAAAAGAGGTCAGAGGTCGCTCACTCGCGATGCGCGGCGCCAGCCATTAAGATGAGAGGGGAGAGGGAGGAGCAGCTGGGAGTCGGGAGGGAGCGGCGAATGGGGGCGTGAGGGGGGGCGGGCCGCAGGGAGGCAGCGGCAGGGAGAAAACGGCAAGGGGGGAGCGCACAAGGGGCGAAAACCAGGAAAAACAAGGCACAATGACAAAAGTAAGGCACAAGTCAAAAACAGTCACAAAATTCGATAAATGGCACAAAATACAATCGGAATACAGCAATCAGTAGGGGCACAAATGGGGGCAAGAGCGCAAGGAGGCAGAGCGCTGAAAAGTAGAAAAACACTTACAGATACGGCGAAAAGCGGCAGAAAGCACACAGGTCTAGTGAAGCTTACCAGAGCCCACTAGACACCAGGGATGAGGCGCAGGGGGATGCCTGTGGGTGGAGGAGGGCCTCGAACACGCTACCAGCAGCGTAGGCGGGGGTCAGGGGCACGAGACAGCAAGGGGGTGCTGCGGACGTGGGGGGCGAGCTCTAGACCAAAAACAGGTCAGAGGTCGCTCACTCGCGTTGCGCAGCGCCAGCCATTAAGATGGGAGGGGGGGAGGGAGGAGCAGCTGGGAAGTGGGAGGCGGGAGGGAGCGGCGAATGGGGGGCGGGCCGCAGGGAGGCAGCGGCAGGGAGGAAAACGGCAAGGGCGAGCGCACAAGGGGCGAAAACCAGGAAAAACAAGGTACAATGACAAAAGTAAGGCACAAGTCAAAAACAGTCACAAAATTCGATAAATGGCACAAAATACAATCGGAATACAGCAATCAGTAGGGGCACAAATGGGGGCAAGAGTGCAAGGAGGCAAGGCGCTGAAAAGTAGAAAAACACTTACAGATACGGCGAAAAGCGGCAGAGAGCACACGGGTCTAGCAAAGCTTACCAGAGCCCACTAGACACAGTTATGAGGCGCAGGAGGATGCCTGCGGGTGGAGGAGGGCCTCGAACACGCTAGCGTCAGCGTGGGAGGGGGTCAGCGGCACGAGACAGGCAAGGTGGTGCTGCGGACGTGGCGGGCGAGCTCTAGACCAAAAACAGGTCAGAGGTCGCTCACTCGCGACGCGCAGCGCCAGCCATTAAGATGGGAGGGGGGAGGGAGGAGCAGCTGGGAGGCGGGAGGGAGTGGCGCATGGAGCCTCGAGGGGGGCGGGGCCGCAGGGAGGCAGCGGCATGGAGAAAACAGCAAGGGGGAGCCCACAAGGTGCGAAAACCAGGAAAACAAGGCACAATGACAAAAGTAAGGCACAAGTCAAAAACAATCACAAAATACGATAAATGGCACAAAATACAATCGGCATACAGCAATCAGAAGGGGCAAAAATGGGGGCAAGAGCGCAAGGAGGCAAGGCGCTGAAAAGTAGAAAAACACTTACAGATACGGCGAAAAGCGGCAGAAAGCACACTGGTCTAGTGAAGCTTACCAGAGCCTACTAGACACCAGGGATAAGGCGCAGGGGGATGCCTCTGGGTGGAGGAGGGACTCGAACACGCTACCAGCAGCGTAGGCGGGGGTCAGGGGCACAAGACAGCAAGGTGGTGCTGCGGACGTGGAGGGCGAGCTCTAGACCAAAAAGAGGTCAGAGGTCGCTCACTCGCGACGTGCAGCGCCAGCCATTAAGAAGGGAGGGGGGAGGGGGGAGGGAGGAGCAGCTGGGAGGCGGGAGGTGGGAGGGAGCGGCGCATGGGGGCGCGAGGGGGGCGGGGCCGCAGGGAGGCAGCAACAGGGAGAAAACGGCAAGGGGGAACGCACAAGGGGCGAAAACCAGGAAAAACAAGGCACAATGACAAAAATAAGGCACAAGTCAAAAACAGTCACAAAATACGATAAATGACACAAAATACAATCGGAATACAGCAATCAGAAGGGGCACAAATGGGGGCAAGAGCACAAGGAGGAAAGGCGCTGAAAAGTAGAAAAACACTTACAGATACGGCGAAAAGCGGCAGAGAGCACACGGGTCTAGCGAAGCTTACCAGAGCCCACTACACACCAGTATGAGGCGCAGGAGGATGCCTGCGGGTGGAGGAGGGCCTCGAACACGCTAGCGGCAGCGTGGGCGGGGGTCAGGGGCACGAGACAGCAAGGTGTTGCTGCGGACGTGGGGGGCGAGCTCTAGATCAAAAACAGGTCAGAGGTCGCTCACTCGCGATGCGCAGCGCCAGCCATTAAGATGGGAGGGGGGAGGGAGGAGCAGCTGGGAGGCGGGAGGCGGGAGGGAGCCGAGAATGGGGGCGTGAGGGGGGGCGGGCCGCAGGGAGGCAGCGGCAGGGAGAAAACGGCAAGGGGGAGCGCACAAGGGGCGAAAACCAGGAAAAACAAGGTACAATGACAAAAGTAAGGCACAAGTCAAAAACAGTCACAAAATTCGATAAATGGCACAAAATACAATCGGAATACAGCAATCAGTAGGGGCACAAATGGGGGCAAGAGTGCAAGGAGGCAAGGCGCTGAAAAGTAGAAAAACACTTACAGATACGGCGAAAAGCGTCAGAGAGCACACAGGTCTAGCGAAGCTTACCAGAGCCCACTACACACCAGGGATGAGGCGCAGGAGGATGCCTACGGGTGGAGGAGGGCCTCGAACATGCTAGCAGCAGCGTGGGCGGGGGTCAGGGGCACGAGACAGCAAGGTGGTGCTGCGGACATGGGGGGCGAGCTCTAGACCAACAACAGGTCAGAGGTTGCTCACTCGCGAAGCGCAGCGCCAGCCATTAAGAAGGGAGGGGGGAGGGAGGAGCAGCTGGGGGGAGGGAGGAGCAGCTGGGAGGCGGGAGGGAGCGGCGAATGGGGGCGTGAGGGGGGGCGGGCCGCAGGGAGGCAGCGGCAGGGAGAAAACTGCAAGGGGGAGCGCACAAGGGGCGAAAACCAGGAAAAACAAGGCACAATGACAAAAGTAAGGCACAAGTCAAAAACAGTGACAAAATTCGATAAATGGCACAAAATACAATCGGAATACAGCAATCAGTAGGGGCACAAATGGGGGCAAGAGCGCAAGGAGGCAAGGCGCCAAAAAGTAGAAAAACACTTACAGATACGGCGAAAAGCGGCAGAGAGCACACAGGTCTAGCAAAGCTTACCAGAGCACACTAGACACCAGGGATCAGGCGCAGGAGGATGCCTACGGGTGGAGGAGGGCCTCGAACATGCTAGCAGCAGCGTGGGCGGGGGTCAGGGGCACGAGACAGCAAGGTGGTGCTGCGGACGTGGCGGGCGAGCTCTAGACCAAAAACAGGTCAGAGGTCGCTCACTCGCGACACGCAGCGCCAGCCATTAAGAAGGGAGGAGGGAGGGAGGACAGCTGGGAGGCGGAAGGGAGTGCCGCATGGAGTCTCGAGGGGGGGCGGGGCCGCAGGGAGGCAGCGGCAGGGAGAAAACAACAAGGGGGAGCGCACAAGGTGCGAAAACCAGGAAAAACAAGGCACAATGACAAAAGTAAGGCACAAGTCAAAAACAATCACAAAATACGATAAATGGCACAAAATACAATCGGAATACAGCAATCAGAAGGGGCACAAATTGGGGCAAGAGCGCAAGGAGGCAAGGTGCTGAAAAGTAGAAAAACACTTACAGATACGGCGAAAAGCGGCAGAGAGCACACAGGTCTAGCGAAGCTTACCAGAGCCCACTAGACACCAGGGATGAGGCGCAGGAGGATGCCTGCGGGTGGAGGAGGGCCTCGAACATGCTAGCAGCAGCGTGGGCGGGGGTCAGGGGCACGAGACAGCAAGGTGGTGCTGCGGACGTGGCGGGCGAGCTCTAGACCAAAAACAGGTCAGAGGTCGCTCACTCGCGACGCGCAGCGCCAGCCATTAAGAAGGGAGGAGGGAGGGAGGAGCAGCTGGGAGGCGGGAGGGAGTGGCGCATGGAGTCTCGAGGGGGGCGGGGCCGCAGGGAGGCAGCGGCAGGGAGAAAACAACAAGGGGGAGCACACAAGGTGCGAAAACCAGGAAAAACAAGGCACAATGACAAAAGTAAGGCACAAGTCAAAAACAATCACAAAATACGATAAATGGCACAAAATACAATCGGAATACAGCAATCAGAAGGGGCACAAATTGGGGCAAGAGCGCAAGGAGGCAAGGCGCTGAAAAGTAGAAAAACACTTACAGATACGGCGAAAAGCGGCAGAGAGCACACAGGTCTAGCGAAGCTTACCAGAGCCCACTAGACACCATGGATGAGGCGCTGGAGTATGCCTGCGGGTGGAGGAGGGCCTCGAACACGCTAGCAGCAGCGTGGGCGGGGGTCAGGGGCAGGAGACAGCAAGGTGGTGCTGCGGATGTGGGGGGCAAGCTCTAGACCAAAAACAGGTCAGAGGTCGCTCACTCGCGATGCGCAGCGCCAGCCATTAAGATGGGAGGAGGGAGGGAGGAGCAGCTGGGAGGCGGGAGGCGAGAGGGAGCGGTGAATGGGGGCGTGAGGGGGGGCGGGCCGCAGGGAGGCAGCGGCAGGGAGAAAACGGCAAGGGGGAGCGCACAAGGGGCGAAAACCAGGAAAAACAAGGCACAATGACAAAAGTAAGGCACAAGTCAAAAACAGTCACAAAATACGATAAATGGCACAAAATACAATCGGAATACAGCAATCAGAAGGGGCACAAATGGGGGCAAGATCGCAAGGAGGCAAGGTGCTGAAAAGTAGAAAAACACTTACAGATACGGCGAAAAGCGGCAGAGAGCACACAAGTCTAGCGAAGCTTACCAGAGCCCACTAGACACCAGGGATGAGGCGCAGGAGGATGCCTGCGGGTGGAGGAGGGCCTCGAACATGCTAGCAGCAGCGTAGGCGGGGGTCAGGGGCACCAGACAGCAAGGTGGTGCTGCGGACGTGGGGGGAGAGCTCTAGACCAAAAACAGGTCAGAGGTCGCTCACTCACGATGCCCAGCGCCAGCCATTAAGATGGGAGGGGGGAGGGAGGAGCAGCTGGGAGGCGGGAGGGAGCGGCGAATGGGGGCGTGAGGGGGGGCGGGCCGCAGGGAGGCAGCAGCAGGGAGAAAACGGCAAGGGGGAGCGCACAAGGGGCGAAAACCAGGAAAAACAAGGCACAATGACAAAAGTAAGGCACAAGTCAAAAACAGTCACACAATTCGATAAATGGCACAAAATACAATCGGAATACAGCAATCAGTAGGGGCACAAATGGGGGCAAGAGCGCAAGGAGGCAAGGCGCCAAAAAGTAGAAAAACACTTACAGATACGGCGAAAAGCGGCAGAGAGCACACAGGTCTAGCGAAGCTTACCAGAGCCCACTACACACCAGGGATGAGGCGCAGGAGGATGCCTACGGGTGGAGGAGGGCCTCGAACATGCTAGCAGCAGCGTGGGCGGGGGTCAGGGGCACGAGACAGCAAGGTGGTGCTGCGGACATGGGGGGCGAGCTCTAGACCAAAAACAGGTCAGAGGTTGCTCACTCGCGACACGCAGCGCCAGCCATTAAGAAGGGAGGGGGGAGGGAGGAGCAGCTGGGAGGCGGGAGGGAGTGGCGCATGGAGCCTCGAGGGGGGCGGGGCCGCAGGGAGGCAGCGGCAGGGAGAAAACAGCAAGGGGGAGCGCACAAGGTGCGAAAA
This sequence comes from Pleurodeles waltl, assembly GCF_031143425.1. Taxonomy (NCBI): domain Eukaryota; kingdom Metazoa; phylum Chordata; class Amphibia; order Caudata; family Salamandridae; genus Pleurodeles; species Pleurodeles waltl. Next base: position 638,485,418 of record NC_090448.1, read on the forward strand.
ACAGGAAAAACAGGCACAATGACAAAAGTAAGGCACAAGTCAAAAACAGTCACAAAATTCGATAAATGGCACAAAATACAATCGGAATACAGCAATCAGAAGGGGCAAAAATGGGGGCAAGAGCGCAAGGAGGCAAGGCGCTGAAAAGTAGAAAAACAGATACGGCGAAAAGCGGCAGAAAGCACACAGGTCTAGCGAAGCTTACCAGAGCCCACTAGACTCCAGGGATGAGGCGCAGGAGGATGCCTGCGGGTGGAGGAGGGCCTCGAACACGCTAGCAGCAGCGTGGGCGGGGGTCAGGGGCACAAGACAGCAAGGTGGTGCTGCGGACGTGGAGGGCGAGCTCTAGACCAAAAAGAGGTCAGAGGTCGCTCACTCGCGAAGCACAGCGCCAGCCATTAAGAAGGGAGGGGGGAGGGAGGAGCACCTCGGAGGCGGGAGGTGGGAGGGAGCGGCGCATGGTGGCGCGAGGGGGGCGGGGCCGCAGGGAGGCAGCAGCAGGGAGAAAACGGCAAGGGGGAACGCACAAGGGGAGAAAACCAGGAAAAACTAGGCACAATGACAAAACTAAGGCACAATTCAAAAAGTCACAAAATACGATAAATGACACAAAATACAATCGGAATACAGCAATCAGAAGGGGCACAAATGGGGGCAAGAGCGCAAGGAGGCAAGGCGCTGAAAAGTAGAAAAACACTTACAGATACGGCGAAAAGCGGCAGAGAGCACACGGGTCTAGCGAAGCTTACCAGAGCCCACTAGACACCAGGTATGAAGCGCAGGAGGATGCCTGCGGGTGGAGGAGGGCCTCGAACACGCTAGCGGCAGCTTGGATGGGGGTCAGGGGGCACAAGACAGCAAGGTGCTGCTGCGGACGTGGGGGGGCGAGCTCTAGATCAAAAACAGGTCAGAGGTCGCTCACTCGCGATGCGCGGCGCCAGCCATTAAGATGAGAGGGGGGAGGGAGGAGCAGCTGGGAGGCGGGAGGGAGTGGCGCATGGAGCCTCGAGGGGGGGCGGGGCCGCAGGGAGGCAGCGGCAGGGAGAAAACAGCAAGGGGGAGTGCACAAGGTGCGAAAACCAGGAAAAACAAGGCACAATGACAAAAGCAAGGCACAAGTCAAAAACAATCACAAAATACGATAAATGGCACAAAATACAATCGGCATACAGCAATCAGAAGGGGCAAAAATGGGGCAAGAGCGCAAGGAGGCAAGGCGCTGAAAAGTAGAAAAACACTTACAGATACGGCGAAAAGCGGCAGAAAGCACACAGGTCTAGTGAAGCTTACCAGAGCCCACTAGACACCAGGGATGAGGTGCAGGGGGATGCCTGTGGGTGGAGGAGGGCCTCGAACACGCTACCAGCAGCGTAGGCGGGGGTCAGGGGCACGAGACAGCAAGGGGGTGCTGCGGACGTGGGGGGCGAGCTCTAGACCAAAAACAGGTCAGAGGTCGCTCACTCGCGTTGCGCAGCACCAGCCATTAAGATGGGAGGGGGGAGGGAGGAGCAGCTGGGAAGTGGGAGGCGGGAGGGAGCGGCGAATGGGGGCGGGCCGCAGGGAGGCAGCGGCAGGGAGAAAACGGCAAGGGCGAGCGCACAAGGGGCGAAAACCAGGAAAAACAAGGCACAATGACAAAAGTAAGGCACAAGTCAAAAACAGTAACAAAATTCGATAAATGGCACAAAATACAATCGGAATACAGCAATCAGAAGGGGCACAAATGGGGGCAAGAGCGCAAGGAGGCAAGGCGCTGAAAAGTAGAAAAACACTTACAGATACGTCGAAAAGCGGCAGAGAGCACACAGGTCTAGCAAAGCTTACCAGAGCCCACTAGACTCCAGGGATGAGGCGCAGGAGGATGCCTGCGGGTGGAGGAGGGCCTCGAACACGCTAGCAGCAGCGTGGGCGGGGGTCAGGGGCACAAGACAGCAAGGTGGTGCTGCGGACGTGGAGGGCGAGCTCTAGACCAAAAAGAGGTCAGAGGTCGCTCACTCGCGACGCGCAGCGCCAGCCATTAAGAAGGGAGGGGGGAGAGAGGAGCAGCTGGGAGGCGGGAGGTGGGAGGGAGCGGCGCATGGGGGCGCGAGGGGGGCGGGCCGCAGGGAGGCAGCAGCAGGGAGAAAACGGCAAGGGGGAACGCACAAGGGGCAAAAACCAGGAAAAACAAGGCACAATGACAAAACTAAGGCACAAGTCAAAAACAGTCACAAAATACGATAAATGACACAAAATACAATCGGAATACAGCAATCAGAAGGGGCACAAATGGGGGCAAGAGCACAAGGAGGCAAGGTGCTGAAAAGTAGAAAAACACTTACAGATACGGCGAAAAGCGGCAGAGAGCACACGGGTCTAGCGAAGCTTACCAGAGCCCACTAGACACCAGTTATGAGGCGCAGGAGGATGCCTGCGGGTGGAGGAGGGCCTCGAACACGCTAGCGGCAGCGTGGGCGGGGGTCAGGGGCACGAGACAGCAAGGTGGTGCTGCGGACGTGGCGGGCGAGCTCTAGACCAAAAAGAGGTCGCTCACTCGCGACGCGCAGCGCCAGCCATTAAGATGGGAGGGGGAGGGAGAAGCAGCTGGGAGGCGGGAGGGAGCGGCGAATGGGGGCGTGAGGGGGGGCGGGCCGCAGGGAGGCAGCGGCAGGGAGAAAACGGCAAGGGGGAGCGCACAAGGGGCGAAAACCAGGAAAAACAAGGTACAATGACAAAAGTAAGGCACAAGTCAAAAACAGTCACAAAATTCGATAAATGGCACAAAATACAATCGGAATACAGGAATTAGTAGGGGCACAAATGGGGGCAAGAGTGCAAGGAGGCAAGGCGCTGAAAAGTAGAAAAACACTTACAGATACGGCGAAAAGCCTCAGAGAGCACACAGGTCTAGCGAAGCTTACCAGAGCCCACTACACACCAGGGATGAGGCGCAGGAGGATGCCTACGGGTGGAGGAGGGCCTCGAACATGCTAGCAGCAGCGTGGGCGGGGGTCAGGGGCACGAGACAGCAAGGTGGTGCTGCGGACATGGGGGGCGAGCTCTAGACCAAAAACAGGTCAGAGGTTGCTCACTCGCGAAGCGCAGCGGCAGCCATTAAGAAGGGAGGGGGGAGGGAGGAGCAGCTGGGAGGCGGGAGGGAGTGGCGCATGGAGCCTCGAGGGGGGCGGGGCCGCAGGGAGGCAGCAGCAGGGAGAAAACGGCAAGGGGGAGCGCACAAGGGGCGAAAACCAGGAAAAACAAGGCACAATGACAAAACTAAGGCACAAGTCAAAAACAGTCACAAAATTCGATAAATGGCACAAAATACAATCGGAATACAGCAATCAGGAGGGGCACAAATGGGAGCAAGAGCGCAAGGAGGCAAGGCGCTGAAAAGTAGAAAAACACTTATAGATACGGCGAAAAGCGGCAGAGAGCACACGGGTCTAGCGAAGCTTACCAGAGCCCACTAGACACCAGTTATGAGGCGCAGGAGGATGCCTGCGGGTGGAGGAGGGCCTCGAACACGCTAGCGCCAGCGTGGGCGGGGGTCAGGGGCACGAGACAGCAAGGTGGTGCTGCGGACGTGGCGGGCGAGCTATAGACCAAAAACAGGTCAGAGGTCGCTCACTCGCGACGCGAAGTGCCAGCCATTAAGATGGGAGGGGGGAGGGAGGAGCAGCTGGGAGGCGGGAGGGAGCGGCGAATGGGGGCGTGAGGGGAGGCGGGCCGCAGGGAGGCAGCGGCAGGGAGAAAACGGCAAGGGGGAACGCACAAGGGGCGAAAACCCGGAAAAACAAGGCATAATGACAAAGGTAAGGCACAAGTCAAAAACAGTCACAAAATACGATAAATGACACAAAATACAATCGGAATACAGCAATCAGAAGGGGCACAAATGGTGGCAAGAGCGCAAGGATGCAAGGCGCTGAAAAGTAGAAAAACACTTACAGATACGGCGAAAAGTGGCAGAAAGTACACAGGTCTAGTGAAGCTTACCAGAGCCCACTAGACACCAGGGATGAGGCGCAGGGGGATGCCTGTGGGTGGAGGAGGGCCTCGAACACGCTACCAGCAGCGTAGGCGGGGGTCAGGGGCACGAGACAGCAAGGGGGTGCTGCGGACGTGGGGGGCGAGCTCTAGACCAAAAACAGGTCAGAGGTCGCTCACTCGCATTGCGCAGCGCCAGCCATTAAGATGGGAGGGGGGAGGGAGGAGAAGCTGGGAAGTGGGAGGCGGGAGGGAGCGGCGAATGGGGGCGGGCCGCAGGGAGGCAGCGGTAGGGAGAAAACGGCAAGGGCGAGCGCACAAGGGGCGAAAACCAGGAAAAACAAGGCACAATGACAAAAGTAAGGCACAAGTCAAAAACAGTCACAAAATTTGATAAATGGCACAAAATACAATCGGAATACAGCAATCAGTAGGGGCACAAATGGGGGCAAGAGCGCAAGGAGGCAAGGCGCTGAAAAGTAGAAAAACACTTACAGATACGGCGAAAAGCGTCAGAGAGCACACAGGTCTAGCGAAGCTTACCAGAGCCCACTACACAGCAGGGATGAGGCGCAGGAGGATGCCTACGGGTGGAGGAGGGCCTCGAACATGCTAGCAGCAGCGTGGGCGGGGGTCAGGGGCACGAGACAGCAAGGTGGTGCTGCGGACATGGGGGGCGAGCTCTAGACCAAAAACAGGTCAGAGGTCGCTCACTCGCAAAGCGCAGCGCCAGCCATTCAGAAGGGAGGGGGGAGGGAGGAGCAGCTGGGAGGCGGGAGGGAGTGGCACATGGAGCCTCGTGGGGGGCGGGGCCGCAGAGAGGCAGCGGCAGGGAGAAAACAGCAAGGGGGAGCGCACAAGGTGCGAAAACCAGGAAAAACAAGGCACAATGACAAAAGCAAGGCACAAGTCAAAAACAGTCACAAAATTCGATAAATGGCACAAAATACAATCGGAATACAGCAATCAGAAGGGGCACAAATGGGGGCAAGAGCGCAAGGAGGCAAGGCGCTGAAAAGTAGAAAAACACTTACAGATACGTCGAAAAGCGGCAGAGAGCACACAGGTCTAGCGAAGCTTACCAGAGCCCACTAGACTCCAGGGATGAGGCGCAGGAGGATGCCTGCGGGTGGAGGAGGGCCTTGAACACGCTAGCAGCAGCGTGGGCGGGGGTCAGGGGCACAAGACAGCAAGGTGGTGCTGCGGACGTGGAGGGCGAGCTCTAGACCAAAAAGAGGTCAGAGGTCGCTCACTCGCGACGCGCAGCGCCAGCCATTAAGAAGGGAGGGGGGAGGGAGGAGCAGCTGGGAGGCGGGAGGTGGGAGGGAGCGGCGCATGGGGGCGCGAGGGGGGCGGGCCGCAGGGAGGCAGCAGCAGGGAGAAAACGGCAAGGGGGAACGCACAAGGGGCAAAAACCAGGAAAAACAAGGCACAATGACAAAACTAAGGCACAAGTCAAAAACAGTCACAAAATACGATAAATGACACAAAATACAATCGGAATACAGCAATCAGAAGGGGCACAAATGGGGGCAAGAGCACAAGGAGGCAAGGCGCTGAAAAGTAGAAAAACACTTACAGATACGGCGAAAAGCGGCAGAGAGCACACGGGTCTAGCGAAGCTTACCAGAGCCCACTAGACACCAGGTATGAGGCGCAGGAGGATGCCTGCGGGTGGAGGAGGGCCTCGAACACGCTAGCGGCAGCGTGGGCGGGGGTCAGGGGCACGAGATAGCAAGGTGTTGCTGCGGACGTGGGGGGCGAGCTCTAGATCAAAAACAGGTCAGTGGTCGCTCACTCGCGATGCGTAGCGCCAGCCATTAAGATGGGAGGGGGGAGGGAGGAGCAGCTGGGAGGCGGGAGGGAGCGGCGAATGGGGGCGTGAGGGGGGGCGGGCCGCAGGGAGGCAGCGGCAGGGAGAAAACGGCAAGGGGGAGCGCACAAGGGGCGAAAACCAGGAAAAACGAGGCACAATGACAAAAGTAAGGCACAAGTCAAAAACAGTCACAAAATTCGATAAATGGCACAAAATACAATCGGAATACAGCAATCAGTAGGGGCACAAATGGGGGCAAGAGCGCAAGGAGGCAAGGCGCTGAAAAGTAGAAAAACACTTACAGATACGGCGAAAAGCGGCAGAGAGCACACAGGTCTAGCGAAGCTTACCAGAGCCCACTAGACACCAGGGATGAGGGGCAGGAGGATGCCTACGGGTGGAGGAGGGCCTCGAACATGCTAGCAGCAGCGTGGGCGGGGGTCAGGGGCACGAGACAGCAAGGTGGTGCTGCGGACATGGGGGGCAAGCTCTAGACCAAAAACAGGTCAGAGGTTGCTCACTCGCGACGCGCAGCGCCAGCCATTAAGAAGGGAGGGGGGAGGGAGGAGCAGCTGGGAGGCGGGAGGGAGTGGCGCATGGAGCCTCGAGGGGGGCGGGCCGCAGGGAGGCAGCGGCAGGGAGAAAACGGCAAGGGGGAGCGCACAAGGGGCGAAAACCAGGAAAAACAAGGCACAATGACAAAAGTAAGGCACAAGTCAAAAACAGTCACAAAATTCGATAAATGGCACAAAATACAATCGGAATACAGCAATGAGTAGGGGCACAAATGGGGGCAAGAGCGCAAGGAGGCAAGGCGCTGAAAAGTAGAAAAACACTTACAGATACGGCGAAAAGCGGCAGAGAGCACACAGGTCTAGCGAAGCTTACCAGAGCCCACTAGACACCAGGGATGAGGCGCAGGAGGATGCCTACGGGTGGAGGAGGGCCTCGAACATGCTAGCAGCAGCGTGGGCGGGGGTCAGGGGCACGAGACAGCAAGGTGGTGCTGCTGACGTGGCAGGCGAGCTCTAGACCAAAAACAGGTCAGAGGTCGCTCACTCGCGACGCGCAGCGCCAGCCATTAAGAAGGGAGGAGGGAGGGAGGAGCAGCTGGGAGGCGGGAGGGAGTGGCGCATGGAGTCTCGAGGGGGGCGGGGCCGCAGGGAGGCAGCGGCAGGGAGAAAACAACAAGGGGGAGCGCACAAGGTGCGAAAACCAGGAAAAACAAGGCACAATCACAAAAGTAAGGCACAAGTCAAAAACAATCACAAAATACGATAAATGGCACAAAATACAATCGGAATACAGCAATCAGAAGGGGCACAAATTGGGGCAAGAGCGCAAGGAGGCAAGGCGCTGAAAAGTAGAAAAACACTTACAGATATGGCGAAAAGCGGCAGAGAGCACACAGGTCTAGCGAAGCTTACCAGAGCCCACTAGACACCAGGGATGAGGCGCTGGAGGATGCCTGCGGGTGGAGGAGGGCCTCGAACACGCTAGCAGCAGCGTGGGCGGGGGTCAGGGGCAGGAGACAGCAAGGTGGTGCTGCGGACATGGGGGGCAAGCTCTAGACCAAAAACAGGTCAGAGGTTGCTCACTCGCGAAGCGCAGCGCCAGCCATTAAGAAGGGAGGGGGGAGGGAGGAGCAGCTGGGAGGCGGGAGGGAGTGGCGCATGGAGCCTCGAGGGGGGCGGGCCGCAGGGAGGCAGCGGCAGGGAGAAAACGGCAAGGGGGAGCGCACAAGGGGCGAAAACCAGGAAAAACAAGGCACAATGACAAAAGTAAGGCACAAGTCAAAAACAGTCACAAAATTCGATAAATGGCACAAAATACAATCGGAATACAGCAATCAGTAGGGGCACAAATGGGGGCAAGAGCGCAAGGAGGCAAGGCGCTGAAAAGTAGAAAAACACTTACAGATACGGCGAAAAGCGGCAGAGAGCACACAGGTCTAGCGAAGCTTACCAGAGCCCACTAGACACCAGGGATGAGGCGCAGGAGGATGCCTACGGGTGGAGGAGGGCCTCGAACATGCTAGCAGCAGCGTGGGTGGGGGTCAGGGGCACGAGACAGCAAGGTGGTGCTGCGGACGTGGGGGGAGAGCTCTAGACCAAAAACAGGTAAGAGGTCGCTCACTCGCGACGCGCAGCGCCAGCCATTAAGATGGGAGGGGGGAGGGTGGAGCAGCTGGGAGGCGGGAGGGAGCGGCGAATGGGGGCGTGAGGGGGGGCGGGCCGCAGGGAGGCAGCGGCAGGGAGAAAACAACAAGGGGGAGCGCACAAGGGGCGAAAACCAGAAAAAAAACAAGGTACAATGACAAAAGTAAGGCACAAGTCAAAAACAGTCACAAAATTCGATAAATGGCACAAAATACAATCGGAATACAGCAATCAGTAGGGGCACAAATGGGGGCAAGAGCGCAAGGAGGCAAGGCGCCGAAAAGTAGAAAAACACTTACAGATACGGCGAAAAGCGGCAGAGAGCACACAGGTCTAGCGAAGCTTACCAGAGCCCACTACACACCAGGGATGAGGCGCAGGAGGATGCCTACGGGTGGAGGAGGGCCTCGAACATGCTAGCAGCAGCGTGGGCGGGGGTCAGGGGCACGAGACAGCAAGGTGGCGCTGCAGACATGGGGGGCAAGCTCTAGACCAAAAACAGGTCAGAGGTTGCTCACTCGCGACGCGCAGCGCCAGCCATTAAGAAGGGAGGGGGGAGGGAGGAGCAGCTGGGAGGCGGGAGGGAGTGGCGCATGGAGCCTCGAGGGGGGCGGGCCGCAGGGAGGCAGCGGCAGGGAGAAAATGGCAAGGGGGAGCGCACAACGGGCGAAAACCAGGAAAAACAAGGCACAATGACAAAAGTAAGGCACAAGTCAAAAACAGTCACAAAATTCGATAAATGGCTCAAAATACAATCGGAATACAGCAATCAGTAGGGGCACAAATGGGGGCAAGAGCGCAAGGAGGCAAGGCGCTGAAAAGTAGAAAAACACTTACAGATACGGCGAAAAGCGGCAGAGAGCACACAGGTCTAGCGAAGCTTACCAGAGCCCACTAGACACCAGGGATGAGGCGCTGGAGGATGCCTGCGGGTGGAGGAGGGCCTCGAACACGCTAGCAGCAGCGTGGGCGGGGGTCAGGGGCAGGAGACAGCAAAGTGGTGCTGCGGATGTGGGGGGCGAGCTCTAGACCAAAAACAGGTCAGAGGTCGCTCACTCGCGATGCGCAGCGCCAGCCATTAAGATGGGAGGGGGAGGGAGGAGCAGCTGGGAGGCGGGAGGCGAGAGGGAGCGGCGAATGGGGGCGTGAGGGGGGGCGGGCCGCAGGGAGGCAGCGGCAGGGAGAAAACGGCAAGTGGGAACGCACAAGGGGCGAAAACCAGGAAAAACAAGGCACAATGACAAAAGTAAGGCACAAGTCAAAAACAGTCACAAAATACGATAAATGGCACAAAATACAATCGGAATACAGCAATCAGAAGGGGCACAAATGGGGGCAAGAGCGCAAGGAGGCAAGGCGCTGAAAAGTAGAAAAACACTTACAGATACGGCGAAAAGCGGCAGAGAGCACACAAGTCTAGCGAAGCTTACCAGAGCCCACTAGACACCAGGGATGAGGCGCAGGAGGATGCCTGCGGGTGGAGGAGGGCCTCGAACATCCTAGCAGCAGCGTAGGCGGGGGTCAGGGGCACCAGACAGCAAGGTGGTGCTGCGGACGTGGGGGGAGAGCTCTAGACCAAAAACAGGTCAGAGGTCACTCACTCACGATGCCCAGCGCCAGCCATTAAGATGGGAGGGGGGAGGGAGGAGCAGCTGGGAGGCGGGAGGGAGCGGCGATTGGGGGCGTGAGGGGGGGCGGGCCGCAGGGAGGCAGCGGCAGGGAGAAAACGGCAAGGGGGAGCGCACAAGGGGCGAAAACCATGAAAAACAAGGCACAATGACAAAAGTAAGGCACAAGTCAAAAACAGTCACAAAATTCGATAAATGGCACAAAATACAATCGGAATTCAGCAATCAGTAGGGGCACAAATGGGAGCAAGAGCGCAAGGAGGCAAGGCGCTGAAAAGTAGAAAAACACTTACAGATACGGCGAAAAGCGGCAGAGAGCACACAGGTCTAGCGAAGCTTACCAGAGCCCACTAGACACCAGGGATGAGGCGCTGGAGGATGCCTGCGGGTGGAGGAGGGCCTCGAACACGCTAGCAGCAGCGTGGGCGGGGGTCAGGGGCAGGAGACAGCAAAGTGGTGCTGCGGATGTGGGGGGCGAGCTCTAGACCAAAAACAGGTCAGAGGTCGCTCACTCGCGATGCGCAGCGCCAGCCATTAAGATGGGAGGGGGAGGGAGGAGCAGCTGGGAGGCGGGAGGCGAGAGGGAGCGGCGAATGGGGGCGTGAGGGGGGGCGGGCCGCAGGGAGGCAGCGGCAGGGAGAAAACGGCAAGTGGGAACGCACAAGGGGCGAAAACCAGGAAAAACAAGGCACAATGACAAAAGTAAGGCACAAGTCAAAAACAGTCACAAAATACGATAAATGGCACAAAATACAATCGGAATACAGCAATCAGAAGGGGCACAAATGGGGGCAAGAGCGCAAGGAGGCAAGGCGCTGAAAAGTAGAAAAACACTTACAGATACGGCGAAAAGCGGCAGAGAGCACACAAGTCTAGCGAAGCTTACCAGAGCCCACTAGACACCAGGGATGAGGCGCAGGAGGATGCCTGCGGGTGGAGGAGGGCCTCGAACATCCTCGCAGCAGCGTAGGCGGGGGTCAGGGGCACCAGACAGCAAGGTGGTGCTGCGGACGTGGGGGGAGAGCTCTAGACCAAAAACAGGTCAGAGGTCACTCACTCACGATGCCCAGCGCCAGCCATTAAGATGGGAGGGGGGAGGGAGGAGCAGCTGGGAGGCGGGAGGGAGCGGCGATTGGGGGCGTGAGGGGGGGCGGGCCGCAGGGAGGCAGCGGCAGGGAGAAAACGGCAAGGGGGAGCGCACAAGGGGCGAAAACCATGAAAAACAAGGCACAATGACAAAAGTAAGGCACAAGTCAAAAACAGTCACAAAATTCGATAAATGGCACAAAATACAATCGGAATTCAGCAATCAGTAGGGGCACAAATGGGAGCAAGAGCGCAAGGAGGCAAGGCGCTGAAAAGTAGAAAAACACTTACAGATACGGCGAAAAGCGGCAGAGAGCACACAGGTCTAGCAAAGCTTACCAGAGCCCACTACACACCAGGGATGAGGCGCAGGAGGATGCCTACGGGTGGAGGAGGGCCTCGAACATGCTAGCAGCAGCGTGGGCGGGGGTCAGGGGCACGAGACAGCAAGGTGGTGCTGCGGACATGGGGGGCGAGCTCTAGACCAAAAACAGGTCAAAGGTTGCTCACTCGCGACGCGCAGCGCCAGCCATTAAGAAGGGAGGGGGGAGGGAGGAGCAGCTGGGAGGCGGGAGGGAGTGGCGCATGGAGCCTCGAGGGGGGCGGGGCCGCAGGGAGGCAGCGGCAGGGAGAAAACAGCAAGGGGGAGCGCACAAGGTGCGAAAACCAGGAAAAACAAGGCACAATGACAAAAGCAAGGCACAAGTCAAAAACAGTCACAAAATTCGATAAATGGCACAAAATACAATCGGAATACAGCAATCAGAAGGGCCAAAAATGGGGGCAAGAGCGCAAGGAGGCAAGGCGCTGAAAAGTAGAAAAACAGATACGCCGAAAAGCGGCAGAAAGCACGCAGGTCTAGCGAAGCTTACCAGAGCCCACTAGACTCCAGGGATGAGGCGCAGGAGGATGCCTGCGGGTGGAGGAGGGCCTCGAACACGCTAGCAGCAGCGTGGGCGGGGGTCAGGGGCACGAGACAGCAAGGTGGTGCTGCGGACGTGGAGGGCGAGCTCTAGACCAAAAAGAGGTCAGAGGTCGCTCACTCGCGACGCGCAGCGCCAGCCATTAAGAAGGGAGGGGGGAGGGAGGAGCAGCTCGGAGGCGGGAGGTGGGAGGGAGCGGCGCATGGGGGCGCGAGGGGGGCGGGGCCGCAGGGAGGCAGCAGCAGGGAGAAAACGGCAAGGGGGAACGCACAAGGGGAGAAAACCAGGAAAAACCAGGCACAATGACAAAACTAAGGCACAAGTCAAAAACAGTCACAAAATACGATAAATGACACAAAATACAATCGGAATACAGCAATCAGAAGGGGCACAAATGGGGGCAAGAGCGCAAGGAGGCAAGGCGCTGAAAAGTAGAAAAACACTTACAGATACGGCGAAAAGCGGCAGAGAGCACACGGGTCTAGCGAAGCTTACCAGAGCCCACTACACACCAGGGATGAGGCGCAGGAGGATGCCTACGGGTGGAGGAGGGCCTCGAACATGCTAGCAGCAGCGTAGGCGGGGGTCAGGGGCAGGAGACTGCAAAGTGGTGCTGCGGACATAGGGGGCGAGCTCTAGACCAAAAACAGGTCAGAGGTCGCTCACTCGCGACGCGCAGCGCCAGCCATTAAGAAGGGAGGGGGGAGGGAGGAGCAGCTGGGAAGTGGGAGGCGGGAGGGAGCGGCGAATGGGGGCGGGCCGCAGGGAGGCAGCGGCAGGGAGAAAACGGCAAGGGCGAGCGCACAAGGGGCGAAAATCAGGAAAAACAAGGCACAATGACAAAAGTAAGGCACAAGTCAAAAACAGTCACAAAATACGATAAATGACACAAAATACAATCGGAATACAGCAATCAGAAGGGGCACAAATGGGGGCAAGAGCACAAGGAGGCAAGGCGCTGAAAAGTAGAAAAACACTTACAGATACGGCGAAAAGCGGCAGAGAGCACACAGGTCTAACGAAGCTTACCAGAGCCCACTAGACACCAGTTATGAGGCGCAGGAGGATGCCTGCGGGTGGAGGAGGGCCTCGAACACGCTAGCGGCAGCGTGGGCGGGGGTCAGGGGCACGAGACAGCAAGGTGTTGCTGCGGACGTGGGGGGCGAGCTCTAGATCAAAAACAGGTCAGATGTCGCTCACTCGTGATGCGCAGCGCCAGCCATTAAGATGGGAGGGGGGAGGGAGGAGCAGCTGGGAGGCGGGAGGGAGCGGCGAATGGGGGCGTGAGGGGGGGGTGGGCCGCAGGGAGGCAGCGGCAGGGAGAAAACGGCAAGGGGGAGCGCACATGGGGCGAAAACCAGGAAAAACAAGGCACAATGACAAAAGTAAGGCACAAGTCAAAAACAGTCACAAAATTTGATAAATGGCACAAAATACAATCGGAATACAGCAATCAGTAGGGGCACAAATGGGGGCAAGAGCGCAAGGAGGCAAGGCGCTGAAAAGTAGAAAAACACTTACAGATACGACGAAAAGCGTCAGAGAGCACACAGGTCTAGCGAAGCTTACCAGAGCCCACTACACACCAGGGATGAGGCGCAGGAGGATGCCTACGGGTGGAGGAGGGCCTCGAACATGCTAGCAGCAGCGTGGGCGGGGGTCAGGGGCACGAGACAGCAAGGTGGTGCTGCGGACATGGGGGGCGAGCTCTAGACCAAAAACAGGTCAGAGGTCACTCACTCGCAAAGCGCAGCGCCAGCCATTAAGAAGGGAGGGGGGAGGGAGGAGCAGCTGGGAGGCGGGAGGGAGTGGCACATGGAGCCTCGTGGGGGGCGGGGCCGCAGGGAGGCAGCGGCAGGGAGAAAACAGCAAGGGGGAGCGCACAAGGTGCGAAAACCAGGAAAAACAAGGCATAATGACAAAAGTAAGGCACAAGTCAAAAACAATCACAAAATTCGATAAATGGCACAAAATACAATCGGAATACAGCAATCAGTAGGGGCACAAATGGGGGCAAGAGCGCAAGGAGGCAAGGCGCCGAAAAGTAGAAAAACACTTACAGATACAGCGAAAAGCGGCAGAGAGCACACAGGTCTAGCGAAGCTTACCAGAGCCCACTACACACCAGGGATGAGGCGCAGGAGGATGCCTACGGGTGGAGGAGGGCCTCGAACATGCTAGCAGCAGCGTGGGCGGGGGTCAGGGGCACGAGACAGCAAGGTGGTGCTGCGGACATGGGGGGCAAGCTCTAGACCAAAAACAGGTCAGAGGTTGCTCACTCGCGACGCACAGCGCCAGCCATTAAGAAGGGAGGGGGGAGGGAGGAGCAGCTGGGAGGCGGGAGGGAGTGGCGCATGGAGCCTCGAGGGGGGCGGGCCGCAGGGAGGCAGCGGCAGGGAGAAAACGGCAAGGGGGAGCGCACAAGGGGCGAAAACCAGGAAAAACAAGGCACAATGACAAAAGTAAGGCACAAGTCAAAAACAGTCACAAAATTCGATAAATGGCACAAAATACAATCGGAATACAGCAATCAGTAGGGGCACAAATGGGGGCAAGAGCGCAAGGAGGCAAGGCGCTGAAAAGTAGAAAAACACTTACATATACGGCGTAAAGCGGCAGAGAGCACACATGTCTAGCGAAGCTTACCAGAGCCCACTAGACACCAGGGATGAGGCGCTGGAGGATGCCTGCAGGTGGAGGAGGGCCTCGAACACGCTAGCAGCAGCGTGGGTGGGGGTCAGGGGCAGGAGACAGCAAGGTGGTGCTGCGGATGTGGGGGGCGAGCTCTAGACCAAAATCAGGTCAGAGGTCGCTCACTCGCGATGCGCAGCGCCAGCCATTAAGATGGGAGGGGGGAGGGAGGAGCAGCTGGGAGGCGGGAGGCGGGAGGGAGCGGCGAATGGGGGTGTGAGGGGGGGCGGGTCGCAGGGAGGCAGCGGCAGGGAGAAAACGGCAAGGGGGAGCGCACAAGGGGCGAAAACCAGGAAAAACAAGGCACAATGACAAAAATAAGGCACAAGTCAAAAACAGTCACAAAATACGATAAATGGCACAAAATACAATCGGAATACAGCAATCAGAAGGGGCACAAATGGGGGCAAGAGCGCAAGGAGGCAAGGCGCTGAAAAGTAGAAAAACACTTACAGATACGGCGAAAAGCGGCAGAGAGCACACAAGTCTAGCAAAGCTTACCAGAGCCCACTAGACACCAGGGATGAGGCGCAGGAGGATGCCTGCGGGTGGAGGAGGGCCTCGAACATGCTAGCAGCAGCGTAGGCGGGGGTCAGGGGCACCAGACAGCAAGGTGGTGCTGCGGACGTGGGGGGAGAGCTCTAGACCAAAAACAGGTCAGAGGTCGCTCACTCACGATGCCCAGCGCCAGCCATTAAGATGGGAGGGGGGAGGGAGGAGCAGCTGGGAGGCGGGAGGGAGCGGCAAATGGGGGCGTGAGGGGGGGCGGGCCGCAGGGAGGCAGCGGCAGGGTGAAAACGGCAAGGGGGAGCGCACAAGGGGCGAAAACCAGGAAAAACAAGGTACAATGACAAAAGTAAGGCACAAGTCAAAAACAGTCACAAAATTCGATAAATGGCACAAAATACAATCGGAATACAGCAATCAGTAGGGGCACAAATGGGGGCAAGAGCGCAAGGAGGCAAGGCGCCGAAAAGTAGAAAAACACTTACAGATACGGCGAAAAGCGGCAGAGAGCACACAGGTCTAGCGAAGCTTACCAGAGCCCACTACACACCAGGGATGAGGCGCAGGAGGATGCCTACGGGTGGAGGAGGGCCTCGAACATGCTAGCAGCAGCGTGGGCGGGGGTCAGGGGCACGAGACAGCAAGGTGGTGCTGCGGACATGGGGGGCAAGCTCTAGACCAAAAACAGGTCAGAGGTTGCTCACTCGCGACGCGCAGCGCCAGCCATTAAGAAGGGAGGGGGGAGGGAGGAGTAGCTGGGGGGAGGGAGGAGTAGCTGGGGGGAGGGAGGAGTAGCTGGGAGGCGGGAGGGAGTGGCGCATGGAGCCTCGAGGGGGGCGGGGCCGCAGGGAGGATGCGGCAGGGAGAAAACAGCAAGGGGGAGCGCACAAGGTGCGAAAACCAGGAAAAACAAGGCACAATGACAAAAGCAAGGCACAAGTCAAAAACAGTCCCAAAATTCGATAAATGGCACAAAATACAATCGGAATACAGCAATCAGAAGGGGCAAAAATGGGGGCAAGAGCGCAAGGAGGCAAGGCGCTGAAAAGTAGGAAAACAGATACGCCGAAAAGCGGCAGAAAGCACGCAGGTCTAGCTAAGCTTACCAGAGCCCACTAGACACCAGGGATGAGGCGCAGGAGGATGCCTACGGGTGGAGGAGGGCCTCGAACATGCTAGCAGCAGCGTGGGCGGGGGTCAGGGGCACGAGACAGCAAGGTGGTGCTGCGGACGTGGCGGGCGAGCTCTAGACCAAAAACAGGTCAGAGGTCGCTCACTCGCGACGCGCAGCGCCAGCCATTAAGAAGGGAGGAGGGAGGGAGGAGCAGCTGGGAGGCGGGAGGGAGTGGCGCATGGAGTCTCGAGGGGGGCGGGGCCGCAGGGAGGCAGCAGCAGGGAGAAAACGGCAAGGGGGAGCGCACAAGGGGCGAAAACCAGAAAAAACAAGGCACAATGACAAAAGTAAGGCACAAGTCAAAAACAGTCACAAAATACGATAAATGGCACAAAATACAATCGGAATACAGCAATCAGAAGGGGCACAAATGGGGGCAAGAGCGCAAGGAGGCAAGGCGCTGAAAAGTAGAAAAACACTTACAGATACGGCGAAAAGCGGCAGAGAGCACACAAGTCTAGCGAAGCTTACCAGAGCCCACTAGACACCAGGGATGAGGCGCAGGAGGATGCCTGCGGGTGGAGGAGGGCCTCGAACATGCTAGCAGCAGCGTAGGCGGGGGTCAGGGGCACCAGACAGCAAGGTGGTGCTGCGGACGTGGGGGGAGAGCTCTAGACCAAAAACAGGTCAGAGGTCACTCACTCACGATGCCCAGCGCCAGCCATTAAGATGGGAGGGGGGAGGGAGGAGCAGCTGGGAGGCGGGAGGGAGCGGCGAATGGGGGCGTGATGGGGGGCGGGCCGCAGGGAGGCAGCGGCAGGGAGAAAACGGCAAGGGGGAGCGCACAAGGGGCGAAAACCATGAAAAACAAGGCACAATGACAAAAGTAAGGCACAAGTCAAAAACAGTCACAAAATTCGATAAATGGCACAAAATACAATCGGAATTCAGCAATCAGTAGGGGCACAAATGGGGGCAAGAGCGCAAGGAGGCAAGGCGCCGAAAAGTAGAAAAACACTTACAGATACGGTGAAAAGCGGCAGAGAGCACACAGCTCTAGCGAAGCTTACCAGAGCCCACTACACACCAGGGATGAGGCGCAGGAGGATGCCTACGGGTGGAGGAGGGCCTCGAACATGCTAGCAGCAGCGTGGGCGGGGGTCAGGGGCACGAGACAGCAAGGTGGTGCTGCGGACATGGGGGGCGAGCTCTAGACCAAAAACAGGTCAAAGGTTGCTCACTCGCGACGCGCAGCGCCAGCCATTAAGAAGGGAGGGGGGAGGGAGGAGCAGCTGGGAGGCGGGAGGGAGTGGCGCATGGAGCCTCGAGGGGGGCGGGGCCGCAGGGAGGATGCGGCAGGGAGAAAACAGCAAGGGGGAGCGCACAAGGTGCGAAAACCAGGAAAAACAAGGCACAATGACAAAAGCAAGGCACAAGTCAAAAACAGTCCCAAAATTCGATAAATGGCACAAAATACAATCGGAATACAGCAATCAGAAGGGGCAAAAATGGGGGCAAGAGCGCAAGGAGGGAAGGCGCTGAAAAGTAGGAAAACAGATACGCCGAAAAGCGGCAGAAAGCACGCAGGTCTAGCTAAGCTTACCAGAGCCCACTAGACTCCAAGGATGAGGCACAGGAGGATGCCTGCGGGTGGAGGAGGGCCTCGAACACGCTAGCAGCAGCGTGGGTGGGGGTCAGGGGCACGAGACAGCAAGGTGGTGCTTCGGACGTGGAGGGCGAGCTCTAGACCAAAAAGAGGTCAGAGGTCGCTCACTCGCGACGCGCAGCGCCAGCCATTAAGAAGGGAGGGGGGAGGGAGGAGCAGCTCGGAGGCGGGAGGTGGGAGGGAGCGGCGCATGGGGGCGTGAGGGGGGCGGGGCCGCAGGGAGGCAGCAGCAGGGAGAAAACGGCAAGGGGGAACGCACAAGGGGAGAAAACCAGGAAAAACTAGGCACAATGACAAAACTAAGGCACAAGTCAAAAACAGTCACAAAATACGATAAATTACACAAAATACAATCGGAATACAGCAATCAGAAGGGGCACAAATGGGGGCAAGAGCACGAGGAGGCAAGGCGCTGAAAAGTAGAAAAACACTTACAGATACGGCGAAAAGCGGCAGAGAACACACGGGTCTAGCGAAGCTTACCAGAGCCCACTAGACACCAGGGATGAGGCGCAGGAGGATGCCTGCGGATGGAGGAGGACCTCGAACATGCTAGCAGCAGCATAGGCGGGGGTCAGGGGCACCAGACAGCAAGGTGGTGCTTCGGACGTGGGGGGAGAGCTCTAGAACAAAAACAGGTCAGAGGTCGCTCACTCACGATGCGCAGCGCCAGCCATTAAGAAAGGAGGGGGGAGGGAGGAGCAGCTGGGGAGGCGGGAGGTGGGAGGGAGCGGCGGATGGGGGCGCGAGGGGGGCGGGCCGCAGGGAGGCAGCAGCAGGGAGAAAACGGCAATGGGGAACGCACAAGGGGCGAAAACCAGGAAAAACAAGGCACAATGACAAAACTAAGGCACAAGTCAAAAACAGTCACAAAATACGATAAATGACACAAAATACAATCGGAATACAGCAATCAGAAGGGGCACAAATGGGGGCAAGAGCGCAAGGAGGCAAGGCGCTGAAAAGTAGAAAAACACTTACACATATGGCGAAAAGCGGCAGAGAGCACACAGGTCTAGCGAAGCTTACCAGAGCCCACTAGACACCAGGTATGAGGCGCAGGAGGATGCCTGCGGGTGGAGGAGGGCCTCGAACACGCTAGCGGCAGCGTGGTGGGGGTCAGGGGCACGAGACAGCAAGGTGCTGCTGCGGACGTGGGGGGCGAGCTCTAGATCAAAAACAGGTCAGAGGTCGCTCCCTCGCGATGCGCGTCGCCAGCCATTAAGATGGGAGGGGGGAGGGAGGAGCAGCTGGGAGGCGGGAGGGAGCGGCGAATGGGGGCGTGAGGGGGGCGGGCCGCAGGGAGGCAGCGGCAGGGAGAAAACGGCAAGGGGGAGCGCACAAGGGGCGAAAACCAGGAAAAACAAGGCACAATGACAAAAGTAAGGCACAAGTCAAAAACAATCACAAAATACGATAAATGGCACAAAATACAATCGGCATACAGCAATCAGAAGGGGCAAAAATGGGGGCAAGAGCGCAAGGAGGCAAGGCGCTGGAAAGTAGAAAAACACTTACAGATACGGCGAAAAGCGGCAGAAAGCACACAGGTCTAGCGAAGCTTACCAGAGCCCACTAGACACTAGGGATGAGGCGCAGGGGGATGCCTGTTGGTGGAGGAGGGCCTCGAACACGCTACCAGCAGCGTAGGCGGGGGTCAGGGGCACGAGACAGCAAGGTGGTGCTGCGGACGTGGGGGGCGAGCTCTAGACCAAAAACAGGTCAGAGGTCGCTCACTCGCGTTGCGCAGCGCCAGCCATTAAGATGGGAGGGGGGAGGGAGGAGCAGCTGGGAAGTGGGAGGCGGAAGGGAGCGGCGAATGGGGGCCGGCCGCAGGGAGGCAGCGGCAGGGAGAAAACGGCAAGGGGGAGCGCACAAGGGGCGAAAACCAGGAAAAACAAGGCACAATGACAAAAGTAAGGCACAAGTCAAAAACAGTCACAAAATTCGATAAATGGCACAAAATACAATCGGAATACAGCAATCAGAAGGGGCACAAATGGGGGCAAGAGCGCAAGGAGGCAAGGCGCTGAAAAGTAGAAAAACACTTACAGATACGGCGAAAAGCGGCAGAGAGCACACAGGTCTAGCGAAGCTTACCAGAGCCCACTAGACTCCAGGGATGAGGCGCAGGAGGATGCCTGCGGGTGGAGGAGGGCCTCGAACATGCTAGCAGCAGCGTTGGCGGGGGTCAGGGGCACAAGACAGCAAGGTGGTGCTGCGGACGTGGAGGGCGAGCTCTAGACCAAAAAGAGGTCAGAGGTCGCTCACTCGCGATGCGCAGTGCCAGCCATTAAGATGGGAGGGGGAGGGAGGAGCAGCTGGGAGGCGGGAGGGAGTGGCGCATGGAGTCTCGAGGGGGGCGGGGCCGCAGCGAGGCAGCGGCAGGGAGAAAACAACAAGGGGGAGCGCACAAGGTGCGAAAACCAGGAAAAACAAGGCACAATGACAAAAGTAAGGCACAAGTCAAAAACAATCACAAAATACGATAAATGGCACAAAATACAATCGGAATACAGCAATCAGAAGGGGCACAAATTGGGGCAAGAGCGCAAGGAGGCAAGGCGCTTAAAAGTAGAAAAACACTTACAGATACGGCGAAAAGCGGCAGAGAGCACACAGGTCTCGCGAAGCTTACCAGAGCCCACTAGACACCAGGGATGAGGCGCTGGAGGATGCCTGCGGGTGGAGGAGGGCCTCGAACACGCTAGCAGCAGCGTGGGCGGGGGTCAGGGGCAGGAGACAGCAAGGTGGTGCTGCGGACGTGGGGGGCGAGCTCTAGACCAAAAACAGGTCAGAGGTCGCTCACTCGCGATGCGCAGCGCCAGCCATTAAGATGGGAGGGGGGAGGGAGGAGCAGCTGGGAGGCGGGAGGCGGGAGGGAGCGGCGAATGGGGGCGTGAGGGGGGGCGGGCCGCAGGGAGGCAGCGGCAGGGAGAAAACGGCAATGGGGAACGCACAAGGGGCGAAAACCAGGAAAAACAAGGCACAATGACAAAAGTAAGGCACAAGACAAAAACAGTCACAAAATACGATAAATGGCACAAAATACAATCGGAATACAGCAATCAGAAGGGGCACAAATGGGGGCAAGAGCACGAGGAGGCTAGGCGCTGAAAAGTAGAAAAATACTTACAGATACGGCGAAAAGCGGCAGAGAGCACACGGGTCTAGCGAAGCTTACCAGAGCCCACTAGACACCAGGGATGAGGCGCAGGAGGATGCCTGCGGATGGAGGAGGACCTCGAACATGCTAGCAGCAGCGTAGGCGGGGGTCAGGGGCAACAGACAGCAAGGTGGTGCTGCGGACGTGGGGGGAGAGCTCTAGAACAAAAACAGGTCAGAGGTCGCTCACTCACGATGCGCAGCGCCAGCCATTAAGAAAGGAGGGGGGAGGGAGGAGCAGACGGGAGACGGGAGGTGGGAGGGAGCGGCGAATGGGGGCGCGAGGGGGGCGGGGCCGCAGGGAGGCAGCAGCAGGGAGAAAACTGCAATGGGGAACGCACAAGGGGCGAAAACCAGGAAAAACAAGGCACAATGACAAAACTAAGGCACAAGTCAAAAACAGTCACAAAATACGATAAATGACACAAAATACAATCGGAATACAGCAATCAGAAGGGGCACAAATGGGGGCAAGAGCGCAAGGAGGCAAGGCGCTGAAAAGTAGAAAAACACTTACAGATACGGCGAAAAGCGGCAGAGAGCACTCGGGTCTAGCGAAGCTTACCAGAGCCCACTAGACACCAGGTATGAGGCGCAGGAGGATGCCTGCGGGTGGAGGAGGGCCTCGAACACGCTAGCGGCAGCGTGGGTGGGGGTCAGGGGCACGAGACAGCAAGGTGCTGCTGCGGACGTGGGGGGCGAGCTCTAGATCAAAAACAGGTCAGAGGTCGCTCCCTCTCGATGCGCGGCGCCAGCCATTAAAATGGGAGGGGGGAGGGAGGAGCAGCTGGGAGGCGGGAGGGAGCGGCGTATGGGGGCGTGAGGGGGGCGGGCCGCAGGGAGGCAGCGGCAGGGAGAAAACGGCAAGGGGGAGCGCACAAGGGGCGAAAACCAGGAAAAACAAGGCACAATGACAAAAGTAAGGCACAAGTCAAAAACAATCACAAAATACGATAAATGGCACAAAATACAATCGGCATACAGAAATCAGAAGGGGCAAAAATGGGGGCAAGAGCGCAAGGAGGCAAGGCGCTGATAAGTAGAAAAACACTTACAGATACGGCGAAAAGCAGCAGAAAGCACACAGGTCTAGCGAAGCTTACCAGAGCCCACTAGACACCAGGGATGAGGCGCAGGGGGATGCCTGTGGGTGGAGGAGGGCCTCGAACACGCTACCAGCAGCGTAGGCGGGGGTCAGGGCCAGAGACAGCAAGGTGGTGCTGCGGACGTGGGGGGCGAGCTCTAGACCAAAAACAGGTCAGAGGTCGCTCACTCGCGTTGCGCAGCGCCAGCCATTAAGATGGGAGGGGGGAGGGAGGAGCAGCTGGGAAGTGGGAGGCGGGAGGGAGCGGCGAATGGGGGCGCGAGGGGGGCGGGGCGGCAGGGAGGCAGCAGCAGGGAGAAAACGGCAAGGGGGAAGGCACAAGGGGCGAAAACAAGGAAAAACAAGGCACAATGACAAAAGTAAGGCACAAGTCAAAAACAATCACAAAATACGATAAATGGCACAAAATACAATCGGCATACAGCAATCAGAAGGGGCACAAATGGGGGCAAGAGCGCAAGGAGGCAAGACACTGAAAAGTAGAAAAACACTTACAGATACGGCGAAAAGCGGCAGAGAGCACACAGGTCTAGCGAAGCATACCAGAGCCCACTAGACACCAGGGATGAGGCGCAGGAGCATGCCCGCGGGTGGAGGAGGGCCTCGAACACGCTAGCAGCAGCGTGGGCGGGGGTCAGGGGCACAAGACAGCAAGGTGGTGCTGCGGACGTGGGGGGCGAGCTCTAGACCAAAAACAGGTCAGAGGTCGCTCACTCGCGATGCGCAGCGCCAGCCATTAAGATGGGAGGTGGGAGGGAGGAGCAGCTGGGAGGCAGGAGGGAGCGGCGAATGGGGGCATGAGGGGGGGCGGGCCGCAGGGAGGCAGCGGCAGGGAGAAAACGGCAAGGGGGAGCGCACAAGGGGCGAAAACCAGTAAAAACAAGGCACAATGACAAAAGTAAGGCACAAGTCAAAAACAGTCACAAAATTAGATAAATGGCACAAAATACAATCGGAATACAGCAATCAGAGGGGGCACAAATGGGGGCAAGAGCGCAAGGAGGCAAGGTGCTGAAAAGTAGAAAAACACTTACAGATACGGCGAAAAGCGGCAGAGAGCACACAGGTCTAGCGAAGCTTACCAGAGCCCACTAGACTCCAGGGATGAGGCGCAGGAGGATGCCTGCGGGTGGAGGAGGGCCTCGAACACGCTAGCAGCAGCATGGACGGGGGTCAGGGGCACGAGACAGCAAGGTGGTGCTGCGGACGTGGAGGGCGAGCTCTAGACCAAAAAGAGGTCAGAGGTCGCTCACTCGCGACGCGCAGCGCCAGCCATTAAGAAGGGAGGGGGGAGGGAGGAGCAGCTGGGAGGTGGGAGGGAGCGGCGCATGGGGGCACGAGAGGGGCGGGGCCGCAGGGAGGCAGCAGCAGTGAGAAAACGGCAAGGGGGAGCGCACAAGGTGCGAAAACCAGGAAAAACAAGGCACAATGACAAAAGTAAGGCACAAGTCAAAAACAGTCACAAAATACGATAAATGGCACAAAATACAATCGGAATACAGCAATCAGAGGGGGCACAAATGGGGGCAAGAGCGCAAGGAGGCAAGGCGCTGAAAGGTAGAAAAACACTTACAGATACGGCGAAAAGCGGCAGAGAGCACACAGGTCTAGCGAAGCTTACCAGAGCCCACTAGACACCAGGGATGAGGCGCAGGAGGATGCCTGCGGGTGGAGGAGGGCCTCGAACACGCTAGCAGCAGCGTGGGAGAGGGTCAGGGGCACGAGACAGCAAGGTGGTGCTGCGGACGTGGGGTGCGAGCTCTAGACCAAAAACAGGTCAGAGGTCGCTCACTCGAGCCGCGCAGCGCCAGCCATTAAGAAGGGAGGGGGGAGAGAGGAGCAGCTGGGAGGCGGGAGGGAGTGGCGAATAGGGGCGCGAGGGGGGCGGGCCGCAGGGAGGCAGCGGCATGGAGAAAACAGCAAGGGGGAGCGCACAAGGGGCGAAAACCAGGAAAAACAAGGCACAATGACAAAAGTAAGGCACAAGACAAAAACAGTCACAAAATACGATAAATGGCACAAAATACAATCGGAATACAGCAATCAGAAGGGGCACAAATGGGGGCAAGAGCACGAGGAGGCAAGGCGCTGAAAAGTAGAAAAACACTTACAGATACGGCGAAAAGCAGCAGAGAGCACACGGGTCTAGCGAAGCTTACCAGAGCCCACTAGACACCAGGGATGAGGCGCAGGAGGATGCCTGCGGATGGAGGAGGGCCTCGAACATGCTAGCAGCAGCGTAGGCGGGGGTCAGGGGCACCAGACAGCAAGGTGGTGCTGCGGACGTGGGGGGAGAGCTCTAGAACAAAAACAGGTCAGAGGTCGCTCACTCACGATGCGCAGCGCCAGCCATTAAGAAAGGAGGGGGGAGGGAGGAGCAGCTGGGAGGCGGGAGGTGGGAGGGAGCGGTGAATGGGGGCGCAAGGGGGGCATGCCGCAGGGAGGCAGCGGCAGGGAGAAAACAGCAAGGGGGAGCGCACAAGGGTCGAAAACCAGGAAAAACAATGCACAATGACAAAAGTAAGGCACAAGTCAAAAACAGTCACAAAATACGATAAATGGCACAAAATGCAATCGGAATACAGCAATCAGAAGGGGCACAAATGGGGCCAAGAGCGCAAGGAGGCAAGGCGCTGAAAAGTAGAAAAACACTTACAGATACGGCGAAAAGCAGCAGAGAGCACACAGGTCTAGCGAAGCTTACCAGAGCCCACAAGACACCAGGGACGAGGCGCAGGAGGATTCCTGCGGGTGGAGGAGGGCCTCCAACACGCTAGCAGCAGCGTGGGCGGGGGTCAGGGGCACGAGACAGCAAGGTGGTGCTGCGGACGTGGGGGGCGAGCTCTAGACCAAAAACAGGTCAGAGGTCGCTCACTCGCGATGCGCAGCGCCAGCCATTAAGATGGGAGGGAGGAGCAGCTGGGAGGCGGGAGGGAGCGGCGAATGGGGGCGTGAGGGCGGCGGGCCGCAGGGAGGCAGCGGCAGGGAGGCAGCGGCAGGGAGAAAACGGCAAGGGGGAGCGCACAAGGGGCGAAAACCAGGAAAAACAAGGCACAATGACAAAAGTAAGGCACAAGTCAAAAACAGTCACAAAATACGATAAATGGCACAAAATTCAATCGGAATACAGCAATCAGAAGGGGCACAAATGGGGGCAAGAGCGCAAGGAGGCAAGGCGCAGAAAAGTAGAAATACACTTACAGATACGGCGAAAATCGGCAGAGAGCACACGGGTCTAGCGAAGCTTACCAGAGCCCACTAGACACCAGGGATGAGGCGCAGGAGGATGCCTGTGGGTGGAGAAGGGCCTCGAACATGCTAGCAGCAGCGTAGGCGGGGGTCAGGGGCACCAGACAGCAAGGTGGTGCTGCGGACGTGGGGGGAGAGCTCTAGACCAAAAACAGGTCAGAGGTCGCTCACTCACGATGCGCAGCGCCAGCCATTAAGATGGGAGGGGGGAGGGAGGAGCAGCTGGGAAGTGGGAGGCGGGAGGGAGCGGCGAATGGGGGCGGGCCGCAGGGAGGCAGCGGCAGGGAGAAAACGGCAAGGGGGAGCGCACAAGGGGCGAAAACCAGGAAAAACAAGGCACAATGACAAAAGTAAGGCACAAGTCAAAAACAGTCACAAAATTCGATAAATGGCACAAAATACAATCGGAATACAGCAATCAGAAGGGGCACAAATGGGGGCAAGAGCGCAAGGAGGCAAGGCGCTGAAAAGTAGAAAAACACTTACAGATACGGCGAAAAGCGGCAGAGAGCACACAGGTCTAGCGAAGCTTACCAGAGCCCACTAGACTCCAGGGATGAGGCGCAGGAGGATGCCTGCGGGTGGAGGAGGGCCTCGAACACGCTAGCAGCAGCGTGGGCGGGGGTCAGGGGCACGAGACAGCAAGGTGGTGCTGCGGAAGTGGAGGGCGAGCTCTAGACCAAAAACAGGTCAGAGGTCGCTCACTCGCGACACGCAGCGCCAGCCGTTAAGAAGGGAGGGGGGAGGGAGGAGCAGCTGGGAGGCGGGAGGTGGGAGGGAGCGGCGCATAGGGACACGAGGGGGGCGGGGCCGCAGGGAGGCAGCAGCAGGGAGAAAACGGCAAGGGGGAACGCACAAGGAGCGAAAACCAGGAAAAACTAGGCACAATGACAAAACTAAGGCACAAGTCAAAAACAGTCACAAAATACGATAAATGACACAAAATACAATCGGAATACAGCAATCAGGAGGGGCACAAATGGGGGCAAGAGCGCAAGGAGGCAAGGCGCTGAAAAGTAGAAAAACACTTACAGGTACGGCGAAAAGCGGCAGAGAGCACACGGGTCTAGCGAAGCTTACCAGAGCCCACTAGACACCAGGTATGAGGCGCAGGAGGATGCCTGCGGGTGGAGGAGGGCCTCGAACACGCTAGCGGCAGCGTGGGCGGGGGTCAGGGGCACGAGACAGCAAGGTGGTGCTGCGGACGTGGGGGACGAGCTCTAGATCAAAAACAGGTCAGAGGTCGCTCACTCGCGACGCTCAGCGCCAGCCATTAAGAAGGGAGGGGGGGAGGGAGGAGCAGCTGGGAGGCGGGAGGAAGTGGCGCATGGAGCCTCGAGGGGGTCGGGCCGCAGGGAGGCAGCGGCAGGGAGAAAACAGCAAGGGGGAGCGCACACGGTGCGAAAACCAGGAAAAACAAGGCACAATGACAAAAGTAAGGCACAAGTCAAAAACAATCACAAAATACGATAAATGGCACAAAATACAATCGGCATACAGCAATCAGAAGGGGCAAAAATGGGGGCAAGAGCGCAAGGAGGCAAAGCGCTGAAAAGTAGAAAAACACTTACAGATACGGCGAAAAGCGGCAGAAAGCACACGGGTCTAGCGAAGCTTACCAGAGCCCACTAGACACCAGGGATAAGGCGCAGGGGGATGCCTGTGGGTGGAGGAGGGCCTCGAACACGCTACCAGCAGCGTAGGCGGGGGTCAGGGGCACGAGACAGCAAGGTGGTGCTGCGGACGTGGGGGGCGAGCTCTAGACCAAAAACAGGTCAGAGGTCGCTCACTCGCGTTGCGCAGCGCCAGCCATTAAGATGGGAGGGGGGAGGGAGGAGCAGCTGGGAGGCGGGAGGGAGCGGCGAATGGGGGCGTGAGGGGGGGCGGGCCGCAGGGAGGCAGCGGCAGGGAGAAAACGGCAAGGGGGAGCGCACAAGGGGCGAAAACCAGGAAAAACAAGGCACAATGACAAAAGTAAGGCACAAGTCAAAAACAGTCACAAAATACGATAAATGGCACAAAATACAATTGGAATACAGCAATCAGAAGGGGCACAAATGGGGGCAAGAGCGCAAGGAGGCAAGGCGCTGAAAAGTAGAAAAACACTTACAGATACGTCGAAAAGCAGCAGAGAGCACACAAGTCTAGCGAAGCTTACCAGAGCCCACTAGACACCAGGGATGAGGCGCAGGAGGATGCCTGCGGGTGGAGGAGGTCCTCGAACATGCTAGCAGCAGCGTAGGCGGGGGTCAGGGGCACCAGACAGCAAGGTGGTGCTGCGGACGTGGGGGGAGAGCTCTAGACCAAAAACAGGTCAGAGGTCGCTCACTCACGATGCGCAGCGCCAGCCATTAAGATGGGAGGGGGGAGGGAGGAGCAGCTGGGAGGGAGCGGCGAATGGGGGCGTGAGGGGGGGCGGGCCGCAGGGAGGCAGCGGCAGGGAGAAAACAGCAAGGGGGTGCGCACAAGGGGCGAAAACCAGGAAAAACAAGACACAGGGGGTCATTCTTACCTCGGCGGTAAAAGGCCCTTACCGCCAGTCAGAAGTCCGCCATTCTACCGCCGTGGCCGCGGTAAACCGCCACGGTCATTCTGACCCACAACTGACAACCCGCCAAAAATCTGACATCCACAGCAGGCCGCCACATCAGCGGCCAGTGGTAAACTGGAGATGACCAAACCTCCACCGCTACGCCAACAGAAACACGCCCATGTCATTCTGACCCACAAATCCACGCGGCGGTCTTTCAACCGCGGTATTCCATTGGCGGTACACACCGCCGCCCTCAAAATACACACACAGCTCCAAAACACAGCCACATTGGACAATTTGAAATACACACACCTGATACACATACACACAACACTCCCACACACCCAACCCAATATAAAACACACACCCACATCATCCACAAACCCCTACGACCAAAGATCAGAGACGAAGGAGAGAGAGACACATCACAGAATAGAGAGCTACATCACACAGAGGCACACTACACCATCACACACACCACATAGAAGCACAAAGCACCACACACCAACACACTCATCACCACATACACCACCCCACACCTCATCCACACCACCCCATGGCACCCCAAAGGCACCCACGCTTTTCGGACCAAGAACTCCGGGTCATGGTGGAGGAAATTATAAGAGTTGAACCCCAGCTATTCGGCTCACAGGTGCAGCACACCACTATAGCCAGGAAGGCGGAGCTATGGCAGCGGATCGTGGACAGGGTCAACGCGGTGGGACAGCATCCCAGAAATCGGGACGACATCCGCAAACGCTGGAACGACCTACGGGGAAAGGTGCGCTCGATGGTCTCGCGACACAACATCGCAGTGCAGAAGACTGGCGGGGGACCCCCAAGCACTCCACCCGAATTCACAGCATGGGAGCAAGAGGTACTAAACATCCTGCATCCTGATGGCCTCGCTGGAGTACACGGAGGAATGGACTCTGGTAAGTACAATCTCAACTACTTCACCCCCGCCCCAGCATGCTAACCCCCACCACCCCTCTCACCCCCAAGCCCCCATCACACATCCTCCCTGAGAATGTCTCTCCAGCACAACCCACCCAACACCAACCCCTGCATGCCACCACAAACTATGGACACCCATCACCTAAGCATGACCACTGCACATACCCCCCCCCCCCCCAAAACACACTCACAACACCTCCCCCAAGGGAATGGCAGCACTGGGGGACAAGGGCACCCATAAATCGCACGCAATAGCACACACAGAAACAATAACCATACTTTCTTACCCCATGCAGGACCCGAACGCCAACACACCGGTCAGGAGGGTCCAGAAATGTCCATCCCACCCCCGGAAGAGGCCCCCAGTGATGACAGCAGCTCTGTCGACCTGGAACCTGATGACCAGCCCGGACCATCGGGGACCTCTGGACAGTGGGTTCCCCACACACAGACACAGGCCACACCAGACCCAACCCCCTCTGGGACCAACAGCACAGCTCCCACCCAGTGGGCCCATGCCTCTGTCTCTAGGACAGGTCAATCAGCGGTGTGTCTGCCACTACAGGGCACCCAGGCTAACCCACCACCCCAACAACAACAGGGACCTGGGGGCAGTGGTAGTGGGCACACCGTCCAGGGGACAGAGGCCGGGGGAAACCGGGCAACTCGGAGGGCTGCTGGGCGACAGGGGGGGGGGGGGAGAGGCCCAGGGAACCCACTCTCCAAGAGGCCCTCACCACCATCATGGCAGCCTACCACCACTCCCAAGAGACGATGGCGACGGTACTGGCCAGGTTCCAGGAGATCCAGGCACAGCAGGAGGAACGCTACATGGGGTTCAGCAATCAACTCACCAACATCTCTACCGCTATGGGGAGCATAGTCCAGGCCCTGAACCGTATAGAAGACACGTTGCGGGACCATGTGGCACCGCACAGGGCCCCTGTCACTAGCCCGGACCAGGAACAGCCTACCACCTCCGCCGGCGCTAGTGGTCAGGAGGCCCCACCACAACGACAGGCCACCAGAACCCCACCTCCTGCTGAAGAACAACCACCCCGCAAGAGGAGCCTGAGATCAAAAAAATAGACAGAGTAGGATGTCAAGACCCCCGCCAGCATGAGATACCCCCTGAAGTCATCCCACTGTCCCACATTGCCACCCTGTCCAACGTTGAACAGCCCCTGCTCCATCCTTCCACAGGCATATGGACAATGCACCTGTGAGACTGAGAACTGGACTCTGCCATGGACATTACTCCACCCCCACCCATCACCGTGTTAATATCATGTACCATTATCTAGCACTACAAATAAATCACTCATTGCACTGAAATCTATCAGGAGTCAGCCTGTATTATTTACAAATGTATAACACATTACAGATCAATTATGTTCGGTTAACTTTGTGTTGAAAACATACCGAGGTCAATAAGCATCCATGGGCTAACCAACCAGAAGTCACGCAGTGGGTCATACAGCACTGAAAAGGGAAGGGAAAATCAAACATCAGTCTAAAAGAACTGGGGGGAAATAGACAAAGTTGAGATGCAGGAGTCTTCAAGTAAATGTAAAATGGCGTGGGTGATTCTTACCTGTGTGCTACTGAAAATACTGTTGGATAACTCTGTCCCTGTTGTCTGTGTCGTCCTCTGAGTCTTCCTCCTCTTCACTCTCCGCAGGCTCCACAGCTGCTTCAACACCACCATCTGGACCATCCTCCTGCAGGAAAGGCACCTGACGTTGCAATGCAAGATTGTGAAGCATACAGCAGGCCACGATGATCTGGCACACCTTCTTTGGTGAGTACATCAGGGATCCCCCTGTCATATGCAGGCACCTAAACCTGGCCTTCAGGAGGCCAAAGGTCCTTTCTATGATCCTCCTAGTCCGCCCATGGGCCTCATTGTACCGTTCCTCAGCCCTGGTCCGGGGATTCCTCACTGGGGTCAATAGCCAAGGCAGGTTGGGGTAACCAGAGTCACCGATTAGCCACACACGTTGTCCCTGTAGCTGTTCCATCACATAAGGGATGCTGCTATTACGCATCACATACGCGTCATGCACTGAACAAGGGAACATGGCATTTACATGGGAGATGTACTGGTCAGCCAAACAGACCACCTGGACGTTCATAGAATGATAACTTTTCCTGTTTCTGTACACCTGCTCATCGTCTTTTGGGGGTACTAAGGCCACATGGGTCCCATCAATGGCACCAATTATGTTGGGGATATGTCCAAGGGCATAAAAATCACCCTTCACAGTGGCCAGATCAACCTCCTCAGGGAATAGAATGTAACTCCGCATGTGTTTCGTCAGGGCAGACAACACTCTAGACAAAACTTTTGAAAACATGGGCTGAGACATTCCAGATGACATGGCCACTGTCGTCTGGAATGAGCCACTTGCAAGAAAATGGAGGACTGACAGAACCTGCACCAGAGGGGGAATTCCTGTGGGTTGGCGGATGGGGGACATCAGGGCTGGCTCCAGCTGGGCACACAGTTCATGGATAGTGGCACGGTCAAGTCGGTATCGTAGTATGATGTGGCGTTCTTCCATTGTCGACAGGTCCACCAGCGGTCGGTACACGCGAGGATTCATCCTTCTCCTCGCAAGTCCCAGCGGACGATTCCTAGGAAGGACAACATGGAGCACAGAGTCAAGCAACTCACAGGTACGTTCACCACAGCTTGCATAGCACACGGTTATCTATGTATTGAGAGCGTGTATGTGTGGCAATGCAAGGCCTAGGCCTGTGTGACGCAGTACGAATTATGCCATGTGGGCCCTTGAAATGGCGTCTGCCTGACCTGTGAAGTGGGACAATGGGATGTGAGGTCAATGCGCTGGCGGGGCGCACCGTGGCGGTAGGCGGTCGAAGACCGCTATACGAAGCCGCATTGGTTAACATTGAAGCCTATGGGTTTCAGGAGCCAATGACGAGGTGCGCCGGCGGTCGCGGTACGCACCGCCGCGGTACGCACCGCCGCGGGCGTGACCGCCATTTTCTATCTGCTTAATCACTCGAGACCTGATCATCCACAGGAGAGGACCTATACTGCAAGTGCTGCTGTGACCTCGGTCTGGAAGTGACAATGGCTGCTGCGACTGGGGAAAGGGCCCCTGCCTTCACGTCTGAAGAGTTGGAGAAGCTCGTGGATGGGGTCCTCCCCCAGTATGCGTTACTCTACGGTCCTCCAGACCAACAGGTAAGTACACCGTGTGCACATGGAATGGGCGATGCCTGTGTGGAGTGGGGTGGATGTAAGTTGGTGGGGTGGGGGGCGAATGAGGAGTGCAACGCACAACAGATGAGAGCATGTGCCATTTGGCAAAGTTGGTGAGGGGGGGCCAATCACATCTAACATGCAGTTCATTGATGAATGTTTCCTTCCCACCCTGTACATGTCAAATAGGTCAGCGCCCATCAGAAAGTCGACATTTGGCGTGCCATCGCCAAGGAAGTCCGGACCCTGGGGGTCCACAACAGACGGGGCACCCACTGCCGCAAGAGGTGAGAGGACATCCGCCGCGGAACCAGGAAGACCGCCAAGTCACTGCTGGGGATGGCCTACCAACCTAGGAGGGGTGCCAGTCGTACCATGACCCCCCTGATGTCCCGGATCCTGGCGGTGGCCTACCCTGATTTGGATGGGCGCTTGAGGACATCACAGCAGACACAAGGGGGTGAGTATCACCACATTCTCCTATCTTTCTGCGCAGTGGAGGCGTCTGGGTGGGGGAGGAGGGCTATGGGTGACATTAGGCCAGGGCGCTTTCTGTAGGCCAGTACCCTCCCTTAGGCATGGCCCTGTGCTCCCGGCCCCCACCTCTGTAGGGTGACAAGTACAGCTATTGATGGTCCAGCATCACACATGTGCGCGTTTGTCGTCTCTAGACCTGTTGTCCTAGTCAGGAGTACTGAGTAGTGTACCCCGAATGCA
Source organism: Pleurodeles waltl (assembly GCF_031143425.1). Taxonomy (NCBI): domain Eukaryota; kingdom Metazoa; phylum Chordata; class Amphibia; order Caudata; family Salamandridae; genus Pleurodeles; species Pleurodeles waltl. The sequence goes on from NC_090448.1 coordinate 638,517,935, forward strand.
CGGCGTAGTGCATGAGGCTCCTCTGTCTGTCCTCTCCGCCAACGGTGTTGACATTGCATGCACTCAACCTGGTCTTCGTTTTTCTCCCCCCACCCTTCTTCTTCATCTTCTTGTGCATGTGTGCATTAGCATCATCAGGCGGAGGAGATTTGGCATCGGAGCACGAGGGAGCTGCCAGTCACAAGGCCCCGGTGGCCCCAGGAACAGACACCGAGGGCACCAGTGATCCGGAGGGCGAGGGGAGCACCACAACGGGGACCGGTGGTGAGACCAGCGACACAGACACGTCCTCGGATGGGTGCTCCCTAGCGGTGGCGGCAACATCCGTGCCCCCCGCCTCTACAGGTACAGCCACCCAGCGCACCAGCCCCGCCCTCCCAGCAGCCCCTCAGCCTACGCTCCGTGCCCGCTCGCCCAGGAAGGCGGGCGTCTCCTTCGCCCCAGGCACCTCAGCCCCTGCCCCTGTCACCCCTGCTGCCCTCAGTGCGGAGCTCAGTGACCTCCTGAGGACGCTCATTGTTGGGCAGACTACCCTTTTGAATGCCATCCAGGGGGTAGAAAGGGAGGTGCATCGGAGCAATGCCTACCTGGAGGGCATTCATTCGGGTCAGGCTGCCCATCAACGATCGTTCAATGCTCTGGCCTCAGCACTGACGGCAGCCATTGTCCCTGTTTCCAGCCTCCCTCTTCTGACTGCCTCCACCCTGTCTCTGTCTCCTGTTCCTCAGCCTATCCCATCCACACCATCTGACCAGCCTGCACACACCTCAACACCCAAGGGCAGCTCATCCAGACACAAGCACCACAGATCCCACAAACACTCACCCAAGCAACACCCAGATGCAGACATTCCAACAGTCACTACCACCTCTGTGTCCCCCTCCTCCTCGTCTCCCTCCTCCCTCCCTGTGACGTCTACACTCACACCTGCATGCACACCAACATCAGCCAGTGCTTCCATCACCACCACACCCTCCAGTACAGTCCGCACGCGTGCAGTCACCACCCCCACTGCCATTTACACGTCCCCTGTGTCCTCTCCCACTGTGTCTGTCACCCCCTCTTCCAAGACTCACAAACGCAGGCAGCCACCCACCCAACAGCCATCCACCTCACGACAGCCTACAGCACCAGCACCTTCACCCAATGACAGCACACCTGACTCTCCTACAACCAAATCCTCTTCCTCCACTCCCATCACCACTTCTCCTACCCTTTACCTTGGTCCTAAAAAACTTTTCCTCGCTAATCTTGACCTCTTTCCCTCCGATGACCCACCCCCTCCATCTGCAAAGAGTCCCAAGAGCACCACAGCCACCACCAGCCCAGCTACGAGTGTCACTGTTGTGCATGGGTTCTGGAGTCCACCCTTTGCCAGCAGTGACACTTCAATCAGCAGCAAGGACACATCAAGCCCCCCCCCCAGGGAAGAGGACCAGGAAACACAAGGGCCGCCGTGAGAGGACTGACACGGCTGCCCCCAAGGAGCAAAGTTCGCCCACTTCACCTGCCACAACATCTAGGGGAGGCAAGGGCCCGAGAGCCACATCTAAGGAGCGAAAGGGCAGCAGGGCGGAGGAGTCAGGCAGCAGGAGCGCGGAGCAGGTGGGCCCCACATGCCACGTCCCAGCTGTAAGGGAGGACACCCATGGGCCCAGGACTCCGTCACCGAAGGGTCCAGAAACATCACGGTCGGAGGGGGACTGAGCAGGGAGTCCAGCCCAGGTCTGGCTCCCTTGACTTACTGGAAGAGCACCGCTGAACAGGGCCCGCCGTGCAGAAGAGCACCGCTGAACAGGGCCCACCGTGCAGAAGAGCACCGCTGAACAGGGCCCCGCCGTGAAGAAGAGCACCGCCGAACAGGGCCCCGCCGTGAAGAAGAGCACCGCTGAACAGGGCCCGCCGTGCAGAAGAGCACCGCTGAACAGGGACCCGCCGTGAAGAAGAGCACCGCTAAACAGGGCCCGCCGTGCAGAAGAGCACCGCTGAACAGGGCCCGCCGTGCAGAAGAGCACCGCTGAACATGGCCCCGCCGTGAAGAAGAGCACCACTGAACAGGGCCCGCCGTGCAGAAGAGCACCGCTGAACAGGGCCCCGCCGTGCAGAAGAGCACCGCTGAACAGGGCCCCGCCGTGCAGAAGAGCACCGCTGAACAGGGCCCCGCCGTGCAGAAGAGCACCGCTGAACAGGACCCCGCCGTGCAGAAGAGCACCGCTGAACAGGGCCCCGCCGTGCAGAAGAGCACCGCTGAACAGGGCCCCGCCGTGCAGAAGAGCACCGCTGAACAGGGCCCCGCCGTGCAGAAGAGCACCGCCGAACAGGGCCCGCCGTGTAGATAGGGACCGCTGAACAGGGACCCGCCATCTCAAGCACCGCTCCGCTGGGCCCTTCCTGTCAAGCACCGCTCCGCTGGGCCCCGCCGTCTCAAGCACCGCTCCGCTGGGCCCCGCCGTCTCAAGCACCGCTCCGCTGGGCCCTTCCTGTCAAGCACCGCTCCGCTGGGCCCCGCCGTCTCAAGCACCGCTCCGCTGGGCCCTTCCTGTCAAGCACCGCTCCGCTGGGCCCTTCCTGTCAAGCACCGCTCCGCTGGGCCCCGCCGTCTCAAGCACCGCTCCGCTGGGCCCTTCCTGTCAAGCACCGCTCCGCTGGGCCCTTCCTGTCAAGCACCGCTCCGCTGGGCCCTTCCTGTCAAGCACCGCTCCGCTGGGCCCCGCCGTCTCAAGCACCGCTCCGCTGGGCCCTTCCTGTCAAGCACCGCTCCGCTGGGCCCCGCCGTCTCAAGCACCGCTCCGCTGGGCCCCGCCGTCTCAAGCACCGCTCCGCTGGGCCCTTCCTGTCAAGCACCGCTCCGCTGGGCCCTTCCTGTCAAGCACCGCTCCGCTGGGCCCCGCCGTCTCAAGCACCGCTCCGCTGGGCCCTTCCTGTCAAGCAGTGTTAACGGTTCACTGTGCCCACCATGCCTCCTCCAGAACCAGTGGAGACTGTAATCCACCTGATGGACTGTGGCTTTGCACTCCCCAGGATGGCACAGTGGGCAATCCACCCACTGTAGGGACTTGTGAGACTGTGGCTTTGCACTCCCCAGGATGGCACAGTGGGCAATCCACCCACTGTAGAGACTTGTGAGACTGTGGCTTTGCACTCCCCAGGATGGCAAAGTGGGCAATCCACCCACTGTAGAGACTTGTGAGACTGTGGCTTTGCACTCCCCAGGATGGCACAGTGGGCATGGTGGCCCCTTCGTGGATCTGGCGTCGTGGACTCATGTGGCTGTGGTGCCCCCCCCTTCCCTTCCCCCTGAGGTGCCTGTAGTTTTGTCATCAGATGCCCCTGCAGTGTTGTCTCCAAAGGACTCAGGTCTCCTGTGTGGGCTTTGCCCTTGTGTTGTTACACTTTGGCCCACGGACACTTCGATTTACTTTTGATGTGCAGGACTAATTGCCTCGGTTATCCATTGCACTGTATATATAATTATTTTGGTATTGTTTTTTGGCTAGTTGACCAATACTTTTCAAAGCCTATATTGTACATAAATATTTTTTCTAATTTTAATTATGTCTTTGCATTTTACCGGGGGGTTTGGGTGGTGTCACTGTGACTTGTTGCTCTGCATTGGTGTGTACATAGTTTGGGGGGGTGGGGGTCGCATATGTGTGTGCGCGTAACCTTTCCTCCTTCCCCCTCCCGTGTGTCGTAGGTGCAGTACTCACCGTTGTCGTCTGCGCCGGCGTTCGTACTTGTGGTAGATGAGCAGGTAGACGAGAGCAGGTAGGATGTTTAATTCGGGTTCCATGCTGTCCTCCGTACTCGTGGAGTGTGTTTCGGTGAGCGTTTTCCCGTTCGTGGTCTGTTTCCGCCGTGTTTTTATCGGCGGTGCTCCCGCCCCGGAAGAGGTGGCGGATTGGTGAGTTATGATAGTGTGGGCGGTACATTGTCTGCCGCCTGCCTGTTGGCGGTGACCGCCGCGCTGTTTGTCTGTACCGCTGTGGCGGTCGGAGTGTTAATGTGGCGGTCTCTGTTGGCGGTTCCCGCCAGGGTCAGAATTCCATTTTTTGGACCGCCGGACTGTTGGCGGGTTGGCCGCCGCTTTATCACCGACCGCCAGGGTTAGAATCACCCCCACAATGACAAAAGTAAGGCACAAGTCAAAAACAGTCACAAAATACGATAAATGGCACAAAATTCAATCGGAATACTGCAATCAGAAGGGGCACAAATGGAGGCAAGAGCGCAAGGAGGCAAGGCGCAGAAAAGTAGAAAAACACTTACAGATACGGCGAAAAGCGGCAGAGAGCACACGGGTCTAGCGAAGCTTACCGGAGGCCACTAGACAACAGGGATGAGGCGCAGGAGGATGCCTGCGGGTGGAGGAGGGTCTCGAACATGCTAGCAGCAGCGTAGGCGGGGGTCAGGGGCACCAGACAGCAAGGTGGTGCTGCGGACGTGGGGGGAGAGCTCTAGACCAAAAACAGGTCAGAGGTCGCTCACTCACGATGCGCAGCGCCAGCCATTAAGAAGGGAGGGGGGAGGGAGGAGCAGCTGGGAGGCGGGAGGTGGGAGGGAGCGGCGAATGGGGGCGCGAGGGGGGCGGGCCGCAGGGATGCAGCGGCAGGGAAAAAACAGCAAGGGGGAGCGCAGAAGGTGCGAAAACCAGGAAAAGCAAGGCACAATGACAAAAGTAAGGAACAAGTCAAAAACAGTCACTAAATACGATAAATAGCACAAAATACAATCGGAATACAGCAATCAGAAGGGGCACAAATGGGGGCAAGAGCGCAAGGAGGCAAGGTGCTGAAAAGTAGAAAAACACTTACAGATACGGCGAAAAGCGGCAGAGAGCACACAGGTCTAGCTAAGCTTACCAGAGCCCACTAGACACCAGGGATGAGGCGCAGGAGGATGCCTGCGGGTGGAGGAGGGCCTCGAACACGCTAGCAGCAGCGTGGGCGGGGGTCAGGGGCACGAGACAGCAAGGTGGTGCTGCGGACGTGGGGGGCGAGCTCTAGACCAAAAACAGGTCAGAGGTCGCTCACTCGCGATGCGCAGCGCCAGCCATTAAGATGGGAGGGGGGAGGGAGGCGGGAGGAGGGAGGGAGCGGCGAATGGGGGCGTGAGGGGGGCGGGCCGCAGGGAGGCAGCGGCAGGGAGGCAGCGGCAGGGAGAAAACGGCAAGGGGGAGCGCACAAGGGGCGAAAACCAGGAAAAACAAGGCACAATGACAAAAGTAAGGCACAAGTCAAAAAGTCACAAAATACGATAAATGGCACAAAATTCAATCGGAATACAGCAATCAGAAGGGGCACAAATGGGGGCTAGAGCGCAAGGAGGCAAGGCGTAGAAAAGTAGAAAAACACTTACAGATACGGCGAAAAGCGGCAGAGAGCACACAGGTCTAGCGAAGCTTACAAGAGCCCACTAGACACCAGGGATGAGGCGCAGGAGGATGCCTGCGGGTGGAGGAGGGCCTCGAACATGCTAGCAGCAGCGTAGGCGGGGGTCAGGGGCACCAGACAGCAAGGTGGAGCTGCGGACGTGGGGGGAGAGCTCTAGACCAAAAACAGGTCAGAGGTCGCTCACTCGCGATGCGCAGCGCCAGCCATTAAGATGGGAGAGGGGAGGGAGGAGCAGCTGGGAGGCGGGAGGGAGCGGCGAATGGGGGCGTGAGGGGGGCGGGCCGCAGGGAGGCAGCGGCGGGGAGAAAACGGCAAGGGGGAGTGCACAAGGGGCGAAAACCAGGAAAAACAAGGCACAATGACAAAAGTAAGGCACAAGTCAAAAACAGTCACAAAATACAATAAATGGCACAAAATACAATAGGAATACAGCAATCAGAAGGGGCACAAATGGGGGCAAGAGCGCAAGGAGGCAAGGCGCTGAAAAGTAGAAAAACACTTACAGATACGGCGAAAAGCGGCAGAGAGCACACAGGTCTAGCAAAGCTTACCAGAGCCCACTAGACACCAGGGATGAGGCGCAGGAGGATGCCTGCAGGTGGAGGAGGGCCTCGAACACGCTAGCACCAGCGTGGGCGGGGGTCAGGGGCACGAGACAGCAAGGTGGTGCTGCGGACATGGGGGGCGAGCTCTAGACCAAAAATAGGTCAGAGGTCGCTCACTCGCGACGCGCAGCGCCATCCATTAAGAAAGGAGGGGGGAGGGAGGAGCAGCTGGGAGGCGGGAGGTGGGAGGGAGCGACGCATGGGGGCGTGAGGGGGGCGGGGGCGCAGGGAGGCAGCGGCAGGGAGAAAACGGCAAGGGGGAGCGCACAAGGGGCGAAAACCAGGAAAAACAAGGCACAATGACAAAAGTAAGGCACAAGTCAAAAACAGTCACAAAATACGATAAATGGCACAAAATACAATCGGAATACAGCAATCAGAAGGGGCACAAATGGGGGCAAGAGCGCTAGGAGGCAAGGCGCTGAAAAGTAGAAAAACACTTACAGATGCGTCGAAAAGCGGCAGAGAGCACACCGGTATAGCGAAGCTTACCAGAGCCCACTAGACACCAAGGATGAGGCGCAGGAGGATGCCTGCGGGTGGAGGAGGGCCTCGAACACACTAGCAGCAGCGTGGGCGGGGGTCAGGGGCACGAGACAGCAAGGTGGTGCTGCGGACGTGGGGGGCGAGCTCTAGACCAAAAACAGGTCAGAGGTCGCTCACTCGCGACGCGCAGCGCCAGCCACTAAGAAGGGAGGAGGGAGGGAGGAGCAGCTGGGAGGGAGCGCCGAATGGGGGCGCGAGGGGGGCGGGTCCGCAGGGAGGCAGCGGCAGGGAGAAAACAGCAAGGGGGAGCGCACAAGGGGCGAAAACCAGGAAAAACAAGGCACAATGACAAAAGTAAGGCACAAGTCAAAAACAGTCACAAAATACGATAAATGGCACAAAATACAATCGGAATACAGCAATCAGAAGGGGCACAAATGGGGGCAAGAGCGCAAGGAGGCAAGGCGCTGAAAAGTAGAAAAACACTTACAGATACGGCAAAAAGCGGCAGAGAGCACACGGGTCTAGCGAAGCTTACCAGAGCCCACTAGACACCAGGGATGAGGCGCAGGAGGATGCCTGCGGGTGGAGGAGGGCCTCGAATACGCTAGCAGCAGCGTGGGCAGGGGTCAGGGGCACGAGACAGCAAGGTGGTGCTGCGGACGTGGGGGGCGAGCTCTATACCAAAAAAAGGTCAGAGGTCTCTCACTCGCGACGCGCAGCGTCAACCATTAAGACGGGAGGGGGGAGGGAGGAGCAGCTGGGAGGCGGGAGGGAGCGGCGAATGGTGGCACGAGGGGGGCCGGGCTGCAGGGAGGCAGCGGCAGGGAGAAAACTGAAAGGGGGAGCACACAAGGGGCGAAAACCAGGAAAAACAAGGCCCAATGACAAAAGTAAGGCACAAGTCAAAAACAGTCACAAAATACGATAAATGGCACAAAATACAATCAGAATACAGAAATCAGAAGGGGCACAAATGGGGGCAAGAGCGCAAGGAGGCAAGGCACTGAAAAGTAGAAAAACACTTACAGATACGGCGAAAAGCGGCAGAGAGCACACGGGTCTAGCGAAGCTTACCAGAGCCCACTAGACACCAGAGATGAGGCGCAGGTGGATGCCTGCGGGTGGAGGAGGGCCGCGAACACGCTAGCAGCAGCGTGGGCGGGGGTCAGGGGCACGAGACAGCAAGGTGGTTCTGCGGACGTGGGTGGCGAGCTCTAGACCAAAAACAGGTCAGAGGTCGCTCACTCGCGACGCGCAGCGCCAGCCATTAAGAAGGGAGGGGGGAGGGAGGAGCAGCTGGGAGGCGGGAGGGAGCGGAGAATGGGGGTGCGAGGGGGGCGGGACCGCAGGGAGGCAGCGGCAGGGAGAAAACGGCAAGGGGGAGCGCACAAGGGGCGAAAACCAGGAAAAACAAGGCACAATGACAAAAGTAAGGGACAAGTCAAAAACAGTCACAAAATACGATAAATGACACAAAATACAATCGGAATACAGCAATCAGAAGGGGCACAAATGGTGGCAAGAGCGCAAGGAGGCAAGGCGCTGAAAAGTAGAAAAACACTTACAGATACGGCGAAAAGCGGCAGAGAGCACACGGATCTAGCGAAGCTTACCAGAGCCCACTAGACACTAGGGATGAGGTGCAGGAGGATGCCTGCGGGTGGAGGAGGGCCTCAAATATGCTAGCAGCGTAGGCGGGGGTCAGGGGCACGAGACAGCAAGGTGGTGCTGCGGACATGGGGGGCGAGCTCTAGACCAAAAACAGGTCAGAGGTCGCTCACTCGTGACGCGCAGCGCCAGCCATTAAGAAGGGAGAGAGGAGCAGCTGGGAGGCGGGAGGGAGCGGCGAATGGGGGCGCGAGGGGGGCGGGGCCGCAGGGAGGCAGCGGCAGGGAGAAAACAGCAAGGGGGAGCACGCAAGGGGGGAAACCAGGAAAAACAAGGCACAATGACAAAAGTAAGGCACAAGTCAAAAACAGTCACAAAATACGATAAATGGCACAAAATACAATCGGAATACAGCAATCAGAAGGGGCACAAATGGGGGCAAGAGCGCAAGGAGGCAAGTCGCTGAAAAGTAGAAAACCATTTACAGATACGGCGAAAAGCGGCAGAGAGCACACAGGTCTAGCGAAGCTTACCAGAGCCTACTAGACACCAGGGATGAGGCGCAGGAGGATGCCTGCGGGTGGAGGAGGGCCTCGAACACGCTAGCAGCAGCGTGGGCGGGGGTCAGGGGCACGAGACAGCAAGGTGGTGCTGCGGACGTGGGGGGCGAGCTCTAGACCAAAAACAGGTCAGAGGTCGCTCACTCGCGATGCGCAGCGCCAGCTATTAAGATGGGAGGGGGGAGGGAGGAGCAGCTGGGAGGCGGGAGGAGGGAGGGAGCGGCGAATGGGGGCGTGAGGGGGGCGGGCAGCAGGGAGGCAGCAACAGGGAGGCAGCGGCAGGGAGAAAACGGCAAGGGGGAGCGCACAAGGGGCGAAAACCAGGAAAAACAAGGCACAATGACAAAAGTAAGGCACAAGTCAAAAAGTCACAAAATACGATAAATGGCACAAAATTTAATCGGAATACAGCAATCAGAAGGGGCACAAATGGGGGCAAGAGCGCAAGGAGGCAAGGCGCAGAAAAGTAGAAAAACACTTACAGATACGGCGAAAAGCGGCAGAGAGCACACACGTCTAGCGAAGCTTACCAGAGCCCACTAGACACCAGGGATGAGGCGCATGAGGATGCCTGCGGGTGGAGGAGGGCCTCGAACATGCTAGCAGCAGGGTAGGCGGGGGTCAGGGGCACCAGATAGCAAGGTGGTGCTGCGGACGTGGGGGGCGAGCTCTAGACCAAAAACAGGTCAGAGGTCGCTCACTCGCGACGCGCAGCGCCAGCCACTAAGAAGCGAGGAGGGAGGGAGGAGCAGCTGGGAGGGAGCGCCGAATGGGGGCGCGAGGGGGGCGGGTCCGCAGGGAGGCAGCGGCAGGGAGAAAACAGCAAGGGGGTGCGCACAAGGGGCGAAAACCAGGAAAAACAGAGCACAATGACAAAAGTAAGGCACAAGTCAAAAACAGTCACAAAATACGATAAATGGCACAAAATACAATCGGAATACAGCAATCAGAAGGGGCACAAATGGGGGCAAGAGCGCAAGGAGGCAAGACGCTGAAAAGTAGAAAAACACTTACAGATACGGCGAAAAGCGGCAGAGAGCACACGGGTCTAGCGAAGCTTACCAGAGCCCACTAGACACCAGGGATGAGGCGCAGGAGGATGCCTGCGGGTGGAGGAGGGCCTCGAATATGCTAGCAGCAGCATGGGAAGGGGTCAGGGGCACGAGACAGCAAGGTGGTGTTGCGGACGTGGGGGGCGAGCTCTAGACCAAAAACAGGTCAGAGGTCTCTCACTCGCGACGCGCAGAGCCAACCATTAAGAAGGGAGGGGGAGGGAGGAGCAGCTGGGAGGCGGGAGGGAGCGGCGAATGGTGGCGCGAGGGGGCCCGGGCCGCAGGGAGGCAGCAGCAGGGAGAAAACTGAAAGGGGGAGCGCACAAGGTGCGAAAACCAGGAAAAACAAGGCACAATGACAAAAGTAAGGCACAAGTCAAAAACACTCACAAAATACGATAAATGGCACAAAATACAATCAGAATACAGAAATCAGAAGGGGCACAAATGGGGGCAAGAGCACAAGGAGACAAGGCGCTGAAAAGTAGAAAAACACTTACAGATACGGCGAAAAGCGGCAGAGAGCACACAGGTCTAGCGAAGCTTACCAGAGCCCACTAGACACCAGGTATGAGGCGCAGGAGGATGCCTGCGGGTGGAGGAGGGCCTCGAACACGCTAGCGGCAGCGTGGGTGGGGGTCAGGGGCACGAGACAGCAAGGTGCTGCTGCGGATGTGGGGGGCGAGCTCTAGATCAAAAACAGGTCAGAGGTCGCTCACTCGCGATGCGCGGCGCCAGCCATTAAGATGGGAGGGGGGAGGAAGGAGCAGCTGGGAGGCGGGAGGGAGCGGCGAATGGGGGCGTGAGGGGGGGCGGGACGCAGGGAGGCAGCGGCAGGGAGAAAACGGCAAGGGGGAGCGCACAAGGGGCGAAAACCAGGAAAAACAAGGCACAATGACAAAAGTAAGGCACAAGTCAAAAACAGTCACAAAATACGATAAATGCCACAAAATACAATCAGAATACAGAAATCAGAAGGGGCACAAATGGGGGCAAGAGCGCAAGGAGGCAAGTCACTGAAAAGTAGAAAAATACTTACAGATACGGCGAAAAGCGGCAGAGAGCACACGGGTCTAGCGAAGCTTACCAGAGCCCACTAGACACCAGGGATGAGGCGCAGGAGGATGCCTGCGGGTGGAGGATGGCCTCGAACATGCTAGCAGCAGCGTAGGCGGGGGTCAGGGGCACCAGACAGCAAGGTGGAGCTGCGGACGTGGGGGGAGAGCTCTAGACCAAAAACAGGTCAGAGGTCGCTCACTCGCGATGCGCAGCGCCAGCCATTAAGATGGGAGAGGGGAGGGAGGAGCAGCTGGGAGGCGGGAGGGAGCGGCGAATGGGGGCGTGAGGGGGGCGGGCCGCAGGGAGGCAGCGGCGGGGAGAAAACGGCAAGGGGGAGTGCACAAGGGGCGAAAACCAGGAAAAACAAGGCACAATGACAAAAGTAAGGCACAAGTCAAAAACAGTCACAAAATACAATAAATGGCACAAAATACAATAGGAATACAGCAATCAGAAGGGGCACAAATGGGGGCAAGAGCGCAAGGAGGCAAGGCGCTGAAAAGTAGAAAAACACTTACAGATACGGCGAAAAGCGGCAGAGAGCACACAGGTCTAGCAAAGCTTACCAGAGCCCACTAGACACCAGGGATGAGGCGCAGGAGGATGCCTGCAGGTGGAGGAGGGCCTCGAACACGCTAGCACCAGCGTGGGCGGGGGTCAGGGGCACGAGACAGCAAGGTGGTGCTGCGGACATGGGGGGCGAGCTCTAGACCAAAAATAGGTCAGAGGTCGCTCACTCGCGACGCGCAGCGCCATCCATTAAGAAAGGAGGGGGGAGGGAGGAGCAGCTGGGAGGCGGGAGGTGGGAGGGACGCATGGGGGCGTGAGGGGGGCGGGGGCGCAGGGAGGCAGCGGCAGGGAGAAAACGGCAAGGGGGAGCGCACAAGGGGCGAAAACCAGGAAAAACAAGGCACAATGACAAAACTAAGGCACAAGTCAAAAACAGTCACAAAATACGATAAATGGCACAAAATACAATCGGAATACAGCAATAAGAAGGGGCACAAATGGGGGCAAGAGCGCTAGGAGGCAAGGCGCTGAAAAGTAGAAAAACACTTACAGATGCGTCGAAAAGCGGCAGAGAGCACACCGGTATAGCGAAGCTTACCAGAGCCCACTAGACACCAAGGATGAGGCGCAGGAGGATGCCTGCGGGTGGAGGAGGGCCTCGAACACACTAGCAGCAGCGTGGGCGGGGGTCAGGGGCACGAGACAGCAAGGTAGTCCTGCGGACGTGGGGGGCGAGCTCTAGACCAAAAACAGGTCAGAGGTCGCTGACTCGCGACGCGCAGCGCCAGCCACTAAGAAGGGAGGAGGGAGGGAGGAGCAGCTGGGAGGGAGCGCCGAATGGGGGCGCGAGGGGGGCGGGTCCGCAGGGAGGCAGCGGCAGGGAGAAAACAGCAAGGGGGAGCGCACAAGGGGCGAAAACCAGGAAAAACAAGGCACAATGACAAAAGTAAGGCACAAGTCAAAAACAGTCACAAAATACGATAAATGGCACAAAATACAATCAGAATACAGAAATCAGAAGGGGCACAAATGGGGGCAAGAGCGCAAGGAGGCAAGGCACTGAAAAGTAGAAAAACACTTACAGATATGGCGAAAAGCGGCAGAGAGCACACGGGTCTAGCGAAGCTTACCAGAGCCCACTAGACACCAGGGATGAGGCGCAGGAGGATGCCTGCAGGTGGAGGAGGGCCTCGAATACGCTAGCACCAGCGTGGGCAGGGGTCAGGGGCACGAGACAGCAAGGTGGTGCTGCGGACGTGGGGGGCGAGCTCTATACCAAAAAAAGGTCAGAGGTCTCTCACTCGCGACGCGCAGCGTCAACCATTAAGACGGGAGGGGGGAGGGAGGAGCAGCTGGGAGGCGGGAGGGAGCGGCGAATGGTGGCACGAGGGGGGCCGGGCTGCAGGGAGGCAGCGGCAGGGAGAAAACTGAAAGGGGGAGCACACAAGGGGCGAAAACCAGGAAAAACAAGGCCCAATGACAAAAGTAAGGCACAAGTCAAAAACAGTCACAAAATACGATAAATGGCACAAAATACAATCAGAATACAGAAATCAGAAGGGGCACAAATGGGGGCAAGAGCGCAAGGAGGCAAGGCACTGAAAAGTAGAAAAACACTTACAGATATGGCGAAAAGCGGCAGAGAGCACACGGGTCTAGCGAAGCTTACCAGAGCCCACTAGACACCAGGGATGAGGCGCAGGTGGATGCCTGCGGGTGGAGGAGGGCCGCGAACACGCTAGCAGCAGCGTGGGCGGGGGTCAGGGGCACGAGACAGCAAGGTGGTTCTGCGGACGTGGGTGGCGAGCTCTAGACCAAAAACAGGTCAGAGGTCGCTCACTCGCGACGCGCAGCGCCAGCCATTAAGAAGGGAGGGGGGAGGGAGGAGCAGCTGGGAGGCGGGAGGGAGCGGCGAATGGTGGCACGAGGGGGGCCGGGCTGCAGGGAGGCAGCGGCAGGGAGAAAACTGAAAGGGGGAGCACACAAGGGGCGAAAACCAGGAAAAACAAGGCCCAATGACAAAAGTAAGGCACAAGTCAAAAACAGTCACAAAATACGATAAATGGCACAAAATACAATCAGAATACAGAAATCAGAAGGGGCACAAATGGGGGCAAGAGCGCAAGGAGGCAAGGCACTGAAAAGTAGAAAAACACTTACAGATACGGCGAAAAGCGGCAGAGAGCACACGGGTCTAGCGAAGCTTACCAGAGCCCACTAGACACCAGGGATGAGGCGCAGGTGGATGCCTGCGGGGGGAGGAGGGCCGCGAACACGCTAGCAGCAGCGTGGGCGGGGGGTCAGGGGCACGAGACAGCAAGGTGGTTCTGCGGACGTGGGTGGCGAGCTCTAGACCAAAAACAGGTCAGAGGTCGCTCACTCGCGACGCGCAGCGCCAGCCATTAAGAAGGGAGGGGGGAGGGAGGAGCAGCTGGGAGGCGGGAGGCGGGAGGGAGCGGAGAATGGGGGTGCGAGGGGGGCGGGACCGCAGGGAGGCAGCGGCAGGGAGAAAACGGCAAGGGGGAGCGCACAAGGGGCGAAAACCAGGAAAAACAAGGCACAATGACAAAAGTAAGGCACAAGTCAAAAACAGTCACAAAATACGATAAATGACACAAAATACAATCGGAATACAGCAATCAGAAGGGGCACAAATGGTGGCAAGAGCGCAAGGAGGCAAGGCGCTGAAAAGTAGAAAAACACTTACAGATACGGCGAAAAGCGGCAGAGAGCACACGGATCTAGCGAAGCTTACCAGAGCCCACTAGACACTAGGGATGAGGTGCAGGAGGATGCCTGCGGGTGGAGGAGGGCCTCAAATATGCTAGCAGCGTAGGCGGGGGTCAGGGGCACGAGACAGCAAGGTGGTGCTGCGGACATGGGGGGCGAGCTCTAGACCAAAAACAGGTCAGAGGTCGCTCACTCGTGACGCGCAGCGCCAGCCATTAAGAAGGGAGAGAGGAGCAGCTGGGAGGCGGGAGGGAGCGGCGAATGGGGGCGCGAGGGGGGCGGGGCCGCAGGGAGGCAGTGGCAGGGAGAAAACAGCAAGGGGGAGCACGCAAGGGGGGAAAACCAGGAAAAACAAGGCACAATGACAAAAGTAAGGCACAAGTCAAAAACAGTCACAAAATACGATAAATGGCACAAAATACAACCGGAATACAGCAATCAGAAGGGGCACAAATGGGGGCAAGAGCGCAAGGAGGCAAGTCGCTGAAAAGTAGAAAACCATTTACAGATACGGCGAAAAGCGGCAGAGAGCACACAGGTCTAGCGAAGCTTACCAGAGCCTACTAGACACCAGGGATGAGGCGCAGGAGGATGCCTGCGGGTGGAGGAGGGCCTCGAACACGCTAGCAGCAGCGTGGGCGGGGGTCAGGGGCACGAGACAGCAAGGTGGTGCTGCGGACGTGGGGGGCGAGCTCTAGACCAAAAACAGGTCAGAGGTCGCTCACTCGCGATGCGCAGCGCCAGCCATTAAGATGGGAGGGGGGAGGGAGGAGCAGCTGGGAGGCGGGAGGAGGGAGGGAGCGGCAAATGGGGGCGTGAGGGGGGCGGGCCGCAGGGAGGCAGCAACAGGGAGGCAGCGGCAGGGAGAAAACGGCAAGGGGGAGCGCACAAGGGGCGAAAACCAGGAAAAACAAGGCACAATGACAAAAGTAAGGCACAAGTCAAAAACAGTCACAAAATACGATAAATGCCACAAAATACAATCAGAATACAGAAATCAGAAGGGGCACAAATGGGGGCAAGAGCGCAAGGAGGCAAGTCACTGAAAAGTAGAAAAATACTTACAGATACGGCGAAAAGCGGCAGAGAGCACACGGGTCTAGCGAAGCTTACCAGAGCCCACTAGACACCAGGGATGAGGCGCAGGAGGATGCCTGCGGGTGGAGGAGGGCCGCGAACACGCTAGCAGCAGCGTGGGCGGGGGTCAGGGGCACGAGACAGCAAGGTGGTTCTGCGGACGTGGGGGGCGAGCTCTAGACCAAAAACAGGTCAGAGGTCGCTCACTCGCGACGCGCAGCGCCAGCCATTAAGAAGGGAGGGGGGAGGGAGGAGCAGCTGGGAGGCGGGAGGGAGCGGAGAATGGGGGTGCGAGGGGGGCGGGACCGCAGAGAGGCAGCGGCAGGGAGAAAACGGCAAGGGGGAGCGCACAAGGGGCGAAAACCAGGAAAAACAAGGCATAATGACAAAAGTAAGGCACAAGTCAAAAACAGTCACAAAATACGATAAATGACACAAAATACAATCGGAATACAGCAATCAGAAGGGGCACAAATGGTGGCAAGAGCGCAAGGATGCAAGGCGCTGAAAAGTAGAAAAACACTTACAGATACGGCGAAAAGCGGCAGAGAGCACACCGGTCTAGCGAAGCTTACCAGAGCCCACTAGACACTAGGGATGAGGTGCAGGAGGATGCCTGTGGGTGGAGGAGGGCCTCAAATATGCTAGCAGCGTGGGCGGGGGTCAGGGGCACGAGACAGCAAGGTGGTGCTGCGGACATGGGGGGCGAGCTCTTGACCAAAAACAGGTCAGAGGTCGCTCACTCGTGACGCGCAGCGCCAGCCATTAAGAAGGGAGGGGGGAGGGAGGAGGAGGCGGGAGGCGGGAGGGAGCGGAGAATGGGGGTGCGAGGGGGGCGGGGCCGCAGGGAGGCAGCGGCAGGGAGAAAACAGCAAGGGGGAGCGCACAAGGGGGGAAAACCAGGAAAAACAAGGCACAATGACAAAAGTAAGGCACAAGTCAAAAACAGTCACAAAATACGATAAATGGCACAAAATACAATCGGAATACAGCAATCAGAAGGGGCACAAATGGGGGCAAGAGCGCAAGGAGGCAAGTCGCTGAAAAGTAGAAAAACACTTACAGATACGGCGAAAAGTGGCAGATAGCACACAGGTCTAGCGAAGCTTACCAGAGCCTACTAGACACCCGGGATGAGGCGCAGGAGGATGCCTGCGGGTGGAGGAGGTCCTCGAACACGCTAGCAGCAGCGTGGGTGGGGGGTCAGGGGCACGAGACAGCAAGGTGGTGCTGCGGACGTGGGGGGCGAGCTCTAGACCAAAAACAGGTCAGAGGTCGCTCACTCGCGACGCGCAGCGCCAGCCATTAAGAAGGGAGGGGGGAGGGAGGAGCAGCTGGGAGGCGGGAGGTGGAAGGGAGCGGCGAATGGGGGCGGGCCGCAGGGAGGCAGCGGCAGGGAGAAAACGGCAAGGGGGAGCGCACAAGGGGCGATAACCAGGAAAAACAAGGCACAATGACAAAAGTAAGGCACAAGTCAAAAACAGTCACAAAATACGATAAATGGCACAAAATACAATCGGCATACAGCAATCAGAAGGGGCACAAATGGGGGCAACAGCGCAAGGAGGCAAGGTGCTGAAAAGTAGAAAAACACTTACAGATACGGCGAAAAGCGGCAGAGAGCACACCGGTCTAGCGAAGCTTACCAGAGCCCAATAGACAACAAGGATGAGGCGCAGGAGGATGCCTGCGGGTGGAGGAGGGCCTCGAACACGCTAGCAGCAGCGAGGGTCAGGGGCACGAGACAGCAAGGTGGTGCTGCGGACGTGGGGGGCGAGCTCTAGACCAAAAACAGGTCAGAGGTCGCTCACTCGCGACGCGCAGCGCCAGCCATTAAGAAGGGAGGGGGGAGGGAGGAGCAGCTGGGAGGCGGGAGGGAGCGCCGAATGGGGGCGCGAGGGGGGCAGGCCGCAGGGAGGCAGCGGCAGGGAGAAAACAGCAAGGGGGAGCGCACAAGGGGCGAAAACCAGGAAAAACAAGGCACAATGACAAAAGTAAGGCACAAGTCAAAAACAGTCACAAAATACGATAAATGGCACAAAATACAATCGGAATACAGCAATCAGAAGGGGCACAAATGGGGGCAAGAGCGCAAGGAGGCAAGGCGCTGAAAAGTAGAAAAACACTTACAGATACGGCGAAAAGCAGCAGAGAGCACACAGGTCTAGCGAAGCTTACCAGAGCCCACTAGACACCAGGGATGAGGCGCAGGAGGATGCCTGCGGGTGGAGGAGGGCCTCGAACACGCTAGCAGCAGCGTGGGCGGGGGTCAGGGCACGAGACAGCAAGGTGGTGCTGCGGACATGGGGGGGGAGCTCTAGACCAAAAACAGGTCAGAGGTCGCTCACTCGCGATGTGCAGCGCCAGCCATTAAGATGGGAGGGGGGAAGGAGGAGCAGCTGTGAGGCGGGAGGCGGGAGGGAGCGGCGAATGGGGGCGTGAGGGCGGCTGGCCGCAGGGAGGCAGCGGCAGGGAGGCGGCGGCAGGGAGGAAACGGCAAGGGGGAGCGCACAAGGGGCGAAAACCAGGAAAAACAAGGCACAATGACAAAAGTAAGGCACAAGTCAAAAACAATCACAAAATACGATAAATGCCACAAAATTAAATCGGAATACAGCAATCAGAAGGGGCACAAATGGGGGCAAGAGCGCAAGGAGGCAAGGTGCAGAAAAGTAGAAAAACACTTACAGATACGGCGAAAAGCGGCAGAGAGCACACGGGTCTAGCGAAGCTTACCAGAGCCCACTAGACACCAGGGATGAGGCGCAGGAGGATGCCTGCGGGTGGAGGAGGGCCTCGAACATGCTAGCAGCAGCGTAGGCGGGGGTCAGGGGCACCAGACAGCAAGGTGGTGCTGCGGACGTGGGGGGAGAGCTCTAGACCAAAAACAGGTCAGAGGTCGCTCACTCACGATGCGCAGCGCCAGCCATTAAGAAGGGAGGGGGGAGGAGGAGCAGCTGGGAGGCGGGAGGTGGGAGGGAGCGGCGAAAGGGGGCACGAGGGGGGCGGGCCGCAGGGAGGCAGCGGCAGGGAGAAAACAGCAAGGGGGAGCGCACAAGGTGCGAAAACCAGGAAAAACAAGGCACAATGACAAAAGTAAGGCACAAGTCAAAAACAGTCACAAAATACGATAAATGGCACAAAATACAATCGGAATACAGCAATCAGAAGGGGCACAAATGGGGGCAAGAGCGCAAGGAGGCAAGGTGCTGAAAAGTAGAAAAACACTTACAGATACGGCGAAAAGCGGCAGAGAGCACACAGGTCTAGCGAAGCTTACCAGAGCCCACTTGACACCAGGGATGAGGCGCAGGAGGATGCCTGCGGGTGGAGGAGGGCCTCGAACACGCTAGCAGCAGCGTGGGCGGGGGTCAGGGGCACGAGACAGCAAGGTGGTGCTGCGGACGTGGGGGGCGAGCTCTAGACCAAAAACAGGTCAGAGGTCGCTCACTCGCGATGCGCAGCGCCAGCCATTAAGATGGGGGAGGGGGGAGGGAGGAGCAGCGGCGAATGGGGGCGTGAGGGGGGCGGGCCGCAGGGAGGCAGCGGCAGGGAGAGAAAGGGAAAGGGGGAGTGCACAAGGGGCGAAAACCAGGAAAAACAAGGCACAATGACAAAAGGAAGGCACAAGTCAAAAACAGTCACAAAATACAATAAATGGCACAAAATACAATCAGAATACAGCAATCAGAAGGGGCACAAATGGGGGCAAGAGCGCAAGGAGGCAAGGCGCTGAAAAGTAGAAAAACACTTAAGATATGGCGAAAAGCGGCAGAGAGCACACAGGTCTAGCGAAGCTTACCAGAGCCCACTAGACACCAGGGATGAGGCGCAGGACGATGCCTGCGGGTGGAGGAGGGCCTCGAATACGCTAGCAGCAGCGTGGGCAGGGGTCAGGGGCACGAGACAGCAAGGTGGTGCTGCGGACGTGGGGGGCGAGCTCTATACCAAAAAAAGGTCAGAGGTCTCTCACTCGCGACGCGCAGCGTCTACCATTAAGACGGGAGGGGGGAGGGAGGAGCAGCTGGGAGGCGGGGAGGGAGCGGCGAATGGTGGCACGAGGGGGGCCGGGCTGCAGGGAGGCAGCGGCAGGGAGAAAACTGAAAGGGGGAGCACACAAGGGGCGAAAACCAGGAAAAACAAGGCCCAATGACAAAAGTAAGGCACAAGTCAAAAACAGTCACAAAATACGATAAATGGCACAAAATACAATCAGAATACAGAAATCAGAAGGGGCACAAATGGGGGCAAGAGCGCAAGGAGGCAAGGCACTGAAAAGTAGAAAAACACTTACAGATACGGCGAAAAGCGGCAGAGAGCACACGGGTCTAGCAAAGCTTACCAGAGCCCACTAGACACCAGGGATGAGGCGCAGGAGGATGCCTGCGGGTGGAGGAGGGCCGCGAACACGCTAGCAGCAGCGTGGGCGGGGGTCAGGGGCACGAGACAGCAAGGTGGTTCTGCGGACGTGGGGTGGCGAGCTCTAGACCAAAAACAGGTCAGAGGTCGCTCACTCGCGACGCGCAGCGCCAGTCATTAAGAAGGGAGGGGGGAGGGAGGAGCAGCTGGGAGGCGGGAGGGAGCGGAGAATGGGGGTGCGAGGGGGGCGGGACCGCAGGGAGGCAGCGGCAGGGGAGAAAACGGCAAGGGGGAGCGCACAAGGGGGCGAAAACCAGGAAAAACAAGGCACAATGACAAAAGTAAGGCACAAGTCAAAAACAGTCACAAAATACGATTAATGACACAAATACAATCGGAATACAGCAATCAGAAGGGGCACAAATGGTGGCAAGAGCGCAAGGAGGCAAGGCGCTGAAAAGTAGAAAAACACTTACAGATACGGCGAAAAGCGGCAGAGAGCACACGGATCTAGCGAAGCTTACCAGAGCCCACTAGACACTAGGGATGAGGTGCAGGAGGATGCCTGGGGGTGGAGGAGGGCCTCGAACACGCTAGCAGCAGCGTGGGCGGGGGGTCAGGGGCACGAGACAGCAAGGTGGTGCTGCGGACGTGGGGGGCGAGCTCTAGACCAAAAACAGGTCAGAGGTCGCTCACTCGCGATGCGCAGCGCCAGCCATTAAGATGGGAGGGGGGAGGGAGGAGCATCTGGGAGGCGGGAGGAGGGAGCGGAGAATGGGGGTGCGAGGGGGGCGGGACCGCAGGGAGGCAGCGGCAGGGAGAAAACAGCAAGGGGGAGCACACAAGGGGGGAAAACCAGGAAAAACAAGGCACAATGACAAAAGTAAGGCACAAGTCAAAAACAGTCAGAAAATACGATAAATGGCACAAAATACAATCGGAATACAGCAATCAGAAGGGGCACAAATGGGGGCAAGAGCGCAAGGAGGCAAGTCGCTGAAAAGTAGAAAACCACTTACAGATACGGCGAAAAGCGGCAGAGAGCACACAGGTCTAGCGAAGCTTACCAGAGCCTACTAGACACCAGGGATGAGGCGCAGGAGGATGCCTGCGGGTGGAGGAGGGCCTCGAACACGCTAGCAGCAGCGTGGGCGGGGGTCAGGGGCACGAGACAGCAAGGTGGTGCTGCGGACGTGGGGGGCGAGCTCTAGACCAAAAACAGGTCAGAGGTCGCTCACTCGCGATGCGCAGCGCCAGCCATTAAGATGGGAGGGGGGAGGGAGGAGCAGCTGGGAGGCGGGAGGAGGGAGGGAGCGGCGAATGGGGGCGTGAGGGGGGCGGGCCGCAGGGAGGCAGCAACAGGGAGGCAGCGGCAGGGAGAAAACGGCAAGGGGGAGCGCACAAGGGGCGAAAACCAGGAAAAACAAGGCACAATGACAAAAGTAAGGCACAAGTCAAAAAGTCACAAAATACGATAAATGGCACAAAATTTAATCGGAATACAGCAATCAGAAGGGGCACAAATGGGGGCAAGAGCGCAAGGAGGCAAGGCGCAGAAAAGTAGAAAAACACTTACAGATACGGCGAAAAGCGGCAGAGAGCACACAGGTCTAGCGAAGCTAACCAGAGCCCACTAGACACCAGGGATGAGGCGCATGAGGATGCCTGCGGGTGGAGGAGGGCCTCGAACATGCTAGCAGCAGGGTAGGCGGGGGTCAGGGGCACCAGATAGCAAGGTGGTGCTGCGGACGTGGGGGGCGAGCTCTAGACCAAAAACAGGTCAGAGGTCGCTCACTCGCGACGCGCAGCGCCAGCCACTAAGAAGCGAGGAGGGAGGGAGGAGAAGCTGGGAGGGAGCGCCGAATGGGGGCGCGAGGGGGGCGGGTCCGCAGGGAGGCTTCGGCAGGGAGAAAACAGCAAGGGGGTGCGCACAAGGTGCGAAAACCAGGAAAAACAAGGCACAATGACAAAAGTACGGCACAAGTCAAAAACAGTCACAAAATACGATAAATGGCACAAAATACAATCAGAATACAGAAATCAGAAGGGGCACAAATGGGGGCAAGAGCGCAAGGAGACAAGGCGCTGAAAAGTAGAAAAACACTTACAGATACGGCGAAAAGCGGCAGAGAGCACACAGGTCTAGCGAAGCTTACCAGAGCCCACTAGACACCAGGGATGAGGCGCAGGAGGATGCCTGCGGGTGGAGGAGGGCCTTGAATACGCTAGCAGCAGCGTGGGCAGGGGTCAGGGGCACGAGACAGCAAGGTGGTGCTGCGGACGTGGGGGGCGAGCTCTAGACCAAAAACAGGTCAGAGGTCTCTCACTCGCGACGCGCAGCTCCAGCCATTAAGAAGGGAGGGAGGAGAAACTGGGAGGCGGGAGGGAGCGGCGAATGGTGGCGCGAGGGGGGCGGGGCCGCAGAGAGGCAGCGGCAGGGAGAAAACTGAAAGGGGGAGCGCACAAGGTGCTAAAACCAGGAAAAACAAGGCACAATGACAAAAGTAAGGCACAAGACAAAAACAGTCACAAAATACGATAAATGGCACAAAATACAATCGGAATACAGCAATCAGAAGGGGCACAAATGGGGGCAAGAGCACAAGGAGGCAAGGCGCTGAAAAGTAGAAAAACACTTACAGATACGGCGAAAAGCGGCAGAGAGCACACGGGTCTAGCGAAGCTTACCAGAGCCCACTAGACACCAGGGATGAGGCGCAGGAGGATGCCTGCGGGTGGATGAAGGCCTCGAACATGCTAGCAGCAGTGTAGGCGGGGGTCAGGGGCACCAGACAGCAAGGTGGTGCTGCGGACGTGGGGGGCGAGCTCTAGACCAAAAACAGGTCAGAGGTCTCTCACTCGCGACGCGCAGCGCCAGCCATTAAGAAGGGAGGGGGGAGGGAGGAGCAGCTCGGAGGCGGGAGGGAGCGGCGAATGGTGGCGCGAGGGGGGCGGGGCCGCAGGGAGGCAGCGGCAGGGAGAAAACTGAAAGGGGGGAGCGCACAAGGTGCGAAAACCAGGAACAACAAGGCACAATGACAAAAGTAAGGCACAAGTCAAAAACAGTCACAAAATACGATAAATGGCACAAAATACAATCGGAATACAGAAATCAGAAGGGGCACAAATGGGGGCAAGAGCGCAAGGAGGCAAGGCGCTGAAAAGTAGAAAAACACTTACAGATGCGTCGAAAAGCGGCAGAGAGCACACCGGTATAGCGAAGCTTACCAGAGCCCACTAGACACCAAGGATGAGGCGCAGGAGGATGCCTGCGGGTGGAGGAGGGCCTCGAACACACTAGCAGCAGTGTGGGCGGGGGTCAGGGGCACGAGACAGCAAGGTGGTGCTGCGGACGTGGGGGGCGAGCTCTAGACCAAAAACAGGTCAGAGGTCGCTCACTCGCGACGCGCAGCGCCAGCCACTAAGAAGGGAGGAGGGAGGGAGGAGCAGCTGGGAGGGAGGAGCAGCTGGGAGGGAGCTCCGAATGGGGGCGCGAGGGGGGGCGGGTCCGCAGGGAGGCAGCGGCAGGGAGAAAACAGCAAGGGGGAGCGCAAAAGGGGCGAAAACCAGGAAAAACAAGGCACAATGACAAAAGTAAGGCACAAGTCAAAAACAGTCACAAAATACGATAAATGGCACAAAATACAATCGGAATACAGCAATCAGAAGGGGCACAAATGGGGGCAAGAGCGCAAGGAGGCAAGGCGCTGAAAAGTAGAAAAACACTTACAGATACGGCGAAAAGCGGCAGAGAGCACACGGGTCTAGCGAAGCTTACCAGAG
This sequence comes from Pleurodeles waltl, assembly GCF_031143425.1. Taxonomy (NCBI): domain Eukaryota; kingdom Metazoa; phylum Chordata; class Amphibia; order Caudata; family Salamandridae; genus Pleurodeles; species Pleurodeles waltl. Next base: position 638,541,160 of record NC_090448.1, read on the forward strand.
CCCACTAGACACCATGGATGAGGCGCAGGAGGATGCCTGCGGGTGGAGGAGGGCCTCGAATTCGCTAGCAGCAGCGTGGGCAGGGGTCAGGGGCACGAGACAGCAAGGTGGTGCTGCGGACGTGGGGGGCGAGCTCTATACCAAAAAAAGGTCAGAGGTCTCTCACTCGCGACGCGCAGCGTCAACCATTAAGACGGGAGGGGGGAGGGAGGAGCAGCTGGGAGGCGGGAGGGAGCGGCGAATGGTGGCACGAGGGGGGCCGGGCTGCAGGGAGGCAGCGGCAGGGAGAAAACTGAAAGGGGGAGCACACAAGGGGCGAAAACCAGGAAAAACAAGGCCCCAATGACAAAAGTAAGGCACAAGTCAAAAACAGTCACAAAATACGATAAATGGCACAAAATACAATCAGAATACAGAAATCAGAAGGGGCACAAATGGGGGCAAGAGCGCAAGGAGGCAAGGCACTGAAAAGTAGAAAAACACTTACAGATACGGCGAAAAGCGGCAGAGAGCACACGGGTCTAGCGAAGCTTACCAGAGCCCACTAGACACCAGGGATGAGGCGCAGGAGGATGCCTGCGGGTGGAGGAGGGCCGCGAACACGCTAGCAGCAGCGTGGGCGGGGGTCAGGGGCACGAGACAGCAAGGTGGTTCTGCGGACGTGGGTGGCGAGCTCTAGACCAAAAACAGGTCAGAGGTCGCTCACTCGCGACGCGCAGCGCCAGCCATTAAGAAGGGAGGGGGGGAGGGAGGAGCAGCTGGGAGGCGGGAGGGAGCGGAGAATGGGGGTGCGAGGGGGGCGGGGACCGCAGGGAGGCAGCGGCAGGGAGAAAACGGCAAGGGGCGAAAACCAGGAAAAACAAGGCACAATGACAAAAGTAAGGCACAAGTCAAAAACAGTCACAAAATACGATAAATGACACAAAATACAATCGGAATACAACAATCAGAAGGGGCACAAATGGTGGCAAGAGCGCAAGGAGGCAAGGCGCTGAAAAGTAGAAAAACACTTACAGATACGGCGAAAAGCGGCAGAGAGCACACGGATCTAGCGAAGCTTACCAGAGCCCACTAGACACTAAGGATGAGGTGCAGGAGGATGCCTGCGGGTGGAGGAGGGCCTCAAATATGCTAGCAGCGTGGGCGGGGGTCAGGGGCACGAGACAGCAAGGTGGTGCTGCGGACATGGGGGGCGAGCTCTAGACCAAAAACAGGTCAGAGGTCGCTCACTCGTGACGCGCAGCGCCAGCCATTAAGAAGGGAGAGAGGAGCAGCTGGGAGGCGGGAGGGAGCGGCGAATGGGGGCGCGAGGGGGGCGGGGCCGCAGGGAGGCAGCGGCAGGGAGAAAACAGCAAGGGGGAGCACACAAGGGGGGAAAACCAGGAAAAACAAGGCACAATGACAAAAGTAAGGCACAAGTCAAAAACAGTCACAAAATACGATAAATGGCACAAAATACAATCGGAATACAGCAATCAGAAGGGGCACAAATGGGGGCAAGAGCGCAAGGAGGCAAGGCGCTGAAAAGTAGAAAAACACTTACAGATACGGCGAAAAGCGGCAGAGAGCACACAGGTCTAGCGAAGCTTACCAGAGCCCACTAGACACCAGGGATGAGGCGCAGGAGGATGCCTGCGGGTGGAGGAGGGCCTCGAACACGCTAGCAGCAGCGTGGGCGGGGGTCAGGGGCACGAGACAGCAAGGTGGTGCTGCGGACGTGGGGGGCGAGCTCTAGACCAAAAACAGGTCAGAGGTCGCTCACTCGCGATGCGCAGCGCCAGCCATTAAGAAGGGAGGGGGAGGGAGGAGCAGCTGGGAGGGAGCGCCGAATGGGGGCGCGAGGGGGGCGGGTCCGCAGGGAGGCAGCGGCAGGGAGAAAACAGCAAGGGGGAGCGCACAAGGGGCGAAAACCAGGAAAAACAAAGCACAATGACAAAAGTAAGGCACAAGTCAAAAACAGTCACAAAATACGATAAATGGCACAAAATACAATCGGAATACAGCAATCAGAAGGGGCACAAATGGTGGCAAGAGCGCAAGGAGGCAAGACGCTGAAAAGTAGAAAAACACTTACAGATACGGCGAAAAGCGGCAGAGAGCACACGGGTCTAGCGAAGCTTACCAGAGCCCACTAGACACCAGGGATGAGGCGCAGGAGGATGCCTGCGGGTGGAGGAGGGCCTCGAATATGCTAGCAGCAGCATGGGCAGGGGTCAGGGGCACAAGACAGCAAGGTGGTGTTGCGGACGTGGGGGGCGAGCTCTAGACCAAAAACAGGTCAGAGGTCTCTCACTCGCGACGCGCAGCGCCAACCATTAAGAAGGGAGGGGGAGGGAGGAGCAGCTGGGAGGCGGGAGGGAGCGGCGAATGGTGGCGCGAGGGGGGCCGGGCCGCAGGGAGGCAGCAGCAGGGAGAAAACTGAAAGGGGGAGCGCACAAGGTGCGAAAACCAGGAAAAAACAAGGCACAATGACAAAAGTAAGGCACAAGTCAAAAACAGTCACAAAATACGATAAATGGCACAAAATACAATCAGAATACAGAAATCAGAAGGGGCACAAATGGGGGCAAGAGCGCAAGGAGACAAGGCGCTGAAAAGTAGAAAAACACTTACAGATACGGCGAAAAGCGGCAGAGAGCACACAGGTCTAGCGAAGCTTACCAGAGCCCACTAGACACCAGGTATGAGGCGCAGGAGGATGCCTGCGGGTGGAGGAGGGCCTCGAACACGCTAGCGGCAGCGTGGGTGGGGGTCAGGGGCACGAGACAGCAAGGTGCTGCTGCGGATGTGGGGGGCGAGCTCTAGATCAAAAACAGGTCAGAGGTCGCTCACTCGCGATGCGCGGCGCCAGCCATTAAGATGGGAGGGGGGAGGAAGGAGCAGCTGGGAGGCGGGAAGGAGCGGCGAATGGGGGCGTGAGGGGGGGCGGGCCGCAGGGAGGCAGCGGCAGGGAGAAAACGGCAAGGGGGAGCGCACAAGGGGCGAAAACCAGGAAAAACAAGGCACAATGACAAAAGTAAGGCACAAGTCAAAAACAGTCACAAAATACGATAAATGCCACAAAATACAATCAGAATACAGAAATCAGAAGGGGCACAAATGGGGGCAAGAGGGCAAGGAGGCAAGTCACTGAAAAGTAGAAAAATACTTACAGATACGGCGAAAAGCGGCAGAGAGCACACGGGTCTAGCGAAGCTTACCAGAGCCCACTAGACACCAGGGATGAGGCGCAGGAGGATGCCTGCGGGTGGAGGTGGGCCGCGAACACGCTAGCAGCAGCGTGGGCGGGGGTCAGGGGCACGAGACAGCAAGGTGGTTCTGCGGACGTGGGGGGCGAGCTCTAGACCAAAAACAGGTCAGAGGTCGCTCACTCGCGACGCGCAGCGCCAGCCATTAAGAAGGGAGGGGGGAGGGAGGAGCAGCTGGGAGGCGGGAGGGAGCGGAGAATGGGGGTGCGAGGGGGGCGGGACCGCAGAGAGGCAGCGGCAGGGAGAAAACGGCAAGGGGGAGCGCACAAGGGGCGAAAACCAGGAAAAACAAGGCATAATGACAAAAGTAAGGCACAAGTCAAAAACAGTCACAAAATACGATAAATGACACAAAATACAATCGGAATACAGCAATCAGAAGGGGCACAAATGGTGGCAAGAGCGCAAGGATGCAAGGCGCTGAAAAGTAGAAAAACACTTACAGATACGGCGAAAAGCGGCAGAGAGCACACCGGTCTAGCAAAGCTTACCAGAGCCCACTAGACACTAGGGATGAGGTGCAGGAGGATGCCTGCGAGTGGAGGAGGGCCTCAAATATGCTAGCAGCGTGGGCGGGGGTCAGGGGCACGAGACAGCAAGGTGGTGCTGCGGACATGGGGGGCGAGCTCTAGACCAAAAACAGGTCAGAGGTCGTTCACTCGTGGCGCGCAGCGCCAGCCATTAAGAAGGGAGAGAGGAGCAGCTGGGAGGCGGGAGGGAGCGGCGAATGGGGCCGCGAGGGGGGCGGGGCCGCAGGGAGGCAGCGGCAGGGAGAAAACAGCAAGGGGGAGCGCACAAGGGGGGAAAACCAGGAAAAACAAGGCACAATGACAAAAGTAAGGCACAAGTCAAAAACAGTCACAAAATACGATAAATGGCACAAAATACAATCGGAATACAGCAATCAGAAGGGGCACAAATGGGGGCAAGAGCGCAAGGAGGCAAGTCGCTGAAAAGTAGAAAAACACTTACAGATACGGCGAAAAGTGGCAGATAGCACACAGGTCTAGCAAAGCTTACCAGAGCCTACTAGACACCCGGGATGAGGCGCAGGAGGATGCCTGCGGGTGGAGGAGGTCCTCGAACACGCTAGCAGCAGCGTGGGTGGGGGTCAGGGGCACGAGACAGCAAGGTGGTGCTGCGGACGTGGGGGGCGAGCTCTAGACCAAAAACAGGTCAGAGGTCGCTCACTCGCGACCCGCAGCGCCAGCCATTAAGAAGGGAGGGGGGAGGGAGGAGCAGCTGGGAGGCGGGAGGTGGAAGGGAGCAGCGAATGGGGGCGGGCCGCAGGGAGGCAGCGGCAGGGAGCAAACGGCAAGGGGGAGCGCACAAGGGGCGAAAACCAGGAAAAACAAGGCACAATGACAAAAGTAAGGCACAAGTCAAAAACAGTCACAAAATACGATAAATGGCACAAAATACAATCGGCATACAGCAATCAGAAGGGGCACAAATGGGGGCAACAGCGCAAGGAGGCAAGGTGCTGAAAAGTAGAAAAACACTTACAGATACGGCGAAAAGCGGCAGAGAGCACACCGGTCTAGCGAAGCTTACCAGAGCCCAATAGACACCAAGGATGAGGCGCAGGAGGATGCCTGCGGGTGGAGGAGGGCCTCGAACACGCTAGCAGCAGCGAGGGTCAGGGGCACGAGACAGCAAGGTGGTGCTGCGGACGTGGGGGGCGAGCTCTAGACCAAAAACAGGTCAGAGGTCGCTCACTCGCGACACGCAGCGCCAGCCATTAAGAAGGGAGGGGGGAGGGAGGAGCAGCTGGGAGGCGGGAGGGAGCGCCGAATGGGGGCGCGAGGGGGCCAGGCCGCAGGGAGGCAGCGGCAGGGAGAAAACAGCAAGGGGGAGCGCACAAGGGGCGAAAACCAGGAAAAACAAGGCACAATGACAAAAGTAAGGCACAAGTCAAAAACAGTCACAAAATACGATAAATGGCACAAAATACAATCGGAATACAGCAATCAGAAGGGGCACAAATGGGGGCAAGAGCGCAAGGAGGCAAGGCGCTGAAAAGTAGAAAAACACTTACAGATACGGCGAAAAGCAGCAGAGAGCACACAGGTCTAGCGAAGCTTACCAGAGCCCACTAGACACCAGGGATGAGGCGCAGGAGGATGCCTGCGGGTGGAGGAGGGCCTCGAACACGCTAGCAGCAGCGTGGGCGGGGGTCAGGGGCACGAGACAGCAAGGTGGTGCTGCGGACATGGGGGGGGAGCTCTAGACAAAAACAGGTCAGAGGTCGCTCACTCGCGATGCGCGGCGCCAGCCATTAAGATGGGAGGGGGGAGGAAGGAGCAGCTGGGAGGCGGGAGGGAGCGGCGAATGGGGGCGTGAGGGGGGGCGGGCCGCAGGGAGGCAGCGGCAGGGAGAAAACGGCAAGGGGGAGCGCACAAGGGGCGAAAACCAGGAAAAACAAGGCATAATGACAAAAGTAAGGCGCAAGTCAAAAACAGTCACAAAATACGATAAATGACACAAAATACAATCGGAATACAGCAATCAGAAGGGGCACAAATGGTGGCAAGAGCGCAAGGATGCAAGGCGCTGAAAAGTAGAAAAACACTTACAGATACGGCGAAAAGCGGCAGAGAGCACACCGGTCTAGCGAAGCTTACCAGAGCCCACTAGACACTAGGGATGAGGTGCAGGAGGATGCCTGCGGGTGGAGGAGGGCCTCAAATATGCTAGCAGCGTGGGCGGGGGTCAGGGGCACGAGACAGCAAGGTGGTGCTGCGGACATGGGGGTCGAGCTCTAGACCAAAAACAGGTCAGAGGTCGCTCACTCGTGACGCGCAGCGCCAGCCATTAAGAAGGGAGGGGGGAGGGAGGAGCAGCTGGGAGGCGGGAGGAGGGAGGGAGCGGCGAATGGGGGCGTGAGGGGGGCGGGCCGCAGGGAGGCAGCAACAGGGAGACAGCGGCAGGGAGAAAACGGCAAGGGGGAGCGCACAAGGGCCGAAAACCAGGAAAAACAAGGCACAATGACAAAAGTAAGGCACAAGTCAAAAAGTCACAAAATACGATAAATGGCACAAAATTTAATCGGAATACAGCAATCAGAAGGGGCACAAATGGGGGCAAGAGCGCAAGGAGGCAAGGTGCAGAAAAGTAGAAAAACACTTACAGATACGGCGAAAAGTGGCAGAGAGCACACAGGTCTAGCGAAGCTTACCAGAGCCCACTAGACACCAGGGATGAGGCGCATGAGGATGCCTGCGGGTGGAGGAGGGCCTCGAACATGCTAGCAGCAGGGTAGGCGGGGGTCAGGGGCACCAGATAGCAAGGTGGTGCTGCGGACGTGGGGGGCGAGCTCTAGACCAAAAACAGGTCAGAGGTCGCTCACTCGCGACGCGCAGCGCCAGCCACTAAGAAGCGAGGAGGGAGGGAGGAGCAGCTGGGAGGGAGCGCCGAATGGGGGAGCGAGGGGGGCGGGTCCGCAGGGAGGCAGCAGCAGGGAGAAAACAGCAAGGGGGAGCGCACAAGGGGCGAAAACCAGGAAAAACAAAGCACAATGACAAAAGTAAGGCACAAGTCAAAAACAGTCACAAAATACGATAAATGGCACAAAATACAATCGGAATACAGCAATCAGAAGGGGCACAAATGGGGGCAAGAGCGCAAGGAGGCAAGACGCTGAAAAGTAGAAAAACACTTACAGATACGGCGAAAAGCGGCAGAGAGCACACGGGTCTAGCGAAGCTTACCAGAGCCCACTAGACACCAGGGATGAGGCGCAGGAGGATGCCTGCGGGTAGAGGAGGGCCTCGAATATGCTAGCAGCAGCATGGGCAGGGGTCAGGGGCACGAGACAGCAAGGTGGTGTTGCGGACGTGGGGGGCGAGCTCTAGACCAAAAACAGGTCAGAGGTCTCTCACTCGCGTCGCGCAGCGCCAACCATTAAGAAGGGAGGGGGAGGGAGGAGCAGCTGGGAGGCGGGAGGGAGCGGCGAATGGTGGCGCGAGGGGGGCCGGGCCGCATGGAGGCAGCAGCATGGAGAAAACTGAAAGGGGGAGCGCACAAGGTGCGAAAACCAGGAAAAACAAGGCACAATGACAAAAGTAAGGCACAAGTCAAAAACAGTCACAAAATACGATAAATGGCACAAAATACAATCAGAATACAGAAATCAGAAGGGGCACAAATGGGGGCAAGAGCGCAAGGAGACAAGGCGCTGAAAAGTAGAAAAACACTTACAGATACGGCGAAAAGCGGCAGAGAGCACACGGGTCTAGCGAAGCTTACCAGAGCCCACTAGACACCAGGGATGAGGCGCAGGAGGATGCCTGCGGGTGGAGGAGGGCCGCGAACACGCTAGCAGCAGCGTGGGCGGGGGTCAGGGGCACGAGACAGCAAGGTGCTGCTGCGGATGTGGGGGGCGAGCTCTAGATCAAAAACAGGTCAGAGGTCGCTCACTCGCGATGCGCGGCGCCAGCCATTAAGATGGGAGGGGGGAGGAAGGAGCAGCTGGGAGGCGGGAGGGAGCGGCGAATGGGGGCGTGAGGGGGGGCGGGCCGCAGGGAGGCAGCGGCAGGGAGAAAACGGCAAGGGGGAGCGCACAAGGGGCGAAAACCAGGAAAAACAAAGCACAATGACAAAAGTAAGGCACAAGTCAAAAACAGTCACAAAATACGATAAATGCCACAAAATACAATCAGAATACAGAAATCAGAAGGGGCACAAATGGGGGCAAGAGGGCAAGGAGGCAAGTCACTGAAAAGTAGAAAAATACTTACAGATACGGCGAAAAGCGGCAGAGAGCACACGGGTCTAGCGAAGCTTACCAGAGCCCACTAGACACCAGGGATGAGGCGCAGGAGGATGCCTGCGGGTGGAGGAGGGCCGCGAACACGCTAGCAGCAGCGTGGGCGGGGGTCAGGGGCACGAGACAGCAAGGTGGTTCTGCCGACGTGGGGGGCGAGCTCTAGACCAAAAACAGGTCAGAGGTCGCTCACTCGCGACGCGCAGCGCCAGCCATTAAGAAGGGAGGGGGGAGGGAGGAGCAGCTGGGAGGCGGGAGGCGGGAGGGAGCGGAGAATGGGGGTGCGAGGGGGGCGGGACCGCAGAGAGGCAGCGGCAGGGAGAAAACGGCAAGGGGGAGCGCACAAGGGGCGAAAACCAGGAAAAACAAGGCATAGTGACAAAAGTAAGGCACAAGTCAAAAACAGTCACAAAATACGATAAATGACACAAAATACAATCGGAATACAGCAATCAGAAGGGGCACAAATGGTGGCAAGAGCGCAAGGATGCAAGGCGCTGAAAAGTAGAAAAACACTTACAGATACGGCGAAAAGCGGCAGAGAGCACACTGGTCTAGCGAAGCTTACCAGAGCCCACTAGACACTAGGGATGAGGTGCAGGAGGATGCCTGCGGGTGGAGGAGGGCCTCAAATATGCTAGCAGCGTGGGCGGGGGTCAGGGGCACGAGACAGCAAGGTGGTGCTGCGGACATGGGGGGCGAGCTCTAGACCAAAAACAGGTCAGAGGTCGCTCACTCGTGACGCGCAGCGCCAGCCATTAAGAAGGGAGAGAGGAGCAGCTGGGAGGCGGGAGGGAGCGGCGAATGGGGGCGCGAGGGGGGCGGGGCCGCAGGGAGGCAGCGGCAGGGAGAAAACAGCAAGGGGGAGCGCACAAGGGGGGAAAACCAGGAAAAACAAGGCACAATGACAAAAGTAAGGCACAAGTCAATAACAGTCACAAAATACGATAAATGGCACAAAATACAATCGGAATACAGCAATCAGAAGGGGCACAAATGGGGGCAAGCGCGCAAGGAGGCAAGTCGCTGAAAAGTAGAAAAACACTTACAGATACGGCGAAAAGTGGCAGATAGCACACAGGTCTAGCGAAGCTTACCAGAGCCTACTAGACACCCGGGATGAGGCGCAGGAGGATGCCTGCGGGTGGAGGAGGTCCTCGAATACGCTAGCAGCAGCGTAGGTGGGGGTCAGGGGCACGAGACAGCAAGGTGGTGCTGCGGACGTGGGGGGCGAGCTCTAGACCAAAAACAGGTCAGAGGTCGCTCACTCGCGACCCGCAGTGCCAGCCATTAAGAAGGGAGGGGGGAGGGAGGAGCAGCTCGGAGGCGGGAGGTGGAAGGGAGCGGCGAATGGGGGCGGGCCGCAGGGAGGCAGCGGCAGGGAGAAAACGGCAAGGGGGAGCGCACAAGGGGCGATAACCAGGAAAAACAAGGCACAATGACAAAAGTAAGGCACAAGTCAAAAACAGTCACAAAATACGATAAATGGCACAAAATACAATCGGCATACAGCAATCAGAAGGGGCACAAATGGGGGCAACAGCGCAAGGAGGCAAGGCGCTGAAAAGTAGAAAAACACTTACAGATACGGCGAAAAGCGGCAGAGAGCACACCGGTCTAGCGAAGCTTACCAGAGCCCAATAGACACCAAGGATGAGGTGCAGGAGGATGCCTGCGGGTGGAGGAGGGCCTCGAACACGCTAGCAGCAGCGAGGGTCAGGGGCACGAGACAGCAAGGTGGTGCTGCGGACGTGGGGGGCGAGCTCTAGACCAAAAACAGGTCAGAGGTCGCTCACTCGCGACGCGCAGCGCCAGCCATTAAGAAGGGAGGGGGGAGGGGGGAGGGAGGAGCAGCTGGGAGGCGGGAGGGAGCGCCGAATGGGGGCGCGAGGGGGGCAGGCCGCAGGGAGGCAGCGGCAGGGAGAAAACAGCAAGGGGGAGCGCACAAGGGGCGAAAACCAGGAAAAACAAGGCACAATGACAAAAGTAAGGCACAAGTCAAAAACAGTCAGTCACAAAATACGATAAATGGCACAAAATACAATCGGAATACAGCAATCAGAAGGGGCACAAATGGGGGCAAGAGCGCAAGGAGGCAAGGCGCTGAAAAGTAGAAAAACACTTACAGATACGGCGAAAAGCAGCAGAGAGCACACAGGTCTAGCGAAGCTTACCAGAGCCCACTAGACACCAGGGATGAGGCGCAGGAGGATGCCTGCGGGTGGAGGAGGGCCTCGAACACGCTAGCAGCAGCGTGGGCAGGGGTCAGGGGCACGAGACAGCAAGGTGGTGCTGCGGACATGGGGGGGGAGCTCTAGACCAAAAACAGGTCAGAGGTCGCTCACTCGCGATGCGCAGCGCCAGCCATTAAGATGGGAGGGGGGAAGGAGGAGCAGCTGTGAGGCGGGAGGCGGGAGGGAGCGGCGAATGGGGGCGTGAGGGCGGCGGGCCGCAGGGAGGCCGCGGCAGGGAGGCAGCGGCAGGGAGGCAGCGGCAGGGAGGAAACGGCAAGGGGGAGCGCACAAGGGGCGAAAACCAGGAAAAACAAGGCACAATGACAAAAGTAAGGCACAAGTCAAAAACAATCACAAAATACGATAAATGCCACAAAATTAAATCGGAATACAGCAATCAGAAGGGGCACAAATGGGGGCAAGAGCGCAAGGAGGCAAGGTGCAGAAAAGTAGAAAAACACTTACAGATACGGCGAAAAGCGGCAGAGAGCACACGGGTCTAGCGAAGCTTACCAGAGCCCACTAGACACCAGGGATGAGGCGCAGGAGGATGCCTGCGGGTGGAGGAGGGCCTCGAACATGCTAGCAGCAGCGTAGGCGGGGGTCAGGGGCACCAGACAGCAAGGTGGTGCTGCGGACGTGGGGGGAGAGCTCTAGACCAAAAACAGGTCAGAGGTCGCTCACTCACGATGCGCAGCGCCAGCCATTAAGAAGGGAGGGGGGAGGGAGGAGCAGCTGGGAGGCGGGAGGTGGGAGGGAGCGGCTAAGGGGGGCACGAGGGGGGCGGGCCGCAGGGAGGCAGCGGCAGGGAGAAAACAGCAAGGGGGAGCGCACAAGGTGCGAAAACCAGGAAAAACAAGGCACAATGACAAAAGTAAGGCACAAGTCAAAAACAGTCACAAAATACGATAAATGGCACAAAATACAATCGGAATACAGCAATCAGAAGGGGCACAAATGGGGGCAAGAGCGCAAGGAGGCAAGGTGCTGAAAAGTAGAAAAACACTTACAGATACGGCGAAAAGCGGCAGAGAGCACACAGGTCTAGCGAAGCTTACCAGAGCCCACTAGACACCAGGGATGAGGCGCAGGAGGATGCCTGCGGGTGGAGGAGGGCCTCGAACACGCTAGCAGCAGCGTGGGCGGGGGTCAGGGGCACGAGACAGCAAGGTGGTGCTGCGGACGTGGGGGGCGAGTTCTAGACCAAAAACAGGTCAGAGGTCGCTCACTCGCGATGCGCAGCGCCAGCCATTAAGATGGGAGGGGGGAGGGAGGAGCAGCGGCGAATGGGGGCGTGAGGGGGGCGGGCCGCAGGGAGGCAGCGGCAGGGAGAAAAGGGCAAGGGGGAGTGCACAAGGGGCGAAAACCAGGAAAAACAAGGCACAATGACAAAAGTAAGGCACAAGTCAAAAACAGTCACAAAATACGATAAATGGCACAAAATACAATCGGCATACAGCAATCAGAAGGGGCACAAATGGGGGCAACAGCGCAAGGAGGCAAGGCGCTGAAAAGTAGAAAAACACTTACAGATACGGCGAAAAGCGGCAGAGAGCACACCGGTCTAGCGAAGCTTACCAGAGCCCAATAGACACCAAGGATGAGGCGCAGGAGGATGCCTGCGGGTGGAGGAGGGCCTCGAACACGCTAGCAGCAGCGTGGGCGGGGGTCAGGGGCACGAGACAGCAAGGTGATGCTGCGGACATGGGGGGGGAGCTCTAGACCAAAAACAGGTCAGAGGTCGCTCACTCGCGATGCGCAGCGCCAGCCATTAAGATGGGAGGGGGGAAGGAGGAGCAGCTGTGAGGCGGGAGGCGGGAGGGAGCGGCGAATGGGGGCGTGAGGGCGGCGGGCCGCAGGGAGGCAGCGGCAGGGAGGCAGCGTCAGGGAGGAAATGGCAAGGGGGAGCGCACAAGGGGCGAAAACCAGGAAAAACAAGGCACAATGACAAAAGTAAGGCACAAGTCAAAAACAATCACAAAATACGATAAATGCCACAAAATTAAATCGGAATACAGCAATCAGAAGGGGCACAAATGGGGGCAAGAGCGCAAGGAGGCAAGGTGCAGAAAAGTAGAAAAACACTTACAGATACGGCGAAAAGCGGCAGAGAGCACACGGGTCTAGCGAAGCTTACCAGAGCCCACTAGACACCAGGGATGAGGCGCAGGAGGATGCCTGCAGGTGGAGGAGGGCCTCGAACATGCTAGCAGCAGCGTAGGCGGGGGTCAGGGGCACCAGACAGCAAGGTGGTGCTGCGGACGTGGGGGGAGAGCTCTAGACCAAAAACAGGTCAGAGGTCGCTCACTCACGATGCGCAGCGCCAGCCATTAAGAAGGGAGGGGGGAGGGAGGAGCAGCTGGGAGGCGGGAGGTGGGAGGGAGCGGCAAAGGGGGGCACGAGGGGGGCGGGCCGCAGGGAGGCAGCGGCAGGGAGAAAAGGGCAAGGGGGAGTGCACAAGGGGCGTAAACCAGGAAAAACAAGGCACAATGACAAAAGTAAGGCACAAGTCAAAAACAGTCACAAAATACGATAAATGGCACAAAATGCAATCAGAAAACAGCAATCAGAAGGGGCACAAATGGGGGCAAGAGCGCAAGGAGGCAAGGCGCTGAAAAGTAGAAAAACACTTAAAGATACGGCGAAAAGCGGCAGAGAGCACACAGGTCTAGCGAAGCTTACCAGAGCCCAATAGACACCAAGGATGAGGCGCAGGAGGATGCCTGCGGGTGGAGGAGGGCCTCGAACACGCTAGCAGCAGCGAGGGTCAGGGGCACGAGACAGCAAGGTGGTGCTGCGGACGTGGGGGGCGAGCTCTAGACCAAAAACAGGTCAGAGGTCGCTCACTCGCGACGCGCAGCGCCAGCCATTAAGAAGGGAGGGAGGGGGGAGGGGGGAGGGAGGAGCAGCTGGGAGGCGGGAGGGAGCGCCGAATGGGGGCGCGAGGGAGGCAGGCCGCAGGGAGGCAGCGGCAGGGAGAAAACAGCAAGGGGGAGCGCACAAGGGGCGAAAACCAGGAAAAACAAGGCACAATGACAAAAGTAAGGCACAAGTCAAAAACAGTCACAAAATACGATAAATGGCACAAAATACAATCGGAATACAGCAATCAGAAGGGGCACAAATGGGGGCAAGAGCGCAAGGAGGCAAGGCGCTGAAAAGTAGAAAAACACTTACAGATACGGCGAAAAGCAGCAGAGAGCACACAGGTCTAGCGAAGCTTACCAGAGCCCACTAGACACCAGGGATGAGGCGCAGGAGGATGCCTGCGGGTGGAGGAGGGCCTCGAACACGCTAGCAGCAGCGTGGGCGGGGGTCAGGGGCACGAGACAGCAAGGTGGTGCTGCGGACGTGGGGGGCGAGTTCTAGACCAAAAACAGGTCAGAGGTCGCTCACTCGCGATGCGCAGCGCCAGCCATTAAGATGGGAGGGGGGAGGGAGGAGCAGCGGCGAATGGGGGCGTGAGGGGGGCGGGCCGCAGGGAGGCAGCGGCAGGGAGAAAAGGGCAAGGGGGAGTGCACAAGGGGCGAAAACCAGGAAAAACAAGGCACAATGACAAAAGTAAGGCACAAGTCAAAAACAGTCACAAAATACGATAAATGGCACAAAATACAATCGGCATACAGCAATCAGAAGGGGCACAAATGGGGGCAACAGCGCAAGGAGGCAAGGCGCTGAAAAGTAGAAAAACACTTACAGATACGGCGAAAAGCAGCAGAGAGCACACAGGTCTAGCGAAGCTTACCAGAGCCCACTAGACACCAGGGATGAGGCGCAGGAGGATGCCTGCGGGTGGAGGAGGGCCTCGAACACGCTAGCAGCAGCGTGGGCGGGGGTCAGGGGCACGAGACAGCAAGGTGGTGCTGCGGACATGGGGGGGAGCTCTAGACCAAAAACAGGTCAGAGGTCGCTCACTCGCGATGCGCAGCGCCAGCCATTAAGATGGGAGGGGGGAAGGAGGAGCAGCTGTGAGGCGGGAGGCGGGAGGGAGCGGCGAATGGGGCCGTGAGGGCGGCGGGCCGCAGGGAGGCAGTGGCAGGGAGGCAGCGGCAGGGAGGAAACGGCAAGGGGGAGCACACAAGGGGCGAAAACCAGGAAAAACAAGGCACAATGACAAAAGTAAGGCACAAGTCAAAAACAATCACAAAATACGATAAATGCCACAAAATTAAATCGGAATACAGCAATCAGAAGGGGCACAAATGGGGGCAAGAGCGCAAGGAGGCAAGGTGCAGAAAAGTAGAAAAACACTTACAGATACGGCGAAAAGCGGCAGAGAGCACACGGGTCTAGCGAAGCTTACCAGAGCCCACTAGACACCAGGGATGAGGCGCAGGAGGATGCCTGCGGGTGGAGGAGGGCCTGGAACATGCTAGCAGCAGCGTAGGCGGGGGTCAGGGGCACCAGACAGCAAGGTGGTGCTGCGGACGTGGGGGGAGAGCTCTAGACCAAAAACAGGTCAGAGGTCGCTCACTCACGATGCGCAACGCCAGCCATTAAGAAGGGAGGGGGGAGGGAGGAGCAGCTGGGAGGCGGGAGGTGGGAGGGAGCGGCGAAGGGGGGCACGAAGGGGGCGGGCCGCAGGGAGGCAGCGGCAGGGAGAAAACAGCAAAGGGGAGCGCACAAGGTGCGAAAACCAGGAAAAACAAGGCACAATGACAAAAGTAAGGCACAAGTCAAAAACAATCACAAAATACGATAAATGGCACAAAATACAATCGGAATACAGCAATCAGAAGGGGCACAAATGGGGGCAAGAGCGCAAGGAGGCAAGGTGCTGAAAAGTAGAAAAACACTTACAGATACGGCGAAAAGCGGCAGAGAGCACACAGGTCTAGCGAAGCTTACCAGAGCCCACTAGACACCATGGATGAGGCGCAGGAGGATGCCTGCGGGTGGAGGAGGGCCTCGAACACGCTAGCAGCAGCGTGGGCGGGGGTCAGGGGCACGAGACAGCAAGGTGGTGCTGCGGACGTGGGGGGCGAGCTCTAGACCAAAAACAGGTCAGAGGTCGCTCACTCGCGATGCGCAGCGCCAGCCATTAAGATGGGAGGGGGGAGGGAGGAGCAGTGGCGAATGGGGGCGTGAGGGGGGCGGGCCGCAGGGAGGCAGCGGCAGGGAGAAAAGGGCAAGGGGGAGTGCACAAGGGGCGAAAACCAGGAAAAACAAGGCACAATGACAAAAGTAAGGCACAAGTCAAAAACAGTCACAAAATGCGATAAATGGCACAAAATACAATCAGAATACAGCAATCAGAAGGGGCACAAATGGGGGCAAGAGCGCAAGGAGGCAAGGCGCTGAAAAGTAGAAAAACACTTAAAGATATGGCGAAAAGCGGCAGAGAGCACACAGGTCTAGCGAAGCTTACCAGAGCCCACTAGACACCAGGGATGAGGCGCAGGAGGATGCCTGCGGGTGGAGGAGGGCCTCGAATACGCTAGCAGCAGCGTGGGCAGGGGTCAGGGGCACGAGACAGCAAGGTGGTGCTGCGGACGTGGGGGGCGAGGTCTAGACCAAAAACAGATCAGAGGTCGCTCACTCGCGACCCGCAGCACCAGCCATTAAGAAGGGAGAGGGGAGGGGGGAGGGAGGAGCAGCTGGGAGGCGGGAGGTGGAAGGGAGCGGCGAATGGGGGCGGGCCGCAGGGAGGCAGCGGCAGGGAGAAAACGGCAAGGGGGAGCGCACAAGGGGCGATAACCAGGAAAAACAAGGCACAATGACAAAAGTAAGGCACAAGTCAAAAACAGTCACAAAATACGATAAATGGCACAAAATACAATCGGCATACAGCAATCAGAAGGGGCACAAATGGGGGCAACAGCGCAAGGAGGCAAGGCGCTGAAAAGTAGAAAAACACTTACAGATACGGCGAAAAGCGGCAGAGAGCACACCGGTCTAGCGAAGCTTACCAGAGCCCAATAGACACCAAGGATGAGGTGCAGGAGGATGCCTGCGGGTGGAGGAGGGCCTCGAACACGCTAGCAGCAGCGAGGGTCAGGGGCACGAGACAGCAAGGTGGTGCTGCGGACGTGGGGGGCGAGCTCTAGACCAAAAACAGGTCAGAGGTCGCTCACTCGCGACGCGCAGCGCCAGCCATTAAGAAGGGAGGGGGGAGGGGGGAGGGAGGAGCAGCTGGGAGGCGGGAGGGAGCGCCGAATGGGGGCGCGAGGGGGGCAGGCCGCAGGGAGGCAGCGGCAGGGAGAAAACAGCAAGGGGGAGCGCACAAGGGGCGAAAACCAGGAAAAACAAGGCACAATGACAAAAGTAAGGCACAAGTCAAAAACAGTCAGTCACAAAATACGATAAATGGCACAAAATACAATCGGAATACAGCAATCAGAAGGGGCACAAATGGGGGCAAGAGCGCAAGGAGGCAAGGCGCTGAAAAGTAGAAAAACACTTACAGATACGGCGAAAAGCAGCAGAGAGCACACAGGTCTAGCG
Organism: Pleurodeles waltl; assembly: GCF_031143425.1. NCBI lineage: Eukaryota > Metazoa > Chordata > Amphibia > Caudata > Salamandridae > Pleurodeles > Pleurodeles waltl. Next base: position 638,557,851 of record NC_090448.1, read on the forward strand.
AAGCTTACCAGAGCCCACTAGACACCAGGGATGAGGCGCAGGAGGATGCCTGCGGGTGGAGGAGGGCCTCGAACATGCTAGCAGCAGCGTAGGCGGGGGTCAGGGGCACCAGACAGCAAGGTGGTGCTGCGGACGTGGGGGGAGAGCTCTAGACCAAAAACAGGTCAGAGGTCGCTCACTCACGATGCGCAGCGCCAGCCATTAAGAAGGGAGGGGGAGGGAGGAGCAGCTGGGAGGCGGGAGGTGGGAGGGAGCGGCGAAGGGGGGCACGAGGGGGGCGGGCCGCAGGGAGGCAGCGGCAGGGAGAAAACAGCAAGGGGGAGCGCACAAGGTGCGAAAACCAGGAAAAACAAGGCACAATGACAAAAGTAAGGCACAAGTCAAAAACAGTCACAAAATACGATAAATGGCACAAAATACAATCGGAATACAGCAATCAGAAGGGGCACAAATGGGGGCAAGAGCGCAAGGAGGCAAGGTGCTGAAAAGTAGAAAAACACTTACAGATACGGCGAAAAGCGGCAGAGAGCACACAGGTCTAGCGAAGCTTACCAGAGCCCACTAGACACCAGGGATGAGGCGCAGGAGGATGCCTGCGGGTGGAGGAGGGCCTCGAACATGCTAGCAGCAGCGTGGGCAGGGGTCAGGGGCACGAGACAGCAAGGTGGTGCTGCGGACATGGGGGGGGGGGCTCTAGACCAAAAACAGGTCAGAGGTCGCTCACTCGCGATGCGCAGCGCCAGCCATTAAGATGGGAGGGGGGAAGGAGGAGCAGCTGTGAGGCGGGAGGCGGGAGGAAGCGGCGAATGGGGGCGTGAGGGCGGCGGGCCGCAGGGAGGCAGCGGCAGGGAGGAAATGGCAAGGGGGAGCGCACAAGGGGCGAAAACCAGGAAAAACAAGGCACAATGACAAAAGTAAGGCACAAGTCAAAAACAATCACAAAATACGATAAATGCCACAAAATTAAATCGGAATACAGCAATCAGAAGGGGCACAAATGGGGGCAAGAGCGCAAGGAGGCAAGGTGCAGAAAAGTAGAAAAACACTTACAGATACGGCGAAAAGCGGCAGAGAGCACACGGGTCTAGCGAAGCTTACCAGAGCCCACTAGACACCAGGGATGAGGCGCAGGAGGATGCCTGCAGGTGGAGGAGGGCCTCGAACATGCTAGCAGCAGCGTAGGCGGGGGTCAGGGGCACCAGACAGCAAGGTGGTGCTGCGGACGTGGGGGGAGAGCTCTAGACCAAAAACAGGTCAGAGGTCGCTCACTCACGATGCGCAGCGCCAGCCATTAAGAAGGGAGGGGGGAGGGAGGAGCAGCTGGGAGGCGGGAGGTGGGAGGGAGCGGCGAAGGGGGGCACGAGGGGGGCGGGCCGCAGGGAGGCAGCGGCAGGGAGAAAAGGGCAAGGGGGAGTGCACAAGGGGCGAAAACCAGGAAAAACAAGGCACAATGACAAAAGTAAGGCACAAGTCAAAAACAGTCACAAAATACGATAAATGGCACAAAATACAATCAGAATACAGCAATCAGAAGGGGCACAAATGGGGGCAAGAGTGCAAGGAGGCAAGGCGCTGAAAAGTAGAAAAACAATTAAAGATATGGCGAAAAGCGGCAGAGAGCACACAGGTCTAGCGAAGCTTACCAGAGCCCACTAGACACCAGGGATGAGGCGCAGGAGGATGCCTGCGGGTGGAGGAGGGCCTCGAATACGCTAGCAGCAGCGTGGGCAGGGGTCAGGGGCACGAGACAGCAAGGTGGTGCTGCGGACGTGGGGGGCGAGCTCTAGACCAAAAACAGGTCAGAGGTCGCTCACTCGCGACCCGCAGCGCCAGCCATTAAGAAGGGAGGGGGGAGGGAGGAGCAGCTGGGAGGCGGGAGGTGGAAGGGAGCGGCGAATGGGGGCGGGCCGCAGGGAGGCAGCGGCAGGGAGAAAACGGCAAGGGGGAGCGCACAAGGGGCGATAACCAGGAAAAACAAGGCACAATGACAAAAGTAAGGCACAAGTCAAAAAGAGTCACAAAATACGATAAATGGCACAAAATACAATCGGCATACAGCAATCAGAAGGGGCACAAATGGGGGCAACAGCGCAAGGAGGCAAGGCGCTGAAAAGTAGAAAAACACTTACAGATACGGCGAAAAGCGGCAGAGAGCACACCGGTCTAGCGAAGCTTACCAGAGCCCAATAGACACCAAGGATGAGGCGCAGGATGATGCCTGCGGGTGGAGGAGGGCCTCGAACACGCTAGCAGCAGCGAGGGTCAAGGGCACGAGACAGCAAGGTGGTGCTGCGGACGTGGGGGGCGAGCTCTAGACCAAAAACAGGTCAGAGGTCGCTCACTCGCGACGCGCAGCGCCAGCCATTAAGAAGGGAGGGGGGAGGGAGGAGCAGCTGGGAGGCGGGAGTGAGCGCCGAATGGGGGCGCGAGGGGGGCAGGCCGCAGGGAGGCAGCGGCAGGGAGAAAACAGCAAGGGGGAGCGCACAAGGGGCGAAAACCAGGAAAAACAAGGCATAATGACAAAAGTAAGGCACAAGTCAAAAACAGTCACAAAATACGATAAATGGCACAAAATACAATCGGAATACAGCAATCAGAAGGGGCACAAATGGGGGCAAGAGCGCAAGGAGGCAAGGCGCTGAAAAGTAGAAAAACACTTACAGATACGGCGAAAAGCAGCAGAGAGCACACCGGTCTAGCGAAGCTTACCAGAGCCCACTAGACACCAGGGATGAGGCGCAGGAGGATGCCTGCGGGTGGAGGAGGGCCTCGAACACGCTAGCAGCAGCGTGGGCGGGGGTCAGGGGCACGAGACAGCAAGGTGGTGCTGCGGACATGGGGGGGGAGCTCTAGACCAAAAACAGGTCAGAGGTCGCTCACTCGCGATGCGCAGCGCCAGCCATTAAGATGGGAGGGGGGAAGGAGGAGCAGCTGTGAGGCGGGAGGCGGGAGGGAGCGGCGAATGGGGGCGTGAGGGCGGCGGGCCGCAGGGAGGCAGCGGCAGGGAGAAAACAGCAAGGGGGGCGCACAAGGTGCGAAAACCAGGAAAAACAAGGCACAATGACAAAAGTAAGGCACAAGTCAAAAACAGTCACAAAATACGATAAATGGCACAAAATACAATCGGAATACAGCAATCAGAAGGGGCACAAATGGGGGCAAGAGCGCAAGGAGGCAAGGTGCTGAAAAGTAGAAAAACACTTACAGATACGGCGAAAAGCGGCAGAGAGCACACAGGTCTAGCGAAGCTTACCAGAGCCCACTAGACACCAGGGATGAGGCGCAGGAGGATGCCTGCGGGTGGAGGAGGGCCTCGAATACGCTAGCAGCAGCGTGGGCGGGGGTCAGGGGCACGAGACAGCAAGGTGGTGCTGCGGACATGGGGGGGAGCTCTAGACCAAAAACAGGTCAGAGGTCGCTCACTCGCGATGCGCAGCGCCAGCCATTAAGATGGGAGGGGGGAAGGAGGAGCAGCTGTGAGGCGGGAGGCGGGAGAGAGCGGCGAATGGGGGCGTGAGGGCGGCGGGCCGCAGGGAGGCAGCGGCAGGGAGTCAGCGGCAGGGAGGAAATGGCAAGGGGGAGCGCACAAGGGGCGAAAACCAGGAAAAACAAGGCACAATGACAAAAGTAAGGCACAAGTCAAAAACAATCACAAAATACGATAAATGCCACAAAATTAAATCGGAATACAGCAATCAGAAGGGGCACAAATGGGGGCAAGAGCGCAAGGAGGCAAGGTGCAGAAAAGTAGAAAAACACTTACAGATACGGCGAAAAGCGGCAGAGAGCACACGGGTCTAGCGAAGCTTACCAGAGCCCACTAGACACCAGGGATGAGGCACAGGAGGATGCCTGCGGGTGGAGGAGGGCCTCGAACATGCTAGCAGCAGCGTAGGCGGAGGTCAGGGGCACCAGACAGCAAGGTGGTGCTGCGGACGTGGGGGGAGAGCTCTAGACCAAAAACAGGTCAGAGGTCGCTCACTCACGATGCGCAGCGCCAGCCATTAAGAAGGGAGGGGGGAGGGAGGAGCAGCTGGGAGGCGGGAGGTGGGAGGGAGCGGCGAAGGGGGGCACGAGGGGGGCGGGCCGCAGGGAGGCAGCGGCAGGGAGAAAACAGCAAGGGGGAGCGCACAAGGTGCGAAAACCAGGAAGAACAAGGCACAATGACAAAAGTAAGGCACAAGTCAAAAACAGTCACAAAATACGATAAATGGCACAAAATACAATCGGAATACAGCAATCAGAAGGGGTACAAATGGGGGCAAGAGCGCAAGGAGGCAAGGTGCTGAAAAGTAGAAAAACACTTACAGATACGGCGAAAAGCGGCAGAGAGCACACAGGTCTAGCGAAGCTTACCAGAGCCCACTAGACACCAGGGATGAGGCGCAGGAGGATGCCTGCGGGTGGAGGAGGGCCTCGAACACGCTAGCAGCAGCGTGGGCGGGGGTCAGGGGCACGAGACAGCAAGGTGGTGCTGCGGACGTGGGGGGCGAGCTCTAGACCAAAAACAGGTCAGAGGTCGCTCACTCGCGATGCGCAGCGCCAGCCATTAAGATGGGAGGGTGGAGGGAGGAGCAACTGGGAGGCGGGAGGGAGCGGCGAATGGTGGCGCGAGGGGGGCGGGGCCGCAGAGAGGCAGCGGCAGGGAGAAAACAGCAAGGGGGAGCGCACAAGGTGCTAAAACCAGGAAAAACAAGGCACAATGACAAAAGTAAGGCACAAGACAAAAACAGTCACAAAATACGATAAATGGCACAAAATACAATCGGAATACAGCAATCAGAAGGGGCACAAATGGGGGCAAGAGCACAAGGAGGCAAGGCGCTGAAAAGTAGAAAAACACTTACAGATACGGCGAAAAGCGGCAGAGAGCACACGGGTCTAGCAAAGCTTACCAGAGCCCACTAGACACCAGGGATGAGGCGCAGGAGGATGCCTGCGGGTGGATGAAGGCCTCGAACATGCTAGCAGCAGTGTAGGCGGGGGTCAGGGGCACCAGACAGCAAGGTGGTGCTGCGGACGTGGGGGGCGAGCTCTAGACCAAAAACAGGTCAGAGGTCTCTCACTCACGACGCGCAGCGCCAGCCATTAAGAAGGGAGGGAGGAGCAGCTCGGAGGCGGGAGGGAGCGGCGAATGGGGGCGTGAGAGGGGCGGGCCGCAGGGAGGCAACGGCAGGGAGAAAACGGCAAGGGGGAGTGCACAAGGGGCGAAAACCAGGAAAAACAAGGCACAATGACAAAAGTAAGGCACAAGTCAAAAACAGTCACAAAATACAATAAATGGCACAAAATAAAATAGGAATACAGCAGTCAGAAGGGGCACAAATGGGGGCAAGAGCGCAAGGAGGCAAGGCGCTGAAAAGTAGAAAAAAACTTACAGATGCGGCGAAAAGCGGCAGAGAGCACACCGGTCTAGCGAACCTTACCAGAGCCCACTAGACACCAAGGATGAGGCGCAGGAGGATGCCTGCGGGTGGAGGAGGGCCTCGAACACGCTAGCAGCAGCGTGGGCAAGGGTCAGGGGCACGAGACAGCAAGGTGGTGCTGCGGACGTGGGGGGCGAGCTCTAGACCAAAAACAGGTCAGAGGTCGCTTACTCGCGACGCGCAGCGCCAGCCATTAAGAAGGGAGGGGGGAGGGAGGAGCAGCTGGGAGGCAGCGCCGAATGGGGGCGCAAGGGGGGCGGGTAGGCTGGGAGGCAGCGGCAGGGAGAAAACAGCAAGGGGGAGCGCACAAGGGGCGAAAACCAGGAAAAACAAGGCACAATGACAAAAGTAAGGCACAAGTTAAAAACAGTCACAAAATATGATAAATGGCACTAAATACAATCGGAATACAGCAATCAGAAGGGGCACAAATGGGGGCAAGAGCGCAAGGAGGCAAGGCGCTGAAAAGTAGAAAAACACTTACGGATACTGCGAAAAGCGGCAGAGAGCACACGGGTCTAGCGAAGCTTACCAGAGCCCACTAGACACCAGGGATGAGGCGCAGGAGGATGCCTGCGGGTGGAGGAGGGCCTTGAATACGCTAGCAGCAGCATGGGCAGGGGTCAGGGGCACGAGACAGCAAGGTTGTGCTGCGGACGTGGGGGGCAAGCTCTAGACCAAAAACAGGTCAGAGGTCTCTCACTCGCGACGTGCAGCACCAGCCATTAAGAAGGGAGGGGGAGGGAGGAGCAGCTAGGAGGCGGGAGGGAGCGGCGAATGGTGGCGGGAGGGGGGTGGGGCCGCAGGGAGGCAGCAGCAGGGAGAAAACTGAAAGGGGGAGCGCACAAGGTGCAAAAACCAGGAAAAACAAGGCACAATGACAAAAGTAAGGCACAAGACAAAAACAGTCACAAAATACGATAAATGGCACAAAATACAATCGGAATACAGCAATCAGAAGGGGCACAAATGGGGGCAAGAGCACAAGGAGGCAAGGCGCTGAAAAGTAGAAAAACACTTACAGATTCAGCGATAAGCGGCAGAGAGCACACGGGTCTAGCGAATCTTACCAGAGCCCACTAGACACCAGGGATGAGGCGCAGGAGGATGCCTGCGGGTGGAGGAGGGCCTCGAACATGCTAGCAGCAGTGTAGGCGGGGTCAGGGGCACCAGACAGCAAGGTGGTGCTGCGGACGTGGGGGGAGAGCTCTAGACCAAAAACAGGTCAGAGGTCGCTCACTCGCGATGCGCAGCGCCAGCCATTAAGATGGGAGGGGGGAGGGAGGAGCAGCTGGGAGGCGGGAGGAGGGAGGGAGCGGCGAATGGGGGCGTGAGGGGGGCGGGCCGCAGGGAGGCAGCGGCAGGGAGAAAACGGCAAGGGGGAGTGCACAAGGGGTGAAAACCAGGAAAAACAAGGCACAATGACAAAAGTAAGGCACAAGTCAAAAACAGTCACAAAATACAATAAATGGCACAAAATACAATAGGAATACAGCAATCAGAAGGGGCACAAATGGGGGCAAGAGCGCAAGGAGGCAAGGCGCTGAAAAGTAGAAAAACACTTACAGATGCGGCGAAAAGCGGCAGAGAGCACATCAGTCTAGAAAAGCTTACCAGAGCCCACTAGACACAAAGGATGAGGCGCAGGAGGATGCCTGCGGGTGGAGGAGGGCCTCGAACACGCTAGCAGCAGCGTGGGCGGGGGTCAGGGGCACAAGACAGCAAGGTGGTGCTGCGGACGTGGGGGGCGAGCTCTAGACCAAAAACAGGTCAGAGGTCGCTCACTTGCGACGCGCAGCGCCAGCCATTAAGAAGGGAGGAGGGAGGGAGGAGCAGCTGGGAGGCGGGAGGGAGCGCCGAATGGGGGCGCGAGGGGGGAGGGTAGGCAGGGAGGCAGCGGCAGGGAAAAAACAGCAAGGGGGAGCTCACAAGGGGCGAAAACCAGGAAAAACAAGGCACAATGACAAAAGTAAGGCACAAGTCAAAAACAGTCACAAAATACGATAAATGGCACAAAATACAATCGGAATACAGCAATCAGAAGGGGCACAAATGGGGGCAAGAGCGCAAGGAGGCAATGCGCTGAAAAGTAGAAAAACACTTACAGATACGGCAAAAAGCGGCAGAGAGCACACAGGTCTAGCGAAGCTTACCAGAGCCCACTAGACACCAGGGATGAGGCGCAGGAGGATGCCTGCGGGTGGAGGAGGGCCTCGAATACGCTAGCAGCAGCGTGGGCAGGGGTCAGGGGCACGAGACAGCAAGGTGGTGCTGCGGACGTGGGGGGCGAGCTCTAGACCAAAAACAGGTCAGAGGTCTCCCACTTGCGACGCGCAGCGCCAGCCATTATGAAGGGAGGGGGGAGGGAGGAGCAGCTGGGAGGCGGGAGGGAGCGGCGAATGGTGGCGCGAGGGGGGCGGGCCGCAGGGAGGCAGCAGCAGGGAGAAAACTGAAAGGGGGAGCGCACAAGGTGCGAAAACCAGGAAAAACAAGGCACAATGTCAAAAGTAAGGCACAAGACAAAAACAGTCACAAAATACGATAAATGGCACAAAATACAATCGGAATACAGCAATCAGAAGGGGCACAAATGGGGGCAAGAGCACAAGGAGGCAAGGCGCTGAAAAGTAGAAAAACACAGATACGGCGAAAAGCTGCAGAGAGCACACGGGTCTAGCGAAGCTTACCAGAGCCCACTAGACTCCAGGGATGAGTCGCAGGAGGATGCCTGCGTGTGGAGGAGGGCCTCGAACACGCTAGCAGCAGCGTGGGCGGGGGTCAGAGGCACGAGACAGCAAGGTGGTGCTGCGGACGTGGAGGGCGAGCTCTAGACCAAAAAGAGGTCAGAGGTCGCTCACTCGCGACGCGCAGCGCCAGCCATTAAGAAGGGAGGGGGGAGGGAGGAGCAGCTGGGAGGCGGGAGGTGGGAGGGAGCGGCGCATGGGGGCTCGTGGGGGGCGGGGGCGCGAGGGGGGCGGGGCCGCAGGGAGGCAGCAGCAGGGAGAAAACGGCAAGGGGGAGCGCACAAGGGGCGAAAACCAGGAAAAACAAGGCACAATGACAAAAGTAAGGCACAAGTCAAAAACAGTCACAAAATACGATAAATGGCACAAAATACAATCGGAATACAGCAATCAGAAGGGGCACAAAGGGAGGCAAGAGCGCAAGGACGCAAGGCGCTGAAAAGTAGAAAAACACTTACAGATACGGCGAAAAGCGGCATAGAGCACACAAGTCTAGCGAAGCTTACCAGAGCCCACTAGACACCAGGGATGAGGCGCAGGAGGATGCCTGCGGGTGGAGGAGGGCCTCGAACACGCTAGCAGCAGCGTGGGCGGGGGTCAGGGGCACGAGACAGCAAGGTGGTGCTGCGGACGTGGGGGGGCGAGCTCTAGACGAAAAACAGGTCAGAGGTCGCTCACTCGAGACGCGCAGCGCCAGCCATTAAGAAGGGAGGGGGAGAGAGGAGCAGCTGGGAGGCTGGAGGGAGTGGCGAATGGGGGCGCGAGGGGGGCGGGCCGCAGGGAGGCAGCGGCATGGAGAAAACAGCAAGGGGGAGCGCACAAGGGGCGAAAACCAGGAAAAACAAGGCACAATGACAAAAGTAAGGCACAAGACAAAAACCGTCACAAAATACGATAAATGGCACAAAATACAATCGGAATACAGCAATCCGAAGGGGCACAAATGGGGGCAAGAGCACAAGGAGGCAAGGCGCTGAAAAGTAGAAAAACACTTACAAATACGGCGAAAAGCGGCAGAGAGCACACAGGTCTAGCGAAGCTTACCAGAGCCCACTAGACACCAGGGATGAGGCGCAGGAGGATGCCTGCGGGTGGAGGAGGGCCTTGAACATGCTAGCAGCAGCGTAGGCGGGGGTCAGGGGCACCAGACAGCAAGGTGGTGCTGCGGACGTGGGGGGAGAGCTCTAGAACAAAAACAGGTCAGAGGTCGCTCACTCACGATGCGCAGCGCCAGCCATTAAGAAAGGAGGGGGAGGGAGGAGCAGCTGGGAGGCGGGAGGTGGGAGGGAGCGGCGAATGGGGGCGCGAGGGGGGCATGCCGCAGGGAGGCAGCGGCAGGGAGAAAACAGCAAGGGGGAGCGCACAAGGGGCGAAAACCAGGAAAAACAATGCACAATGACAAAAGTAAGGCACAAGTCAAAAACAGTCACAAAATACGATAAATGGCACAAAATACAATCGGAATACAGCAATCAGAAGGGGCACAAATGGGGGCAAGAGCGCAAGGAGGCAAGGCGCTGAAAAGTAGAAAAACACTTACAGATACGGCGAAAAGCGGCAGAGAGCACACAGGTCTAGCTAAGCTTACCAGAGCCCACTAGACACCAGTGATGAGGCGCAGGAGGATGCCTGCGGGTGGAGGAGGGCCTCGAACACGCTAGCAGCAGCGTGGGCGGGGGGTCAGGGGCACGAGACAGCAAGGTGGTGCTGCGGACGTGGGGGGCGAGCTCTAGACCATAAACAGGTCAGAGGTCGCTCACTCGCGATGCGCAGCGCCAGCCATTAAGATGGGAGGGGGGAGGGAGGCGGGAGGAGGGAGGGAGCGGCGAATGGGGGCGTGAGGGGGGCGGGCCGCAGGGAGGCAGCGACAGGGAGGCAGCAGCAGGGAGAAAACGGCAAGGGGGAGCGCACAAGGGGCGAAAACCAGGAAAAACAAGGCGCAATGACAAAAGTAAGGCACAAGTCAAAAACAGTCACAAAATACGATAAATGGCACAAAATTCAATCGGAATACAGCAATCAGAAGGGGCACAAATGGGGGCAAGAGCACAAGGAGGCAAGGCGCCGAAAAGTAGAAAAACACTTACAGATACGGCGAAAAGTGGCAGAGAGCACACGGGTCTAGCGAAGCTTACCGGAGCCCACTAGACAACAGGGATGAGGCGCAGGAGGATGCCTGCGGGTGGAGGAGGGCCTCGAACATGCTAGCAGCAGCGTAGGCGGGGGTCAGGGGCACCAGACAGCAAGGTGGTGCTGCGGACGTGGGGGGAGAGCTCTAGACCAAAAACAGGTCAGAGGTCGCTCACTCACGATGCGCAGCGCCAGCCATTAAGAAGGAAGGGGGGAGGGAGAAGCAGCTGGGAGGCGGGAGGTGGGAGGGAGCGGCGAATGGGGGCGCGAGGGGGGCGGGGCCGCAGGGATGCAGCGGCAAGGAAAAAACAGCAAGGGGGAGCGCAGAAGGTGCGAAAACCAGGAAAAGCAAGGCACAATGACAAAAGTAAGGCACAAGTCAAAAACAGTCACTAAATACGATAAATGGCACAAAATACAATCGGAATACAGCAATCAGAAGGGGCACAAATGGGGGCAAGAGCGCAAGGAGGCAAGGTGCTGAAAAGTAGAAAAACACTTACAGATACGGCGAAAAGCGGCAGAGAGCACACACGTCTAGCTAAGCTTACCAGGGCCCACTAGACACCAGGGATGAGGCGCAGGAGGATGCCTGCGGGTGGAGGAGGGCCTCGAACACGCTAGCAGCAGCGTGGGTGGGGGTCAGGCGCACGAGACAGCAAGGTGGTGCTGCGGACGTGGGGGGCGAGCTCTAGACCAAAAACAGGTCAGAGGTCGCTCACTCGCGATGCGCAGCGCCAGCCATTAAGATTGGAGGGGGGGGGAGGCGGGAGGAGGGAGGGAGCGGCGAATGGGGGTGTGAGGGGGGCGGGCCGCAGGGAGGGCAGCGGCAGGGAGGCAGCGGCAGGGAGAAAACGGCAAGGGGGAGCGCACAAGGGGGGAAAACCAGGAAAAACAAGGCACAATGACAAAAGTAAGGCACAAGTCAAAAAGTCACAAAATACGATAAATGGCACAAAATTAAATCGGAAAACAGCAATCAGAAGGGGCACAAATGGGGGCAAGAGCGCAAGGAGGCAAGGCGCAGAAAAGTAGAAAAACACTTACAGATACGGCGAAAAGCGGCAGAGAGCACACAGGTCTAGCGAAGCTTACCAGAGCCCACTAGACACCAGGGATGAGGCGCAGGAGGATGCCTGCGGGTGGAGGAGGGCCTCGAACATGCTAGCAGCAGCGTAGGCGGGGTCAGGGGGCACCAGACAGCAAGTTGGTGCTGCGGACGTGGGGGGAGAGCTCTAGACCAAAAACAGGTCAGAGGTCGCTCACTCGCGATGCGCAGCGCCAGCCATTAAGATGGGAGAGGGGAGGGAGGAGCAGCTGGGAGGCGGGAGGGAGCGGCGAATGGGGGCTTGAGGGGGGCGGGCCGCAGGGAGGCAGCGGCAGGGAGAAAACTGCAAGGGGGAGTGCACAAGGGGCGAAAACCAGGAAAAACAAGGCACAATGACAAAAGTAAGGCACAAGTCAAAAACAGTTACAAAATACAATAAATGGCACAAAATACAATAGGAATACAGCAATCAGAAGGGGCACAAATGGGGGCAAGAGCGCAAGGAGGCAAGGCGCTGAAAAGTAGAAAACACTTACAGATACGGCGAAAAGCGGCAGAGAGCACACAGGTCTAGCGAAGCTTACCAGAGCCCACTAGACACCAGGGATGAGGCGCAGGAGGATGCCTGCAGGTGGAGGAGGGCCTCGAACACGCTAGCACCAGCGTGGGCGGGGGTCAGGGGCACGAGACAGCAAGGTGGTGCTGCGGACATGGGGGGCGAGCTCTAGACCAAAAACAGGTCAGAGGTCGCTCACTCGCGACGAGCAGGTCCATCCATTAAGAAGGGAGGGGGGAGGGAGGAGCAGCTGGGAGGCGGGAGGTGGGAGGGGAGCAACGCATGGGGGGCCTGAGGGGGCGGGCCGCAGGGAGGCAGGGGCAGGGAGAAAACAGCAAGGGGGAGCGCACAAGGGGCAAAAACCAGGAAAAACAAGGCACAATGACAAAAGTAAGGCACAAGTCAAAAACAGTCACAAAATACGATAAATGGCACAAAATACAATCGGAATACAGCAATCAGAAGGGGCACAAATGGGGGCAAGAGCGCAAGGAGGCAAGGCGCTGAAAAGTAGAAAAACACTTACAGATACGGCGAAACGCGGCAGAGAGCACACGGGTCTAGCGAAGCTTACCAGAGCCCACTAGACACCAGGGATGAGGCGCAGGAGGATGCCTGCGGGTGGAGGAGGGCCTCGAATACGCTAGCAGCAGCGTGGGCAGGGGTCAGGGGCACGAGACAGCAAGGTGGTGCTGCGGACGTTGGGGGCGAGCTCTAGACCAAAAAAAGGTCAGAGGTCTCTCACTCGCGACGCGCAGCGCCAACGATTAAGACGGGAGGGGGAGGGGGGAGGGAGGAGCAGCTGGGAGGCGGGAGGGAGCGGCGAATGGTGGCGCGAGGGTTGCCGGGCCGCAGGGAGGCAGCGGCAGGGAGAAAACTGAAAGGGGGAGCGCACAAGGTGCGAAAACCAGGAAAAACAAGGCACAATGACAAAAGTAAGGCACAAGTCAAAAACAGTCACAAAATATGATAAATGGCACAAAATACAATCAGAATACAGAAATCAGAAGGGGCACAAATGGGGGCAAGGAGGCAAGGCGCTGAAAAGTAGAAAAACACTTACAGATACGGCGAAAAGCGGCAGAGAGCACACGGGTCTAGCGAAGCTTACCAGAGCCCACTAGACACTAGGGATGATGTGCAGGAGGATGCCTGCGGGTGGAGGAGGGCCTCAAATATGCTAGCAGCGTGGGCGGGGGTCAGGGGCACGAGACAGCAAGGTGGTGCTGCGGACATGGGGGGGCGAGCTCTAGACCAAAAACCGGTCAGAGGTCGCTCACTCGTGACGTGCAGCGCCAGCCATTATGAAGGGAGAGAGGAGCAGCTGGGAGGCGGGAGGGAGCGGCGAATGGGGGCGCGAGGGGGGCGGGGCCGCAGGGAGGCAGCGGCAGGGAGAAAACAGCAAGGGGGAGCGCACAAGGGGCGAAAATCAGGAAAAACAAGGCACAATGACAAAAGTAAGGCACAAGTCAAAAACAGTCACAAAATACGATAAATGACACAAAATCCAATCGGAATACAGCAATCAGAAGGGGCACAAATGGGGGCAAGAGCGCAAGGAGGCAAGGCGCTGAAAAGTAGAAAAACACTTACAGATACGGCGAAAAGCGGCAGAGAGCACATGGGTCTAGCAAAGCTTACCAGAGCCCAATAGACACCAGGGATGAGGCGCAGGAGGATGCCTGCGGGTGGAGTAGGGCCTCGAATACGCTAGCAGCAGCGTGGGCGGGGGTCAGGGGCACGAGACAGCAAGGTGGTGCTGCGGACGTGGGGGGCGAGCTCTAGACCAAAAACAGGTCAGAGGTCGCTCACTCGCGATGCGCAGCGCCAGCCATAAAGAAGGGAGGGGGGAGGGAGGAGCAGCTGGGAGGTGGAAGGGAGCAGCGAACGGGCGCGGGCCGCAGGGAGGCAGCGGCAGGGAGAAAACGGCAAGGGGGAGCGCACAAGGGGCGATAACCAGGAAAAACAAGGCACAATGACAAAAGTAAGGCACAAGTCAAAAACAGTCACAAAATACGATAAATGGCACAAAATACAATCGGAATACAGCAATCAGAAGGGGCACAAATGGGGGCAAGAGCGCAAGGAGGCAAGGTGCAGAAAAGTAGAAAAACACTTACAGATACGGCGAAAAGCGGCAGAGAGCACACGGGTCTAGCGAAGCTTACCAGAGCCCACTAGACACCAGGGATGAGGCGCAGGAGGATGCCTGCGGGTGGAGGAGGGCCTCGAACATGCTAGCAGCAGCGTAGGCGGGGGTCAGGGGCACCAGACAGCAAGGTGGTGCTGCGGACGTGGGGGGAGAGCTCTAGACCAAAAACAGGTCAGAGGTCGCTCACTCACGATGCGCAGCGCCAGCCATTAAGAAGGGAGGGGGGAGGGAGGAGCAGCTGGGAGGCAGGAGGTGGGAGGGAGCGACGAATGGGGGAGCGAGTGGGGCGGGCCGCAGGGAGGCAGCGGCAGTGAGAAAACAGCAAGGGGGAGCGCACAAGGTGCGAAAACCAGGAAAAACAAGGCACAATGACAAAAGTAAGGCACAAGTCAAAAACAGTCACAAAATACGATAAATGGCACAAAATACAATCGGAATACAGCAATCAGAAGGGGCACAAATGGGGGCAAGAGCGCAAGGAAGCAAGCCACTGAAAAGTAGAAAAACACTTACAGATACGGCGAAAAGAGGCAGAGAGCACACAGGTCTAGCGAAGCTTACCAGAGCCCACTAGACACCAGGGATGAGGCGCAGGAGGATGCCTGCGGGTGGAGGAGGGCCTCGAACACGCTTAGCAGGAGCGTGGGCGGGGGTCAGGGGCACGAGACAGCAAGGTGGTGCTGCGGACGTGGGGGGCGAGCTCTAGACCAAAAACAGGTCAGAGGTCGCTCACTCGCGATGCGCAGCGCCAGCCATTAAGATGGGAGGGGGGAGGGAGGAGCAGCTGGGAGGCAGGAGGGAGCGGCGAATGGTGGCGCGAGGGGGGCCGGCCGCAGGGAGGCAGCGGCAGGGAGAAAACTGAAAGGGGGAGCGCACAAGGTGCGAAAACCAGGAAAAACAAGGCACAATGACAAAAGTAAGGCACAAGACAAAAACAGTCACAAAATACGATAAATGGCACAAAATACAATCGGAATACAGCAATTAGAAGGGGCACAAATGGGGGCAAGAGCACAAGGAGGCAAGGCGCTGAAAAGTAGAAAAACACTTACAGATACGGCGAAAAGCGGCAGAGAGCACACGGGTCTAGCGAAGCTTACCAGAGCCCACTAGATACCAGGGATGAGGCGCAGGAGGATGCCTGCGGGTGGAGGAGGGCCTCGAACATGCTAGCAGCCGAGTAGGCGGGGGGGGTCAGGGGCACCAGACAGCAAGGTGGTGCTGCGGACGTGGGGGGAGAGCTCTAGACCAAAAACAGGTCAGAGATCGCTCACTCACGATGCGCAGCGCCAGCCATTAAGATGGGAGGGGGGAGGGAGGAGCAGCTTGGAGGCGGAAGGAGGGAGGGAGCGGCGAATGGGGGCGTGAGGGGGGGCGGGCCGCAGGGAGGCAGCGGCAGGGAGAAAACGGCAAGGGGGAGTGCACAAGGGGCGAAAACCAGGAAAAACAAGGCACAATGACAAAAGTACGGCACAAGTCAAAAACAGTCACAAAATACAATAAATGGCACAAAATACAATAGGAATACAGCAATCAGAAGGGGCACAAATGGGGGCAAGAGCGCAAGGAGGCAAGGCGCTGAAAAGTAGAAAAACACTTACAGATGCGGCGAAAAGCGGCAGAGAGCACACCAGTCTAGCGAAGCTTACCAGAGCCCACTAGACACCAAGGATGAGGCGCAGGAGGATGCCTGCGGGTGGAGGAGGGCCTCGAACACGCTAGCAGCAGTGTAGGCGGGGGTCAGGGGCACCAGACAGCAAGGTGGTGCTGCGGACGTGGGGGGCGAGCTCTAGACCAAAAACAGGTCAGAGGTCGCTCACTCGCGATGCGCAGCGCCAGCCACTAAGAAGGGAGGAGGGAGGGAGGAGCAGCTGGGAGGGAGCACCGAATGGGGGCGCGAGGGGGGCGGGTCCGCAGGGAGGCAGCGGCAGGGAGAAAACAGCAAGGGGGAGCGCACAAGGGGCGAAAACCAGGAAAAACAAAGCACAATGACAAAAGTAAGGCACAAGTCAAAAACAGTCACAAAATACGATAAATGGCACAAAATACAATCGGAATACAGCAATCAGAAGGGGCACAAATGGGGGCAAGAGCGCAAGGAGGCAAGGCGCTGAAAAGTAGAAAAACACTTACAGATACGTCGAAAAGCGGCAGAGAGCACACGGGTCTAGCGAAGCTTACCAGAGCCCACTAGACACCAGGGATGAGGCGCAGGAGGATGCCTGCAGGTGGAGGAGGGCCTAGAATACGCAAGCAGCAGCGTGGGCAGGGGTCAGGGGCACGAGACAGCAAGGTGGTGCTGCGGACGTGGGGGGCGAGCTCTAGGCCAAAAACAGGTCAGAGGTCTCTCACTCGCGACGCGCAGCGCCATCCATTAAGAAGGGAGGGGGAGGGAGGAGCAGCTGGGAGGCGGGAGGGAGCGGCGAATGGTGGCGCGAGGGGGGCCGGGCCGCAGGGAGGCAGCGGCAGGGAGAAAACAGCAAGGGGGAGCGCACAAGGTGCGAAAACCAGGAAAAACAAGGCACAATGACAAAAGTAAGGCACAAGTTAAAAACTGTCACAAAATACGATAAATGGCACAAAATACATTCGGAATACAGCAATCAGAAGGGGCACAAATGGGGGCAAGAGCGCAAGGAGGCAAGGCGCTGAAAAGTAGAAAAACACTTATAGATACGGCGAAAAGCGGCAGAGAGCACACAGGTCTAGCAAAGCTTACCAGAGCCCACTAGACACCAGGAATGAGGCGCAGGAGGATGCCTGCAGGTGGAGGAGGGCCTCGAACACGCTAGCAGCAGCGTGGGCGGGGGGTCAGGGGCACGAGACAGCAAGGTGGTGCTGCGGACGTGGGGGCGAGCTCTAGACCAAAAACAGGTCAGAGGTTGCTCACTCGCGATGCGCAGCGCCAGCCATTAAGATGGGAGGGGGGAGGGAGGAGCAGCTGGGAGGCGGGAGGAGGGAGGGAGCGGCGAATGGGGGCGTGAGGGGGGCTGGCTGCAGGGAGGCAGCGGCAGGGAGAAAACGGCAAGGGGGAGCACACCAGGGGCGAAAACCAGGAAAAACAAGGCACAATGACAAAAGTAAGGCACAAGTCAAAAACAGTCACAAAATACGATAAATGGCACAAAATTCAATCGGAATACAGCAATCAGAAGGGGCACAAATGGGGGCAAGAGCGCAAGGAGGCAAGGCGCAGAAAAGTAGAAAAACGCTTACAGATACGGCGAAAAGCGGCAGAGAGCACACAGGTCTAGCGAAGCTTACCAGAGCCCACTAGACACCAGGGATGAGGCGCAGGAGGATGCCTGCGGGTGGAGGAGGGCCTCGAACATGCTAGCAGCAGCGTAGGCGGGGGGTCAGGGGCACCAGACAGCAAGGTGGTGCTGTGGACGTGGGGGGAGAGCTCTAGACCAAAAACAGGTCAGAGGTCCATCACTCGCGATGCGCAGCGCCAGCCATTAAGATGGGAGAGGGGAGGGAGGAGCAGGCGGGAGGCGGGAGGGAGCGGCGAATGGGGGCGTGAGGGGGGCGGGCCGCAGGGAGGCAGCGGCAGGGAAGCAGCGGCAGGGAGAAAACGGCAAGGGGGAGCGCACAAGGGGCGAAAACCAGGAAAAACAAGGCACAATGACAAAAGTAAGGCACAAGACAAAAACAGTCACAAAATACGATAAATGGCACAAAATACAATCGGAATACAGCAATCAGAAGGGGCACAAATGGGGGCAAGAGCACAAGGAGGCAAGGGGCTGAAAAGTAGAAAAACACTTACAGATACAGCGAAAAGCGGCAGAGAGCACACGGGTCTAGCGAAGCTTACCAGAGCCCACTAGACACCAGGGATGAGGCGCAGGAGGATGCCTGCGGGTGGAGGAGGGCCTCGAACATGCTAGCAGCAGTGTAGGCGGGGGTCAGGGGCACCAGACAGCAAGGTGGTGCTGCGTACGTGGGGGGAGAGCTCTAGACCAAAAACAGGTCAGAGATCGCTCACTCACGATGCGCAGCGCCAGCCATTAAGAAGGGAGGGGGCAGGGAGGAGCAGCTGGGAGGCGGGAGGTGGGAGGGAGCGGCGAATGGGGGCACGAGGGGGCGGGCCGCAGGGAGGCAGCGGCAGGGAGAAAACAGCAAGGGGGAGCGCACAAGGGGCGAAAACCAGGAAAAACAAGGCACAATGACAAAAGTAAGGCACAAGTCAAAAACAGTCACAAAATACGATAAATGGCACTAAATACAATCGGAATACAGCAATCAGAAGGGGCACAAATGGGGGCAAGAGCGCAAGGAGGCAAGGCGCTGAAAAGTAGAAAAACACTTATAGATACAGCGAAAAGCAGCAGAGAGCACACAGGTCTAGCGAAGCTTACCAGAGCCCACTAGACACCAGGGATGAGGCGCAGGAGGATGCCTGCGGGTGGAGGAGGGCCTCGAACACGCTAGCAACAGCGTGGGAGGGGGTCAGGGGCACGAGACAGCAAGGTGGTGCTGCAGACGTGGGGGGCGAACTCTAGACCAAAAACAGATCAGAGGTCGCTCACTCGCGATGCGCAGAGCCAGCCATTAAAATGGGAGGGGGGCGGGAAAAGCAGCTAGGAGGCGGGAGGCGGGAGGCGGGAGGGAGCGGCGAATGGGGGCGTGAGGGTGGCGGGCCGCAGGGAGGCAGCGGCAGGGAAGCAGCGGCAGGGAGAAAACGGCAAGGGGGAACGCACAAGGGGCGAAAACCAGGAAAAACAAGGCACAATGACAAAAGTAAGGCACAAGTCAAAAACAGTCACAAAATACGATAAATGGCACAAAATTCAATCGGAATACAGCAATCAGAAGGGGCACAAATGGGGGCAAGAGCGCAAGGAGGCAAGGCGCAGAAAAGTAGAAAAACACTTACAGATACGGCGAAAAGCGGCAGAGAGCACACAGGTCTAGCGAAGCTTACCAGAGCCCAATAGACACCAGGGATGAGGCGCAGGAGGATGCCTGCGGGTGGAGGAGGGCCTCAAACACGCTAGCAGCAGCGTGGGCGGGGGTCAGGGGCACGAGACAGCAAGGTGGTGCTGCGGACGTGGGGGGCGAGCTCTAGACCAAAAACAGGTCAGAGGTCGCTCACTCGCGATGCGCAGCGCCAGCCATTAAGATGGGAGGGGGGAGGGAGGAGCAGCTGGGAGGCGGGAGGGAGCGGCGAATGGGGGCGTGAGGGGGGCGGGCTGCAGGGAGGCAGCGGCAGGGAGAAAACGGCAAGGGGGAGCGCACCAGGGGCGAAAACCAGGAAAAACAAGGCACAATGACAAAAGTAAGGCACAAGTCAAAAACAGTCACAAAATACGATAAATGGCACAAAATTCAATCGGAATACAGCAATCAGAAGGGGCACAAATGGGGGCAAGAGCGCAAGGAGGCAAGGCGCAGAAAAGTAGAAAAACGCTTACAGATACGGCGAAAAGCGGCAGAGAGCACACAGGTCTAGCGAAGCTTACCAGAGCCCACTAGACACCAGGGATGAGGCGCAGGAGGATGCCTGCGGGTGGAGGAGGGCCTCGAACATGCTAGCAGCAGCGTAGGCGGGGGGTCAGGGGCACCAGACAGCAAGGTGGTGCTGTGGACGTGGGGGGAGAGCTCTAGACCAAAAACAGGTCAGAGGTCCCTCACTCGCGATGCGCAGCGCCAGCCATTAAGATGGGAGAGGGGAGGGAGGAGCAGGCGGGAGGCGGGAGGGAGCGGCGAATGGGGGCGTGAGGGGGGCGGGCCGCAGGGAGGCAGCGGCAGGGAGAAAACGGCAAGGGGGAGTGCACAAGGGGCGAAAACCAGGAAAAACAAGGCACAATGACAAAAGTAAGGCACAAGTCAAAAACAGTCACAAAATACAATAAATGGCACAAAATACAATAGGAATACAGCAATCAGAAGGGGCACAAATGGGGGCAAGAGCGCAAGGAGGCAAGGCGCTGAAAAGTAGAAAAACACTTACAGATACGCCGAAAAGCAGCAGAGAGCACACAGGTCTAGCGAAGCTTACCAGAGCCCACTAGACACCAGGGATGAGGCGCAGGAGGATGCCTGCGGGTGGAGGACGGCCTCGAACACGCTAGCAGCAGCGTGGGCGGGGGTCAGGGGCATGAGACAGCAAGGTGGTTCTGCGGACGTGGGGGGCGAGCTCTAGACCAAAAACAGGTCAGAGGTCGCTCACTCGCGACGCGCAGCGCCAGCCATTAAGAAGGGAGGGGGAGGGAGGAGCAGCTGGGAGGCGGGAGGGAGCGGAGAATGAGGGTGCGAGGGGGGGCGGGACCGCAGGGAGGCAGCGGCAGGGAGAAAACGGCAAGGTGGAGCGCACAAGGTGCGAAAACCAGGAAAAACAAGGCACAATGACAAAGGTAAGGCACAAGTCAAAAACAGTCACAAAATACGATAAATGACACAAAATACAATCGGAATACAGCAATCAGAAGAGGCACAAATGGTGGCAAGAGCGCAAGGAGGCAAGGCGCTGAAAAGTAGAAAAACACTTACAGATACGGCGAAAAGCGGCAGAGAGCACACGGGTCTAGCGAAGCTTACCAGAGCCCACTAGACACTAGGGATGAGGTGCAGGAGGATGCCTGCGGGTGGAGGAGGGCCTCGAACACGCTAGCAGCAGTGTGGGCGGGGGTCAGGGGCATGAGACAGCAAGGTAGTGCTGCCGACGTGGGGGGCGAGCTCTAGACCAAAAACAGGTCAGAGGTTGCTAACGCGCGACGCGCAGTGCCAGCCATTAAGAAGGGAGGGGGGAGGGAGGAGCAGCTGGGAGGCGGGAGGGAGCGGCGAATGGGGGTACGAGGGGGGCGGGGCCGCAGGGAGGCAGGGAGAAAACAGCAAGGGGGAGCGCACAAGGGGCGAAAACCAGGAAAAACAAGGCACAATGACAAAAGTAAGGCACAAGTCAAAAACAGTCACAAAATACGATAAATGACACAAAATACAATCTGAATACAGCAATCAGAAGGGGCACAAATGGGGGCAAGAGCGCAAGGAGGCAAGGCGCTGAAAAGTAGAAAAACACTTACAGATACGGCGAAAAGCGGCAGAGAGCACACAGGTCTAGCAAAGCTTACCAGAGCCCACTAGACACCAGGGATGAGGCGCAGGAGGATGCCTGCGGGTGGAGGAGGGCCTCGAACACGCTAGCAGCAGCGTGGGCGGGGGTCAGGGGCAAGAGACAGCAAGGTCGTGCTGCGGACGTGGGGGGCGAGCTCTTGACCAAAAACAGGTAAGAGGTCGCTCACTCGCGATGCGCAGCGCCAGCCATTAAGAAGGGAGGGGGGAGGGAGGAGCAGCTGGGAGGCGGGAGGTGGAAGGGAGCGGCGCATGGGGGCGCGAGGGGGGCGGGCCGCAGGGAGGCAGCGGCAGGGAGAAAACGGCAAGGGGGAGCGCACAAGGGGCGAAAACCAGGAAAAACAATGCACAATGACAAAAGTATCGCACAAGTCAAAAACAGTCACAAAATACGATAAGTGACAGAAAATACAATCGTAATACAGCAATCAGAAGGGGCACAAATGGGTGCAAGAGCGCAAGGAGGCAAGGCGCTGAAAAGTAGAAAAACACTTACAGATACGGCGAAAAGCGGCAGAGAGCACATGGGTCTAGCGAAGCTTACCAGATCCCACTAGACACCAGGGATGAGGCGCAGGAGGATGCCGGCGGGTGGAGGAGGGCCTCGAATACACTAGCAGCAGCGTTGGCGGGGGTCAGGGGTACGAGACAGCAAGGTGGTGCTGCGGACGTGGGGGGCGAGCTCTAGACCAAAAAAAGGTCAGAGGTCGCTCACTCGCGTCGCGCAGCGCCAGCCATTAAGAAGGGAGGGGGAGGGAGGAGCAGCTGGGAGGCGGGAGGGAGCGGCAAATGGGGGGCGCGAGGGGGGCGGGGCCGCAGGGAGGCAGCGGCAGGGAGAAAACGGCAAGGGGGAGCGCACAAGGGGCGAAAACCAGGAAAAACAAGGCACAATGACAAAAGTATCGCACAAGTCAAAAACAGTCAGAAAATACGATAAATGGCACAAAATACAATCGGAATACAGCAATCAGAAGGGGGCACAAATGGGGGCAAGAGCGCAAGGAGGCAAGGCGCTGAAAAGTAGAAAAACACTTACAGATACGGAGAAAAGCGGCAGAGAGCACACGGGTGTAGCGAAGCTTACCAGAGCCCTTTAGACACCAGGGATGAGGCGCAGGAGGATGCCTGCGGGTGGAGGAGGGCCTCGAACACGCTACCAGCAACGTAGGCGGGGGTCAGGGGCATGAGACAGCAAGGTGGTGCTGCGGACGTGTGGTGCGAGCTCTGGACCAAAAACAGGTCAGAGGTCGCTCACTCGCGATGGGCAGCGCCAGCCATTAAGATGGGAGGGGGGAGGGAGGAGCAGTTGGGAGGCGGGAGGGAGCGGCGAATGGGGTCGTGAGGGGGGCGGGCCGCAGGGAGGCAGCGGCAGGGAGAAAACGGCAAGGTGGAGCGCACAAGGGGCGAAAACCAGGAAAAACAAGGCACAATGACAAAAGTAAGGCACAAGTCAAAAACAGTCACAAAATACGATAAATGCCACAAAATACAATCGGAATACAGCAATCAGAAGGGGCACAAATGGGGGCAAGAGCGCAAGGAGGCAAGGCACTGAAAAGTAGAAAAACACTTACAGATACGAGGAAAAGCGGCAGAGAGCACACAGGTCTAGCGAAGCTTACCAGAGCCCACTAGACACCAGGGATGAGGCGCAGGAGGATGCCTGCGGGTGGAGGAGGGCCTCGAACACGCTAGCAGCAGCGTGGGTGGGGGTCAGGGGCACGAGACAGCAAGGTGGTGCTGCGGACGTGGGGTGCGAGCTCTAGACCAAAAACAGGTCAGAGGTCGCTCACTCGCGACGCGCAGCGCCAGCCATTAAGAAGGGGGGGGGAGGGAGGAGCAGCTGGGGGGAGGGAGCGGCGAATGGGGGCGCGAGGGGGGCCGGCTGCAGGGAGGCAGCGGAAGGGAGAAAACGGCAAGGGCTAGCTCACAAGGGGCGAAAACCAGGAAAAACAAGGCACCATGACAAAAGTAAGGCACAAGTCAAAAACAGTCACAAAATACGATAAATGGCACAAAATACAATCGGAATACAGCAATCAGAAGGGGCACAAATGGGGGCATGAGCGCAAGGAGGCTAGGCACTGAAAAGTAGAAAAACACTTACAGATACGGCGAAAAGCGGAAGTGAGCACACGGGTCTAGCGAAGCTTACCAGAACCCACTAGACACCAGGGATGAGGCGCAGGAGGATGCCTGCGGGTGGAGGAGGGCCTCGAACACGCTAGCAGCAGTGTGGGCGGGGGTCAGGGGCAAGAGACAGCAAGGTGGTGCTGCGGACGTGGGGGGCGAGCTCTGGACCAAAAACAGGTAAGAGGTCGCTCACTCGCGATGCGCAGCGCCAGCCATTAAGAAGGGAGGGAGGAGGGAGGAGCAGCTGGGAGGCGGGAGGTGGAAGGGAGCGGCGCATGGGGGCGCGAGGGGGGCGGGCCGCAGGGAGGCAGCGGCAGGGAGAAAACGGCAAGGGGGAGCGCACAAGGGGCGAAAACCAGGAAAAACAATGCACAATGACAAAAGTATCGCACAAGTCAAAAACAGTCACAAAATACGATAAGTGACAGAAAATACAATCGTAATACAGCAATCAGAAGGGGCACAAATGGGTGCAAGAGCGCAAGGAGGCAAGGCGCTGAAAAGTAGAAAAACACTTACAGATACGGCGAAAAGCGGCAGAGAGCACATGGGTCTAGCGAAGCTTACCAGATCCCACTAGACACCAGGGATGAGGCGCAGGAGGATGCCTGCGGGTGGAGGAGGGCCTCGAATACACTAGCAGCAGCGTTGGCGGGGGTCAGGGGTACGAGACAGCAAGGTGGTGCTGCGGACGTGGGGGGCGAGCTCTAGACCAAAAAAAGGTCAGAGGTCGCTCACTCGCGCCGCGCAGCGCCAGCCATTAAGAAGGGAGGGGGAGGGAGGAGCAGCTGGGAGGCGGGATGGAGCGGCGAATGGGGGCGCCAGGGGGGCGGGCCGCAGGGAGGCAGCGGCAGGGAGAAAATGACAAGGGGGAGCGCACAAGGGGCGAAAACCAGGAAAAACCAGGCACAATGACAAAAGTAAGGCACAAGTCAAAAACAGTCACAAAATACAATCAGAATACGGCAATCAGAAGGGGCACAAATGGGGGCAAGAGCGCAAGGAGGCAAGGCACTGAAAAGTAGAAAAACACTTACAGATACGGCGAAAAGCTGCAGAGAGCACACGGGTCTAGCGAAGCTTACCAGAGCCCACTAGACACCAGGGATGAGGCGCAGGACAATGCCTGCGGGTGGAGGAGGGCATCGAACACGCTAGCAGCAGCGTGGGCGGGGTCAGGGGCACGAGACAGCAAGGTGGTGCTGCAGACGTGGGGGGGCGAGCTCTAGACCAAAAACAGGTCCGAGGGCACTCACTCGCAACGCGCAGCGCCAGCCATTAAGAAGGGAGGAGCAGCTGGGAGGCGGGAGGGAGCGGCGAAAGGGGGCGCGAGGGGGACGGGCCGCAGGGAGGCAGCGGCAGAGAGAATACGGCAAGGGGGAGCGCACAAGGGGCGAAAACCAGAAAAAACAAGGCACAATGACAAAAGTAAGGCACAAGTCAAAAACAGTCACAAAATACGATAAATGGCACAAAATACAATCGGAATACAGCAATCAGAAGGGGCACAAATGGGGCAAGAGCGCAAGGAGGCAAGGCGCTGAAAAGTAGAAAAACACTTACAGATACGGCAAAAAGCGGCAGAGAGCACACGGGTCTAGCGAAGCTTACCAGAACCCACTAGACACCAGGGATGAGGCGCAGGAGGATGCCTGCGGGTGGAGGAGGGCCTCGAACACGCTCGCAGCAGCGTAGGCGGGGGTCAGGGGCACGAGACAGCAAGGTGGTGCTGCGGTCGTGGGGGGCGAACTCTAGACCAAAAACAGGTCAGAGGTTGCTCACTCGCGACGCTCAGCGCCAGCCATTAAGAAGGGAGGGGGGAGCAGCTGGGAGGCGGGAGGGTCGGCGATTAGGGGCGTGAGGGGGGCGGGGCCGCAGGGAGGCTGCGGCAGGGAGAAAACGGCAAGGGGAAGCGCACAAGGGGCGAAAACCAGAAAAAACAAGGCACAATGACAAAAGTAAGGCACAAGTCAAAAACAGTCACAAAATACGATAAATGGCACAAAATACAATCGGAATACAGCAAATTAGAAGGGGCACAAATGGGGGCAAGAGTGCAAGGAGGCAAGGCGCTGAAAAGTAGAAAAACACTGACAGATACGGCGAAAAGTGGCAGAGAGCACACGGGTCTAGCGAAGCTTACCAGAGCCCACTAGACGCCAGGGATGAGGCACAGGAGGATGCCTGCGGGTGGAGGAGGGCATCGAACACGCTAGCAGCAGCGTGGGCGGGGGTCAGGGGCACAAGACAGCAAGGTGGTGCTGCGGACGTGGGGGGCGAGCTCTAGACCAAAACAGGTCAGAGGTCGCTCACTAGCGATGCGCAGCGCCAGCCATTAAGAAGGGAGGGGGGAGGGAGGAGCAGCTGGGAGGCGGGAGGCAGGAGGGAGCGGCAAATGGGGGCGCGAGGGGGACCGGGCCGCAGGGAGGCAGCGGCAGGGAGAAAATGGCAAGGGGGAGCGCACAAGGGGCGAAAACCAGGAAAAACAAGGCACAATGACAAAAGTAAGGCACAAGTCAAAAACAGTCACAAAATACGATAAATAACAGAAAATACAATCGAATACAGCAATCAGAAGGGGCACAAATGGGGGCAAGAGCGCAAGGAGGCAAGGCGCTGAAAAGTAGAAAAACACTTACAGATACGGTGAAAAGCGGCAGAGAGCACACAGGTCTAGCGAAGCTTACCAGAGCCCACTAGAAACCAGGGATGAGGCGCAGGAGGATGCCTGCGGGTGGAGGAGGGCTCGAACACGCTAGCAGCAGCGTGGGTGGGGGTCAGGGGCACGAGACAGCAAGGTGGTGCTGCGGACGTGGGGGGCGAGCTCTAGACCAAAAACAGGTCAGAGGTTGCTCACTCGCGACGCCCAGCGCCAGCAATTAAGAAGGAAGGGGGGAGGGAGGAGCAGCTGGGAGCCGGGAGGGAGCGGCGAATGGGGGTGCGAGGGGGCGGGCCGCAGGGAGGCAG
The DNA here is from genome assembly GCF_031143425.1 of Pleurodeles waltl. Taxonomy (NCBI): domain Eukaryota; kingdom Metazoa; phylum Chordata; class Amphibia; order Caudata; family Salamandridae; genus Pleurodeles; species Pleurodeles waltl. The sequence goes on from NC_090448.1 coordinate 638,584,084, forward strand.
CGGCAGGGAGAAAACGGCAAGGGGGAGCGCACAATGGGCGAAAACCAGGAAAAACAAGGCACAATGATAAAAGTAAGGCACAAGTCAAAAACAGTTACAAAATACGATAAATGGCCCAAAATACAATCGGAATACAGCAATTAGAAGGGGCACAAATGGGGGCAAGAGCGCAAGGAGGCAGGGCCCTGAAAAGTAGAAAAACACTTACAGATACGGCGAAAAGCGGCAAAGAGCACACGGGTCTCGCAAAGCTTACCAGAGTTTACTAGACACCAGGGATGAGGCGCAGGAGGATGCCTGCGGGTGGAGGAGGGCCTCGAACACGCTACCACAGCGTAGGCGGGGGGTCAGGGGCACGAGACAGCAAGGTGGTGCTGCGGACGTGGGGGGCGAGCTCTAGACCAAAAACAGGTCAGAGGTCGCTCACTCGCGATGCGCAGCGCCAGCCATTAAGATGGGAGGGGGGAGGAAGGAGCAGGCAGGAGGCGGGAGGGAGCGGCGAATGGGGGCATGAGGGGGGCGGGCCGCAGGGAGGCAGCGGCAGGGAGAAAACGGCAAGGGGGAGCGCACAAGGAGCGAAAACCAGGAAAAACAAGGCACAATGACAAAAGTAAGGCACAAGTCAAAAACAGTCCACAAAATACGATAAATGGCACAAAATACAATCGGAATACAGCAATCAGAAGGGCACAAATGGGGGCAAGAGCGCAAGGAGGCAAGGCGCTGAAAAGTAGAAAAACACTTACAGATACGGCGAAAAGCGGCAGAGAGCACACAGGTCTAGCGAAGCTTACCAGACCCCACTAGACACCAGGGATGAGGCGCAGGAGGATGCCTGCGGGTGGAGGAGGGCCTCGAACACGCTAGCAGCAGTGTGGGTGGGGGTCAGGGGCACAAGACAGCAAGGTGGTGCTGCGGACGTGGGGGGGCGAGCTCTAGACCAAAAACAGGTCAGAGGTCGCTCACTCGCGACGCGCAGCGCCAGCCATTAAGAAGGGAGGGGGGAGGGAGGAGCAGCTGGGAGGCGGGAGGGAGCAGCGAATGGGGGCGCGAGGGGGGGGGCGCAGGGAGGCAGCGGCAGAGAGAAAACGGCAAGGGGGAGCGCACAAGGGGCGAAAACCTGAAAAAACAAGGCACAATGACAAAAGTAAGGCACAAGTCAAAAACAGTCACAAAATACGATAAATGGCACAAAATACAATCGGAATACAGCAATCAGAAGAGGCACAAAGGGGGGCAAGAGCGCAAGGAGGCAAGGCGCTGAAAAGTAGGAAAACACTTACAGATACGGCGAAAAGCGGCAGAGAGCACACGGGTCTAGCGAAGCTTACCAGAGCCCACTAGACACCCTGGATGAGGCGCAGGAGGATGCCTGCGGGTGGAGGAGGGCCTCGAACACGCTAGCAGCAGCGTGGGCGGGGGTCAGGGGCACGAGACAGCAAGGTGGTGCTGCGGACGTGGGGGGCGAGCTCTAGACCAAAAACAGGTCAAAGGTCGCTCACTCGTGACGCGCAGCGCCAGCCATTCAGAAGGGAGGGGGGAGAGAGGAGCAGCTGGGAGGTGGGAGGGAGCGGCGAATGGGGCCGCGAGGGGTCGGGCCGCAGGGAGGCAGCGGCAGGGAGAAAACAGCAAGGGGGAGCGCACAAGGGGTGAAAACCAGGAAAAACAAGGCACAATGACAAAAGTAAGGCACAAGTCAAAAACAGTCACAAAATACGATAAATGGCACAAAATACAATCGGAATACAGCAATCAGAAGGGGCACAAATGGGGGCAAGAGCACAAGGAGGCAAGGCGCTGAAAAGTAGAAAAACACTTACAGATACGGTGAAAAGCGGCAGAGAGCACACGGGTCTAGCGAAGCTTACCAGAGCCCACTAGACACCAGGGATGAGGCGCAGGAGGATGCCTGCGGGTGGAGGAGGGCCTCGAACACGCAAGCAGCAGCGTGGGCGGGGGTCAGGGGCACGAGACAGCAAGGTGGTGCTGCGGTGGTGGGGGGCGAGCTCTAGACCAAAAACAGGTCAGAGGTCGCTCACTCGTGACGCGCAGCGCCAGCCATTAAGAAGGGAGGGGGGAGGGTGGAGCAGCTGGGAGGCGGGAGGTGGGAGGGAGCGGCGAATAGGGGCATGAGGGGGCGGGGCCGCATGGAGGCAGCGGCAGGGAGAAAACGGCAAGGGGGAACGCACAAGGGGCGAAAACCAGGAAAAACAAGGCACAATGACAAAAGTAAGGCACAAGTCAAAAACAGTCACAAAATACGATAAATGGCACAAAATACAATCGGAATACAGCAATCAGAAGGGGCACAAATGGGGGCAAGAGCGCAAGGAGGCAAGGCGCTGAAAAGTAGAAAAACACTTACAGATACGGCGAAAAGCGGCAGAGAGCACACGGGTCTAGCGAAGCTTACCAGAGCCCACTAGACACCAGGGATGAGGCGCAGGAGGATGCCTGCGGGTGGAGGAGGGCCTCGAATACGCTAGCAGCAGCATGGGCGGGGATCAGGGGCACGAGACAGCAATGTGGTGCTGCAGACGTGAGGGGCGAGCTCTTGACCAAAAACAGGTCAGAGGTCGCTCACACGCGACGCGCAGCGCCAGGCATTAAGAAGGGAGGGGAAGGGAGGAGCAGCTGGGAGGCGGGAGGGAGCGGCGAATGGGGGTGCGAGGGGGGCGGGGCCGCAGGGAGGCAGCGGCAGGGAGAAAATGACAAGGGGGAGCGCACAAGGGGCGAAAACCAGGAAAAACCAGGCACAATGACAAAAGTAAGGCACAAGTCAAAAACAGTCACAAAATACGATAAATGGCACAAAATACAATCGGAATACAGCAATCAGAAGGGGCACAAATGGGGGCAAGAGCGCAAGGAGGCAAGGCGCTGAAAAGTAGAAAAACACTTACAGATACGGCGAAAAGCGGCCGAGAGCACACGGGTCTAGCGAAGCTTACCAGAGCCCACTAGACACCAGGGATGTGGCGCAGGAGGATGCCTGCGGGTGGAGGAGGGCCTCGAACACGCTAGCAGCAGTGTGGGCGGGGGTCAGGGGCACAAGACAGCAAGGTGGTGCTCCAGATGTGGATGGCGACCTCTAGACCAAAAACAGGTCAGAGGTCGCTAACTCGCGACGCGCAGCGCCAGCCATTAAGGAGGGAGGGGGAAGGAGGAGCAGAAGGGAGGGGGGAGCAGCTGGGAGGCGGGAGGTGGAAGGGAGCGGCGCATAGGGGCGCGAGGGGGGCGGGGCCGCAGGGAGGCAGCGGCAGGGAGAAAACGGCAAGGGGGAGCGCACAAGGGGCGAAAACCAGGAAAAACAAGGCACAATGACAAAAGTAACGCACAAGTCAAAAACAGTCACTAAATACGATAAATGGCACAAAATACAATCGGAATACAGCAATCAGAAGGGGCACAAATGGGGGCAAGAGCGCAAGGAGGCAAGGGGCTGAAAAGTAGAAAAACACTTACAGATACGGCGAAAAGCGGCAGAGAGAACACGGATCTAGCGAAGCTTACCAGAGCCCACTAGACACCAGGGATGAGGCGCAGGAGGATGCCTGCGGGTGGAGGAGGGCCTCGAACACGCTAGCAGCAGCGTGGGCGGGGGTCAGGGGCACGAGACAGCAAGGTGGTGCTGCGGACATGGGGGGCAAGCTCTGGACCAAAAACAGTTCAGAGGTCGCTCACTCGCGACTCGCGACGCGCAGAGACAGCCATTAAGAAGGGAGGGGGAGGGAGGAGCAGCTGGGAGGCGGGAGGGAGCGGCGAATGGGGCCGTGAGGGGTCGGGAGGCAGGGAGGCAGCGGCAGGGAGAAAACAGCAAGGGGAGCGCACAAGGGGCGAAAACCAGGAAAAACAAGGCACAATGACAAAAGTAACGCACAAGTCAAAAACAGTCACAAAATACGATAAATGGCACAAAATACAATCGGAATACAGCAATCAGAAGGGGCACAAATGGGGGAAAGAGCGCAAGGAGGCAAGGCGCTGAAAAGTAGAAAAACACTTACAGATACGGCAAAAAGCGGCAGAGAGCACACGGGTCTAGCGAAGCTTACCAGAGCCCACTAGACACCAGGGATGAGGCGCAGGAGGATGCCTGCGGGTGGAGGAGGGCCTCGAACACGCTAGCAGCAGCGTAGGCGGGGGTCAGGGGCACGAGACCGCAAGGTGGTGCTGCGGTCGTGGAGGGCGAACTCTAGACCAAAAACAGGTCAGAGGTCGCTCACTCGCGATGCGCAGCGCCAGCCATTAAGATGGGAGGGGGAGGGAGGAGCAGCTGGGAGGCGGGAGGCGGGAGGGAGCGGCGAATTGGGGCGTGAGGGGGGCGGGCCGCAGGGAGGCAGCGGCAGGGAGAATACGGCAAGGGGGAGCGCACAAGGGGCGAAAACCAGGAAAAACAAGGCACAATGACAAAAGTAAGGCACAAGTCAAAAACAGTCACAAAATACGATAAATGGCACAAAATACAATCAGAATACAGCAATCAGAAGGGGCACAAATGGAGGCAAGTGCGAAAGGCGCTGAAAAGAAGAAAAACACTTACCGATACGGCGAAAAGCGTCAGAGAGCACACAGGTCTAGCGAAGCTTACCAGAGCCCACTAGACACCAGGGATGAGGCGCAGGAGGATGCCTGCGGGTGGAGGAGGGCCTTGAACACGCTAGCAGCAGCGTTGGCGGAGGTCAGGGGCACGAGACAGCAAGGTGGTGCTGCTGACGTGGGGTGCGAGCTCTAGACCAAAAACAGGTCAGAGGTCGCTCACTCGCGATGCGCAGTGCCAGCCATTAAGAAGGGAGGTGGGAGGGAGGAGCAGCTGGGAGGCGGGAGGCGGGAGAGAGCGGCGAATGGGGGCGTGAGGGGGGCGGGGCCGCAGGGAGGCAGCGGCAGGGAGAAAACAGCAAAGGGGGAGCGCACAAGGGGCGAAAACCAGGAAAAACAAGGCACAATGACAAAAGTAAGGCACAAGTCAAAAACGGTCACAAAATACGATAAATGACACAAAATACAATCGCAATACAGCAATCAGAAGGGGCACAAATGGGGGCAAGAGCGCAAGGAGGCAAGGCGCTGAAAATTAGAAAAACACTTACAGATACGGCGAAAAGCGGCAGAGAGCACACGGGTCTAGCGAAGCTTACCAGAGCCCACTAGACACCAGGGATGAGGCGCAGGAGGATGCCTGCGGGTGGAGGAGGGCCTCGAATACGCTAGCAGCAGCATGGGCGGGGATCAGGGGCACGAGACAGCAATGTGGTGCTGCAGACGTGAGGGGCGAGCTCTTGACCAAAAACAGGTCAGAGGTCGCTCACTCGCGACGCGCAGCGCCAGGCATTAAGAAGGGAGGGGAAGGGAGGAGCAGCTGGGAGGCAGGAGGGAGCGGCGAATGGGGGTGCGAGGGGGGCGGGGCCGCAGGGAGGCAGCGGCAGGGAGAAAATGACAAGGGGGAGCGCACAAGGGGCGAAAACCAGGAAAAACCAGGCACAATGACAAAAGTAAGGCACAAGTCAAAAACAGTCACAAAATACGATAAATGGCACAAAATACAATCGGAATACAGCAATCAGAAGGGGCACAAATGGGGGCAAGAGCGCAAGGAGGCAAGGCGCTGAAAAGTAGAAAAACACTTACAGATACGGCGAAAAGCGGCAGAGAGCACACGGGTCTAGCGAAGCTTACCAGAGCCCACTAGACACCAGGGATGTGGCGCAGGAGGATGCCTGCGGGTGGAGGAGGGCCTCGAACACGCTAGCAGCAGTGTGGGCGGGGGTCAGGGGCACAAGACAGCAAGGTGGTGCTGCGGACGTGGGGGGCGAGCTCTAGACCAAAAACAGGTCAGAGGTCGCTCACTCGCGACGCCAGCCATTAAGAAGGGAGGGGGGGAGGGAGGAGCAGCTAGGAGGTGGGAGGGAGCGGCGCATGGGGGTGCGAGGGGGGCGGGGCCGCAGGGAGGCAGCGGCATGGAGAAAACGGGAAGGGGGAGCGCACAAGGGGCGAAAACCAGGAAAAACAAGGCACAATGACAAAAGTAAGGCACAAGTCAAAAACAGTCACAAAATACAATAAATGACACAAAATACAATCGGAATACAGCAATCAGAAGGGGCACAAATGGGGGCAAGAGCGCAAGGAGGCAAGGCACTGAAAAGTAGAAAAACTCTTACAGATACGGTGAAAAGTGGCAGAGAGCACACGGGTCTAGCGAAGCTTACCAGAGCCCACTAGACACCAGGGATGAGGCGCAGGAGGATGCCTGCGGGTGGAGGAGGGCCTCGAACACGCTAGCAGCAGCGTGGGCGGGGGTCAGGGGCACGAGACAGCAAGGTGGTGCTCCAGATGTGGGTGGCGACCTCTAGACCAAAAACAGGTCAGAGGTCGCTCACTCGCGACGTGCAGCGCCAGCCATTAAGGAGGGAGGGGGAAGGAGGAGCAGAAGGGAGGGGGGAGCAGCTGGGAGGCGGGAGGTGGAAGGGAGCGGCGCATAGGGGCGTGAGGGGGGCGGGCCGCAGGGAGGCAGCAGCAGGGAGAAAATGACAAGGGGGAGCGCACAAGGGGCGAAAACCAGGAAAAACCAGGCACAATGACAAAAGTAAGGCACAAGTCAAAAACAGTCACTAAATACGATAAATGGCACAAAATACAATCGGAATACAGCAATCAGAAGGGGCACAAATGGGGCAAGAGCGCAAGGAGGCAAGGCGCTGAAAATTAGAAAAACACTTACAGATACGGCGAAAAGCGGCAGAGAGCACACGGGTCTAGCGAAGCTTACCAGAGCCCACTAGACACCAGGGATGAGGCGCAGGAGGATGCCTTCGGGTGGAGGAGGGCCTCGAATACGGTAGCAGCAGCGTGGGCGGAGGTCAGGGGCACGAGACAGCAAGGTGCTGCTGCGGACGTGGGGGGCGAGCTCTAGACCAAAAACAGGTCAGAGGTCGCTCACTCGCGACGCGCAGCACAAGACATTAAGAAGAGAGGGGGAGGGAGGAGCAGCTGGGAGGCGGGAGGGAGCGGCGAATGGGGGCGCAAGTGGGGCGGGGCCACAGGGAGGCAGCGGCAGGGAGAAAATGACAAGGGGGAGCGCACAAGGGGCGAAAACCAGGAAAAACCAGTCACAATGACAAAAGTAAGGCACAAGTCAAAAACAGTCACAAAATACGATAAATGGCACAAAATACAATCGGAATACAGCAATCAGAAGGGGCACAAATGGGGGCAAGAGCCCAAGGAGGCAAGGTGCTGAAAAGTAGAAAAACACTTACAGATACGGCGAAAAGCGGCAGAGATCATACGGGTCTAGCGAAGCTTACCAGAGCCCACTAGACACCAGGGATGAGGCGCAGGAGGATGCCTGTGAGTGGAGGAGGACCTCGAACACGCTAGCAGCAGCGTGGGCGGGGGTCAGGGGCACGAGACAGCAAGGTGGTGCTGCGGACGTGGGGGGCAAGCTCTGGACCAAAAACAGTTCAGAGGTCGCTCACTCGCGACGCGCAGAGACAGCCATTAAGAAGGGAGGGGAGGGAGGAGCAGCTGGGAGGCGGGAGGGAGCGGCGAATGGGGCCGTGAGGGGTCGGGCCGCAGGGAGGCAGCGGCAGGGAGAAAACAGCAAGGGGAGCGCACAAGGGGCCAAAACCAGGAAAAACAAGGCACAATGACAAAAGTAAGGCACAAGTCAAAAACAGTCACAAAATACGATAAATGGCACAAAATACAATCGGAATACAGCAATCAGAAGGGGCACAAATGGGGGCAAGAGCGCAAGGAGGCAAGGCGCTGAAAAGTAGAAAAACACTTACAGATACGGCAAAAAGCGGCAGAGAGCACACGGGTCTAGCGAAGCTTACCAGAGCCCACTAGACACCAGGGATGAGGCGCAGGAGGATGCCTGCGGGTGGAGGAGGGCCTCGAACACGCTAGCAGCAGCGTAGGCGGGGGTCAGGGGCACGAGACAGCAAGGTGGTGCTGCGGTCGTGGAGGGCGAACTCTAGACCAAAAACATGTCAGAGGTCGCTCACTCGCGATGCGCAGCGCCAGCCATTAAGATGGGAGGGGGAGGGAGGAGCAGCTGGGAGGCGGGAGGCGGGAGGGAGCGGCGAATTGGGGCGTGAGGGGGGCGGGCCGCAGGGAGGCAGCGGCAGGGAGAATACGGCAAGGGGGAGCGCACAAGGGGCGAAAACCAGGAAAAACAAGGCACAATGACAAAAGTAAGGCACAAGTCAAAAACAGTCACAAAATACGATAAATGGCACAAAATACAATCAGAATACAGCAATCAGAAGGGGCACAAATGGAGGCAAGTGCGAAAAGCGCTGAAAAGAAGAAAAACACTTACCGATACGGCGAAAAGCGGCAGAGAGCACACGGGTCTAGCGAAGCTTACCAGAGCCCACTAGACACCAGGGATGAGGCACAGGAGGATGCCTGCGGGTGGAGGAGGGCCTCGAACACGCTAGCAGCAGTGTGGGTGGGGGTCAGGGGCACGAGACAGCGAGGTGGTGCTGCGGACGTGGGGGGCAAGCTCTAGACCAAAAACAGGTCAGAGGTCGCTCACTCGTGACGCGCAGCGCCAGCCATTAAGAAGGGAGGGGGGAGAGAGGAGCAGCTGGGAGGTGGGAGGGAGCGGCAAACGGGGGCGTGAGGGGGGCGGGCCGCAGGGAGGCAGCGGCAGGGAGAAAACGGCAAGGGGGAGCGCATCAGGGGCGAAAACCAGGAAAAACAAGGCACAATGACAAAAGTAAGGCACAAATCAAAAACAGTCACAAAATACGATAAATGACACAAAATACAATCGCAAGACAGCAATCAGAAGGGGCACAAATGGGGGCAAGAGCGCAAGGAGGCAAGGCGCTGAAAATTAGAAAAACACTTACAGATACGGCGAAAAGCGGCAGAGAGCACACGGCTCTAGCGAAGCTTACCAGAGCCCACTAGACACCAGGGATGAGGCGCAGGAGGATGCCTGCGGGTGGAGGAGGGCCTCGAATACGGTATCAGCAGCGTGGGCGGAGGTCAGGGGCACGAGACAGCAAGGTGCTGCTGCGGACGTGGGGGGCGAGCTCTAGACCAAAAACAGGTCAGAGGTCGCTCACTCGCGACGCGCAGCACAAGTCATTAAGAAGAGAGGGGGAGGGAGAAGCAGCTGGGAGGCGGGAGGGAGCGGCGAATGGGGGCGCAAGGGGGGCGGGGCCACAGGGAGGCAGCGGCAGGGAGAAAATGACAAGGGGGAGCGCACAAGGGGCGAAAACCAGGAAAAACCAGGCACAATGACAAAAGTAAGGCACAAGTCAAAAACAGTCACAAAATACGATAAATGGCACAAAATACAATCGGAATACAGCAATCAGAAGGGGCACAAATGGGGGCAAGAGCGCAAGGAGGCAAGGTGCTGAAAAGTAGAAAAACACTTACAGATACGGCGAAAAGCAGCAGAGAGCACACGGGTCTAGCGAAGCTTACCAGAGCCCACTAGACACCAGGGATGAGGCGCAGGAGGATGCCTGCGAGTGGAGGAGGACCTCGAACACGCTAGCAGCAGCGTAGGCGGGGGTCAGGGGCATGAGACAGCAAGGTGGTGCTGCGGACGTAGGGGGCGAGCTCTAGACCAAAAACAGGTCAGAGGTCGCTCACTCGTGACGCGCAGCGCCAGCCATTATGAAGGGAGGGGGGAGGGTGGAGCAGCTGGGAGGCGGGAAGCGGGAGGGAGCGGCGAATAGGGGCGTGAGGGGGCGGGCCGCAGGGAGGCAGCGGCAGGGAGAAAAAGGCAAGGGGAAGCGCACAAGGGGCGAAAACCAGAAGAAACAAGGCACAATGACAAAAGTAAGGCACAAGTCAAAAACAGTCACAAAATACGATAAATGGCACAAAATACAATCGGAATACAGCAATCAGAAGGGGCACAAATGGGGGCAAGAGCGCAAGGAGGCAAGGCGCTGAAAAGTAGGAAAACACTTACAGATACGGCGTAAAGCGGCAGAGAGCACACGGGTCTAGCGAAGCTTACCAGAGCCCACTAGACACAAGGGTTGAGGCGCAGGAGGATGCCTGCGGGTGGAGGAGGGCCTCGAATACGCTAGCAGCAGCGTGGGCGGGGATCAGGGGCACGAGACAGCAATGTGGTGCTGCAGACATGGGGGGCGAGCTCTAGACCAAAAACAGGTCAGAGGTTGCTAACTCGCGACGCGCAGCGCCAACCATTAAGAAGTGAGGGGGAGGCAGGAGCAGCTCGGAGTCGGGAGGGAGCGGCGAATGGGGGCGCCAGGGGGGCGGGCCGCAGGGAGGCAGCAGCAGGGAGAAAATGACAAGGGGGAGCGCACAAGGGGCGAAAACCAGGAAAAACCAGGCACAATGACAAAAGTAAGGCACAAGTCAAAAACAGTCACAAAATACGATAAATGGCACAAAATACAATCAGAATACGGCAATCAGAAGGGGCACAAATGGGGGCAAGAGCGCAAGGAGGCAAGGCACTGAAAAGTAGAAAAACACTTACAGATACGGCGAAAAGCTGCAGAGAGCACACAGGTCTAGCGAAGCTTACCAGAGCCCACTAGACACCAGGGATGAGGCGCAGGACAATGCCTGCGGGTGGAGGAGGGCATCGAACACGCTAGCAGCAGCGTGGGCGGGGTCAGGGGCACGAGACAGCAAGGTGGTGCTCCAGACGTGGGGGGCGAGCTCTAGACCAAAAACAGGTCCGAGGGCACTCACTCGCAACGCGCAGCGCCAGCCATTAAGAAGGGAGGAGCAGCTGGGAGGCGGGAGGGAGCGGCGAAAGGGGGCGCGAGGGGGACGGGCCGCAGGGAGGCAGCGGCAGGGAGAAAACGGCAAGGGGGAGCGCACAAGGGGCGAAAACCAGGAAAAACAAGGCACAATGACAAAAGTAAGGCACAAGTCAAAAACAGTCACAAAATACGATAAATGGCACAAAATACAATCGGAATACAGCAATCAGAAGGGGCACAAATGGGGGCAAGAGCGCAAGGAGGCAAGGTGCTGAAAAGTAGAAAAACACTTCCAGATACTGCGAAAAACAGCAGAGAGCACACGGGTCTAGCGAAGCTTACCAGAGGCCACTACTAGACACTAGGGATGAGGCGCAGGAGGATGCCTGCGGGTGGAGGAGGGCCTCGAATACGCTAGCAGCAGCGTGGGCGGGGGTCAGGGCCACGAGACAGCAAGGTGGTGCTGCAGACGTGGGGGGCGAGCTCTAGACCAAAAACAGGTCCGAGGGCACTCACTCGCAATGCGCAGCGCCAGCCATTAAGAAGGGAGGAGCAGCTGGGAGGCGGGAGGGAGCGGCGAATGGGGGCGCGAGGGTGCGGGCCACAGGGAGGCAGCGGCAGGGAGAAAACGGCAAGGGGGAGCGCACAAGGGGCGAAAACCAGAAAAAACAAGGCACAATGACAAAAGTAAGGCACAAGTCAAAAACAGTCACAAAATACGATAAATGGCACAAAATACAATCGGAATACAGCAATCAGAAGGGGCACAAATGGGGGCAAGAGCGCAAGGAGGCAAGGCGCTGAAAAGTAGAAAAACACTTCCAGATACTGCGAAAAACAGCAGAGAGCACACGGGTCTAGCGAAGCTTACCAGAACCCACTAGACACCAGGGATGAGGCGCAGGAGGATGCCTGCGGGTGGAGGAGGGCCTCGAACACGCTAGCAGCAGCGTAGGCGGGGGTCAGGGGCACGAGACAGCAAGGTGGTGCTGCGGTCGTGGGGGGCGAACTCTAGACCAAAAACAGGTCAGAGGTTGCTCACTCGCGACGCTCAGCGCCAGCCATTAAGAAGGGAGGGGGGAGCAGCTGGGAGGCGGGAGGGTCGGCGATTAGGGGCGTGAGGGGGGCGGGGCCGCAGGGAGGCTGCGGCAGGGAGAAAACGGCAAGAAGGAGCGCACAAGGGGCGAAAACCAGAAAAAACAAGGCACAATGACAAAAGTAAGGCACAAGTCAAAAACAGTCACAAAATACGATAAATGGCACAAAATACAATCGGAATACAGCAATCAGAAGGGGCACAAATGGGGGCAAGAGCGCAAGGAGGCAAGGTGCTGAAAAGTAGAAAAACACTTCCAGATACTGCGAAAAACAGCAGAGAGCACACGGGTCTAGCGAAGCTTACCAGAGGCCACTACTAGACACTAGGGATGAGGCGCAGGAGGATGCCTGCGGGTGGAGGAGGGCCTCGAATACGCTAGCAGCAGCGTGGGCGGGGGTCAGGGCCACGAGACAGCAAGGTGGTGCTGCAGACGTGGGGGGCGAGCTCTAGACCAAAAACAGGTCCGAGGGCACTCACTCGCAATGCGCAGCGCCAGCCATTAAGAAGGGAGGAGCAGCTGGGAGGCGGGAGGGAGCGGCGAATGGGGGCGCGAGGGTGCGGGCCACAGGGAGGCAGCGGCAGGGAGAAAACGGCAAGGGGGAGCGCACAAGGGGCGAAAACCAGAAAAAACAAGGCACAATGACAAAAGTAAGGCACAAGTCAAAAACAGTCACAAAATACGATAAATGGCACAAAATACAATCGGAATACAGCAATCAGAAGGGGCACAAATGGGGCAAGAGCGCAAGGAGGCAAGGCGCTGAAAAGTAGAAAAACACTTACAGATACGGCAAAAAGCGGCAGAGAGCACACGGGTCTAGCGAAGCTTACCAGAACCCACTAGACACCAGGGATGAGGCGCAGGAGGATGCCTGCGGGTGGAGGAGGGCCTCGAACACGCTAGCAGCAGCGTAGGCGGGGGTCAGGGGCACGCGACAGCAAGGTGGTGCTGCGGTCGTGGGGGGCGAACTCTAGACCAAAAACAGGTCAGAGGTTGCTCACTCGCGACGCTCAGCGCCAGCCATTAAGAAGGGAGGGGGGAGCAGCTGGGAGGCGGGAGGGTCGGCGATTAGGGGCGTGAGGGGGGCGGGGCCGCAGGGAGGCTGCGGCAGGGAGAAAACGGCAAGAAGGAGCGCACAAGGGGCGAAAACCAGAAAAAACAAGGCACAATGACAAAAGTAAGGCACAAGTCAAAAACAGTCACAAAATACGATAAATGGCACAAAATACAATCGGAATACAGCAAATTAGAAGGGGCACAAATGGGGGCAAGAGTGCAAGGAGGCAAGGCGCTGAAAAGTAGAAAAACACTGACAGATACGGCGAAAAGTGGCAGAGAGCACACGGGTCTAGCGAAGCTTACCAGAGCCCACTAGACGCCAGGGATGAGGCACAGGAGGATGCCTGCGGGTGGAGGAGGGCATCGAACACGCTAGCAGCAGCGTGGGCGGGGGTCAGGGGCACAAGACAGCAAGGTGGTGCTGCGGACGTGGGGGGCGAGCTCTAGACCAAAACAGGTCAGAGGTCGCTCACTAGCGATGCGCAGCGCCAGCCATTAAGAAGGGAGGGGGGAGGGAGGAGCAGCTGGGAGGCGGGAGGCAGGAGGGAGCGGCAAATGGGGGCGCGAGGGGGACCGGGCCGCAGGGAGGCAGCGGCAGGGAGAAAACGGCAAGGGGGAGCGCACAAGGGGCGAAAACCAGGAAAAACAAGGCACAATGACAAAAGTAAGGCACAAGTCAAAAACAGTCACAAAATACGATAAATGGCACAAAATACAATCGGAATACAGCAATCAAAAGGGGCACAAATGGGGGCAAAAGCGCAAGGAGGCAAGGTGCTGAAAAGTAGAAAAAGACTTACAGATACGGCGAAAAGCGGCAGAGAGCACACGGGTCTAGCGAAGCTTACCAGAGCCCACTAGACACTAGGGATGAGGCGCAGGAGGATGCCTGCGGGTGGAGGAGAGCATCGAACACGCTAGCAGCAGCGTGGGCGGGGGTCAGGGGCACACGACAGCAAGGTGGTGCTGCGGACGTGGGGGGCGAGCTCTAGACCAAAAACAGGTCAGAGGTCGCTCACTCGCGACGCTCAGCGCCAGCCATTAAGAAGGGAGGGGGGAGCAGCTGGGAGGCGGGAGGGTCGGCGATTAGGGGCGTGAGGGGGGCGGGGCCGCAGGGAGGCTGCGGCAGGGAGAAAACGGCAAGGGGGAGCGCACAAGGGGCGAAAACAAGGAATAACAAGGCACAATGACAAAAGTAAGGCACAAGTCAAAAACTGTCACAAAATACGATAAATGGCACAAAAATACAATCGGAATACAGCAATCAGAAGGGGCACAAATGGGGGCAAGAGCGCAAGGAGGCAAGGCGCTGAAAATTAGAAAAACACTTACAGATACGGCGAAAAGCGGCAGAGAGCACACGGGTCTAGCGAAGCTTACCAGAGCCCACTAGACACCAGGGATGAGGCGCAGGAGGATGCCTGCGGGTGGAGGAGGGCCTCGAATACGCTAGCAGCAGCATGGGCGGGGATCAGGGGCACGAGACAGCAATGTGGTGCTGCAGACGTGAGGGGCGAGCTCTTGACCAAAAACAGGTCAGAGGTCGCTCACTCGCGACGCGCAGCGCCAGCCATTAAGGAGGGAGGGGGAAGGAGGAGCAGAAGGGAGGGGGGAGCAGCTGGGAGGCGGGAGGTGGAAGGGAGCGGCGCATAGGGGCGCGAGGGGGGCGGGGCCGCAGGGAGGCAGCGGCAGGGAGAAAACGGCAAGGGGGAGCGCACAAGGGGCGAAAACCAGGAAAAACAAGGCACAATGACAAAAGTAACGCACAAGTCAAAAACAGTCACTAAATACGATAAATGGCACAAAATACAATCGGAATACAGCAATCAGAAGGGGCACAAATGGGGGCAAGAGCGCAAGGAGGCAAGGGGCTGAAAAGTAGAAAAACACTTACAGATACGGCGAAAAGCGGCAGAGAGAACACGGATCTAGCGAAGCTTACCAGAGCCCACTAGACACCAGGGATGAGGCGCAGGAGGATGCCTGCGGGTGGAGGAGGGCCTCGAACACGCTAGCAGCAGCGTGGGCGGGGGTCAGGGGCACGAGACAGCAAGGTGGTGCTGCGGACATGGGGGGCAAGCTCTGGACCAAAAACAGTTCAGAGGTCGCTCACTCGCGACTCGCGACGCGCAGAGACAGCCATTAAGAAGGGAGGGGGAGGGAGGAGCAGCTGGGAGGTGGGAGGGAGCGGCGAATGGGGCCGTGAGGGGTCGGGAGGCAGGGAGGCAGCGGCAGGGAGAAAACAGCAAGGGGAGCGCACAAGGGGCGAAAACCAGGAAAAACAAGGCACAATGACAAAAGTAAGGCACAAGTCAAAAACAGTCACAAAATACGATAAATGGCACAAAATACAATCGGAATACAGCAATCAGAAGGGGCACAAATGGGGGAAAGAGCGCAAGGAGGCAAGGCGCTGAAAAGTAGAAAAACACTTACAGATACGCCAAAAAGCGGCAGAGAGCACACGGGTCTAGCGAAGCTTACCAGAGCCCACTAGACACCAGGGATGAGGCGCAGGAGGATGCCTGCGGGTGGAGGAGGGCCTCGAACACGCTAGCAGCAGCGTAGGCGGGGGTCAGGGGCACGAGACAGCAAGGTGGTGCTGCGGACGTGGGGGGCAAGCTCTGGACCAAAAACAGGTCAGAGGTCGCTCACTCGCGATGCGCAGTGCCAGCCATTAAGATGGGAGGGGGAGGGAGGAGCAGCTGGGAGGCGGGAGGCGGGAGGGAGCGGCGAATTGGGGCGTGAGGGGGGCGGGCCGCAGGGAGGCAGCGGCAGGGAGAATACGGCAAGGGGGAGCGCACAAGGGGCGAAAACCAGGAAAAACAAGGCACAATGACAAAAGTAAGGCACAAGTCAAAAACAGTCACAAAATACGATAAATGGCACAAAATACAATCGGAATACAGCAATCAGAAGGGGCACAAATGGGGGCAAGAGCGCAAGGAGGCAAGGTGCTGAAAAGTAGAAAAACACTTACAGATACGGCGAAAAGCGGCAGAGATCATACGGGTCTAGCGAAGCTTACCAGAGCCCACTAGACACCAGGGATGAGGCGCAGGAGGATGCCTGTGAGTGGAGGAGGACCTCGAACACGCTAGCAGCAGCGTGGGCGGGGGTCAGGGGCACGAGACAGCAAGGTGGTGCTGCGGACGTGGGGGGCAAGCTCTGGACCAAAAACAGTTCAGAGGTCGCTCACTCGCGACGCGCAGAGACAGCCATTAAGAAGGGAGGGGGAGGGAGGAGCAGCTGGGAGGCGGGAGGGAGCGGCGAATGGGGCCGTGAGGGGTCGGGCCGCAGGGAGGCAGCGGCAGGGAGAAAACAGCAAGGGGAGCGCACAAGGGGCCAAAACCAGGAAAAACAAGGCACAATGACAAAAGTAAGGCACAAGTCAAAAACAGTCACAAAATACGATAAATGGCACAAAATACAATCGGAATACAGCAATCAGAAGGGGCACAAATGGGGGAAAGAGCGCAAGGAGGCAAGGCGCTGAAAAGTAGAAAAACACTTACAGATACGGCAAAAAGCGGCAGAGAGCACACGGGTCTAGCGAAGCTTACCAGAGCCCACTAGACACCAGGGATGAGGCGCAGGAGGATGCCTGCGGGTGGAGGAGGGCCTCGAACACGCTAGCAGCAGCGTAGGCGGGGGTCAGGGGCACGAGACAGCAAGGTGGTGCTGCGGTCGTGGAGGGCGAACTCTAGACCAAAAACATGTCAGAGGTCGCTCACTCGCGATGCGCAGCGCCAGCCATTAAGATGGGAGGGGGAGGGAGGAGCAGCTGGGAGGCGGGAGGGAGCGGCGAATTGGGGCGTGAGGGGGGCGGGCCGCAGGGAGGCAGCGGCAGGGAGAATACGGCAAGGGGGAGCGCACAAGGGGCGAAAACCAGGAAAAACAAGGCACAATGACAAAAGTAAGGCACAAGTCAAAAACAGTCACAAAATACGATAAATGGCACAAAATACAATCAGAATACAGCAATCAGAAGGGGCACAAATGGAGGCAAGTGCGAAAAGCGCTGAAAAGAAGAAAAACACTTACCGATACGGCGAAAAGCGTCAGAGAGCACACGGGTCTAGCGAAGCTTACCAGAGCCCACTAGACACCAGGGATGAGGCACAGGAGGATGCCTGCGGGTGGAGGAGGGCCTCGAACACGCTAGCAGCAGTGTGGGTGGGGGTCAGGGGCACGAGACAGCGAGGTGGTGCTGCGGACGTGGGGGGCAAGCTCTAGACCAAAAACAGGTCAGAGGTCGCTCACTCGTGACGCGCAGCGCCAGCCATTAAGAAGGGAGGGGGGAGAGAGGAGCAGCTGGGAGGTGGGAGGGAGCGGCAAACGGGGGCGTGAGGGGGGCGGGCCGCAGGGAGGCAGCGGCAGGGAGAAAAAGGCAAGGGGGAGCGCATCAGGGGCGAAAACCAGGAAAAACAAGGCACAATGACAAAAGTAAGGCACAAGTCAAAAACAGTCACAAAATACGATAAATGACACAAAATACAATCGCAATACAGCAATCAGAAGGGGCACAAATGGGGGCAAGAGCGCAAGGAGGCAAGGCGCTGAAAATTAGAAAAACACTTACAGATACGGCGAAAAGCGGCAGAGAGCACACTCTCTAGCGAAGCTTACCAGAGCCCACTAGACACCAGGGATGAGGCGCAGGAGGATGCCTGCGGGTGGAGGAGGGCCTCGAATACGGTATCAGCAGCGTGGGCGGAGGTCAGGGGCACGAGACAGCAAGGTGCTGCTGCGGACGTGGGGGGCGAGCTCTAGACCAAAAACAGGTCAGAGGTCGCTCACTCGCGACGCGCAGCACAAGTCATTAAGAAGAGAGGGGGAGGGAGAAGCAGCTGGGAGGCGGGAGGGAGCGGCGAATGGGGGCGCAAGGGGGGCGGGGCCACAGGGAGGCAGCGGCAGGGAGAAAATGACAAGGGGGAGCGCACAAGGGGCGAAAACCAGGAAAAACCAGGCACAATGACAAAAGTAAGGCACAAGTCAAAAACAGTCACAAAATACGATAAATGGCACAAAATACAAATCGGAATACAGCAATCAGAAGGGGCACAAATGGGGGCAAGAGCGCAAGGAGGCAAGGTGCTGAAAAGTAGAAAAACACTTATAGATACGGCGAAAAGCAGCAGAGAGCACACGGGTCTAGCGAAGCTTACCAGAGCCCACTAGACACCAGGGATGAGGCGCAGGAGGATGCCTGCGAGTGGAGGAGGACCTCGAACACGCTAGCAGCAGCGTGGGCGGGGGTCAGGGGCATGAGACAGCAAGGTGGTGCTGCGGACGTAGGGGGCGAGCTCTAGACCAAAAACAGGTCAGAGGTCGCTCACTCGTGACGCGCAGCGCCAGCCATTATGAAGGGAGGGGGAGGGTGGAGCAGCTGGGAGGCGGGAAGCGGGAGGGAGCGGCGAATAGGGGCGTGAGGGGGCGGGCCGCAGGGAGGCAGCGGCAGGGAGAAAAAGGCAAGGGGAAGCGCACAAGGGGCGAAAACCAGAAGAAACAAGGCACAATGACAAAAGTAAGGCACAAGTCAAAAACAGTCACAAAATACGATAAATGGCACAAAATACAATCGGAATACAGCAATCAGAAGGGGCACAAATGGGGGCAAGAGCGCAAGGAGGCAAGGCGCTGAAAAGTAGGAAAACACTTACAGATACGGCGTAAAGCGGCAGAGAGCACACGGGTCTAGCGAAGCTTACCAGAGCCCACTAGACACAAGGGTTGAGGCGCAGGAGGATGCCTGCGGGTGGAGGAGGGCCTCGAATACGCTAGCAGCAGCGTGGGCGGGGATCAGGGGCACGAGACAGCAATGTGGTGCTGCAGACGTGGGGGGCGAGCTCTAGACCAAAAACAGGTCAGAGGTTGCTAACTCGCGACGCGCAGCGCCAACCATTAAGAAGGGAGGGGGAGGCAGGAGCAGCTCGGAGTTGGAGGGAGCGGCGAATGGGGGCGCCAGGGGGGCGGGCCGCAGGGAGGCAGCAGCAGGGAGAAAATGACAAGGGGGAGCGCACAAGGGGCGAAAACCAGGAAAAACCAGGCACAATGACAAAAGTAAGGCACAAGTCAAAAACAGTCACAAAATACGATAAATGGCACAAAATACAATCAGAATACGGCAATCAGAAGGGGCACAAATGGGGGCAAGAGCGCAAGGAGGCAAGGCACTGAAAAGTAGAAAAACACTTACAGATACGGCGAAAAGCTGCAGAGAGCACACGGGTCTAGCGAAGCTTACCAGAGCCCACTAGACACCAGGGATGAGGCGCAGGACAATGCCTGCGGGTGGAGGAGGGCATCGAACACGCTAGCAGCAGCGTGGGCGGGGTCAGGGGCACGAGACAGCAAGGTGGTGCTGCAGACGTGGGGGGCGAGCTCTAGACCAAAAACAGGTCCGAGGGCACTCACTCGCAACGCGCAGCGCCAGCCATTAAGAAGGGAGGAGCAGCTGGGAGGCGGGAGGGAGCGGCGAAAGGGGGCGCGAGGGGGACGGGCCGCAGGGAGGCAGCGGCAGGGAGAAAACGGCAAGGGGGAGAGCACAAGGGGCGAAAACCAGGAAAAACAAGGCACAATGACAAAAGTAAGGCACAAGTCAAAAACAGTCACAACATACGATAAATGGCACAAAATACAATCGGAATACAGCAATCAGAAGGGGCACAAATGGGGGCAAGAGCGCAAGGAGGCAAGGTGCTGAAAAGTAGAAAAACACTTCCAGATACTGCGAAAAACAGCAGAGAGCACACGGGTCTAGCGAAGCTTACCAGAGGCCACTACTAGACACTAGGGATGAGGCGCAGGAGGATGCCTGCGGGTGGAGGAGGGCCTCGAATACGCTAGCAGCAGCGTGGGCGGGGGTCAGGGGCACGAGACAGCAAGGTGGTGCTGCGGTCGTGGGGGGCGAACTCTAGACCAAAAACAGGTCAGAGGTTGCTCACTCGCGACGCTCAGCGCCAGCCATTAAGAAGGGAGGGGGGAGCAGCTGGGAGGCGGGAGGGTCGGCGATTAGGGGCGTGAGGGGGGCGGTGCCGCAGGGAGGCTGCGGCAGGGAGAAAACGGCAAGGGGGAGCGCACAAGGGGCGAAAACCAGAAAAAACAAGGCACAATGACAAAAGTAAGGCACAAGTCAAAAACAGTCACAAAATACGATAAATGGCACAAAATACAATCGGAATACAGCAAATTAGAAGGGGCACAAATGGGGGCAAGAGTGCAAGGAGGCAAGGCGCTGAAAAGTAGAAAAACACTGACAGATACGGCGAAAAGTGGCAGAGAGCACACGGGTCTAGCGAAGCTTACCAGAGCCCACTAGACGCCAGGGATGAGGCACAGGA
This sequence comes from Pleurodeles waltl, assembly GCF_031143425.1. Classification (NCBI taxonomy): domain Eukaryota; kingdom Metazoa; phylum Chordata; class Amphibia; order Caudata; family Salamandridae; genus Pleurodeles; species Pleurodeles waltl. Next base: position 638,604,304 of record NC_090448.1, read on the forward strand.
GGATGCCTGCGGGTGGAGGAGGGCATCGAACACGCTAGCAGCAGCGTGGGCGGGGGTCAGGGGCACAAGACAGCAAGGTGGTGCTGCGGACGTGGGGGGCGAGCTCTAGACCAAAACAGGTCAGAGGTCGCTCACTAGCGATGCGCAGCGCCAGCCATTAAGAAGGGAGGGAGGAGCAGCTGGGAGGCGGGAGGCAGGAGGGAGCGGCAAATGGGGGCGCGAGGGGGACCGGGCCGCAGGGAGGCAGCGGCAGGGAGAAAACGGCAAGGGGGAGCGCACAAGGGGCGAAAACCAGGAAAAACAAGGCACAATGACAAAAGTAAGGCACAAGTCAAAAACAGTCACAAAATACGATAAATGGCACAAAATACAATCGGAATACAGCAATCAAAAGGGGCACAAATGGGGGCAAAAGCGCAAGGAGGCAAGGTGCTGAAAAGTAGAAAAAGATTTACAGATACGGCGAAAAGCGGCAGAGAGCACACGGGTCTAGCGAAGCTTACCAGAGCCCACTAGACACTAGGGATGAGGCGCAGGAGGATGCCTGCGGGTGGAGGAGAGCCTCGAATACGCTAGCAGCAGCATGGGCGGGGGTCAGGGGCACGACACAGCAAGGTGGTGCTGCAGACGTGGGGGGCGAGCTCTAGACCAAAAACAGGTCAGAGGGCACTCACTCGCAACGCGCAGCGCCAGCCATTAAGAAGGGAGGAGCAGCTGGGAGGCGGGAGGGTGCGGCGAATGGGGGCGCGAGGGTGCGGGCCGCAGGGAGGCAGCGGCAGGGAGAAAACGGCAAGGGGGAGCGCACAAGGGGCGAAAACCAGGAAAAGCAAGGCACAATGACAAAAGTAAGACACAAGACAAAAACAGTCACAAAATACGATAAATGGCACAAAATACAATCGGAATACAGCAATCAGAAGGGGCACAAATGGGGGCAAGAGCGCAAGGAGGCAAGGCGCTGAAAAGTAGAAAAACACTTACAGATACAGCGAAAAGCGGCAGAGAGCACACGGGTCTTACGAAGCTTACAAGAGCCCACTAGACAACAGGGATGAGGCGCAGGAGGATGCCTGCGGGTGGAGGAGGGCCTCGAACACGCTAGCAGCAGTGTGGGCGGGGTCAGGGGCACGAGACAGCAAGGTGGTGCTGCGGACGTGGGGGGCGAGCTCTAGACCAAAAACAGGTCAGAGGTCGCTCACTCACGACGCGCAGCGCCAGCCATTAAGAAGGGAGGGAGGAGCAGCTGGGAGGCAGGAGGCAGGAGGGAGCGGCGAATAGGGGCGCGATGGGGACGGGGCCGCAGGGAGGCAGCGGCAGGGAGAAAACGGCAAGGGTGAGCGCACAAGGGGCGAAAACCAGGAAAAACATGGCACAATGACAAAAGTAAGGCACAAGTCAAAAACAGTCACAAAATATGATAAATGGCACAAAATACAATCGGAATACAGCAATCAGAAGGGGCACAAATGGGGGCAAGAGCGCAAGGCGCTGAAAAGTAGAAAAACACTTACAGATACGGCGAAAAGAGGCAGAGAGCACATGGGTCTAGCGAAGCTTACCAGAGCCCACTAGACACCAGGGATGAGGCGCAGGAGGATGCATGTGGGTGGAGGAGGGCCTCGAAAAGGCTAGCAGCAGCGTGGGCGGGGATCAGGGGCACGAGACAGGAAGGTGGTGCTGCGGACGTGGGGGGCGAGCTCTAGACCAAAAACAGGTCAGAGGTCGCTCACTCGCGACGCGCAGCACCAGCCATTAAGAAGGGAGGGGGGTGGGAGGAGCAGCTGGGAGGCGGGAGGGAGCGGCGAATGGGGCGCGAGGGGGGCGGGCCGCAGGGAGGCAGCAAGGTGGTGCTGCGGACGTGGGGGGCGAGCTCTAGACCAAAAACAGGTCAGAGGTCGCTCTTGTAACACCAACAGATTAAAACAGTCTCCTAAAAACACACTCTGCAAGATGTATGTAGCCTTTTTACTTAGAAGAGAGAAAAGGGGGGGGAGAAGAGGGGTAGCAAAAACTAGCAAGGCAATTCACACGGTCACGGCAAAAACGAATTAAAAAAAATAAAACTTTAACAGAGGCCAGGCTGCCTGAAACACAGAGAGTCCACAGTAAAACAAACACAGGTAGCTGAAACAAACACTTTTGAACAAATAATACTATTTACCCAGAAAAATCTCAGGGCTCCTTACCTAGGTCTTTTTGCAATCCTTGAACACTGGGCTGTATCAGGACACAGGGGAGATGCACAGAGGCTCACATAATGGAGGTGGCTGTCTTGGGCTTCCCTCCACAATCTTAAGGGGCCAGAGCAGGTGGGGGGGTGGGTCGCAGGTGCAACAGGGACTCAGGGAGCCAATCAGCCAAGTCCAGTCCCTGTGGACAGGGGGAAAGGCAACTGCTGCTCTATTCAGAATCGCCTTGGATACAGACAGGCTGAATCCACACTTCCAAGCTAGCAGAGTCTACTTTCCAGGTAAGGGAGAGATTGTTTAAGAAACAAACACTGCAATAGTGCTGGGCACGCACTCTAAAATGGGGCTTTTTTAAAGGCAAAAATACAGGGGGGCAGACAGTTTTTAAGCTCAATTTAAGTCGCACAAACAGATTAAAACAGTCTCCTAAAAACACACTTTGCAAGATGTATGTAGCCTTTTTACTTAGAAGAGAGAAAAGGTGGGGGGGGCACAAAAATAGCAAGGCAATTCACACAGTCACGGCAAAAAAAAATGTAAAAAATATAATAACAGAGGCCAGGCTGCTTGAAACACAGAGAGTCCACAGTAAAACAAACACAGGTAGCTGCAACAAACACTTTTGAACAAATAAGACTATTTACCCAGAAAAATCTCAGGGCTCCTTACCTAGGTCTTTTTGCAATCCTTGAACACTGGGCTTTATCAGGACACATGGGAGATGCACAGAGGTTCACAAAATGGAGGTGGCTGTCTTGGGCTTCCCTCCACAAACTTAAGGGGCCAGAGCAGGTGCGGGCAGGTCTCAGATGCAGCAGGGACTCAGGGAGCCAATCAGCTAAGTCCAGTCCCTGTGGTCAGGGGGTAAGGTAACTGCTGCTCTATTGAGAATCTCCTTGGATACAGACAGGCTGAATCCATACTTCCAAGCTAGGAGAGTCTACTTTCCAGTTAAGGGAGAGATTGTTTAAGAAACAAATACTGCAATAGTGCTGGGCGCGCACTCTAAAATCGGGCTTTTTTAAAGGCAAAAATACAGAGGCAGACAGTTTTTAAGCACAATTTAAATCACACAAACAGATTAGAACAGTCTCCTAAAAACACACTCTGCAAGATGTATGTAGCCTTTTTACTTAGAAGACAGAAAAGGGGGGGAGGGGAGGGAGGGCACAAACTAGCAAACTAGCAAGGCAATACACACAGTCACGGCAAAAATGAATTAAAAAAAATACAACTTTAACAGAGTCCAGGCTGCCTGGAACACAGAGAGTCCACAGTAAAACAAACACAGGTAGCTGCAACAAACACTTTTGAACAAATAATACTATTTACCCAAAAAAATCTCAGGGCTCCTTACCTAGGTCTTTTTGCAATCCTTGAACACTGGGCTGTATCAGGACACAGGGGAGAAGCACAGAGGCTCACAAAATGGAGGTGGCTGTCTTGGGCTTCCCTCCACAAACTTAAGGGGCCAGAGCAGGTGGGGGGGGTGCGGGTCTCAGGTGCAGCAGGGACTCAGGGAGCCAATCAGCTAAGTCCAGTCCCTGTGGTCAAGGGGAAAGGCAACTGCTGCTCTATTGAGAATCTCCTTGGATACAGAAAGGCTGAATCCATATTTCCAAGCTAGGAGAGTCTACTTTCCAGTTAAGGGAGAGATTGTTTAAGAAACAAACACTGCAATAGTGCTGGGCGCGCTTTCTAAAATCGGGCTTTTTTAAAGGCAAAAATACAGGGGGGCAGACAGTTTTTAAGCACAATTTAAATCACACAACCAGATTAAAACAGTCTCCTAAAAACACACACTGCAAGATGTATGTAGCCTTTTTACTTAGAAGAGAGAAAAGGGGGGGGAGGGGAGGGAGGGCACAAACTAGCAAGGCAATTCACACAGTCACAGCAAAAACGAATTAAAAAAAATACAACTTTAACAGAGGCCAGGCTGCCTGGAACACAGAGAGTCCACAGTAAAACAAACACTGGTAGCTGCAACAAACCCTTTTGAACAAATAATACTATTTACCCACAAAAACCTCAGGGCTCCTTACGTAGGTCTTTTTGCAATCCTTGAACACTGGGCTGTATCAGGACACAGGGGAGAAGCACAGAGGCTCACAAAATGGAGGTGGCTGTCTTGGGCTTCCCTCCACAAACTTAAGGGGCCAGAGCAGGTGGGGAGTGGCGGGTCTCAGGTGCAGCAGGGACTCAGGGAGCCAATCAGCTATGTCCAGTCCCTGTGGTCAGGGGGAAAGGCAACAGCTGCTCTATTCAGAATCTCCTTGGACACACACAGGCTGATTCCACACTTCCAAGCTAGCAGAGTCTACTTTCCAGGTAAGGGAGAGATTGTTTAAGAAATAAACACTGCAATAGTGCTGGGCGTGCACCCTAAAATCTGGCTTTTTTAAAGGCAAAAATAGAGACGGCCAGAGAGTTTTTAAGCACAATTTAAATCACACAAACAGATTAAAACAGTCTCCTAAAAACACACTCTGCAAGATGTATGTAGCCTTTTTACTTAGAAGAGAGAAAAGGGGGGGGCACAAACTAGCAAGGCAATTCACACAGTCACGGCAAAAACGAATTAAAAAAAATACAACTTTAACAGAGGCCAGGCTGCCTGAAACACAGAGAGTCCACAGTAAAACAAACACAGGTAGCTGAAACAAACACTTTTGAACAAATAATACTATTTACCCAGAAAAATCTCAGGGCTCCTTACCTAGGGCTTTTTGCAATCCTTGAACACTGGGCTGTATCAGCACACAGGGTAGATGCAGAGAGGCTCACAAAATGGAGGTGGCTGTCTTGGGCTTCCCTCTACAAACTTAACGGTCCAGAGCAGGTGGGGGGGCGGATCTCAGGTGCAGCAGGGACTCAGGGAGCCAATCAGCTAAGTCCAGTGCCTGTGGTCAGGTGGAAAGGCAACTGCTGCTCTATTCATAATCTCCTTGCATACAGACAGGCTGAATGCATACTTCCAAGCTAGGAGAGTCTACTTTCCAGTTAAGGGAGAGATTGTTTAAGAAACAAACACTGCAATAGTGCTGGGCGCACACTCTAAAATCGGGCTTTCTTAAAGGCAAAAATACAGGGGGGGCAGACAGTTTTTAAGCACAATTTAAATCACACAAACAGATTAAAACAGTCTCCTAAAAACACACTCTGTAAGATGTATGTAGCCTTTTTACCTAGAAGAGAGAAAAGGGAGGGGGGCACAAACTAGCAAGGCAATTCACACAGTCACGGCAAAAACAAATTAAAAAAAATGCAACTTTAACAGAGGCCAGGCTGTCTGGAACACAGAGAGTCCACAGTAAAACAAACACAGGTAGCTGCAACAAACACTTTTGAACAAATAATACTATTTACCCAGAAAAATCTCAGGGCTCCTTACCTAGGTCTTTTTGCAATCCTTGAACACTGGGCTGTATCAGGCCACAGGGGAGATGCACAGAGGCTCACAAAATGGAGGTGGCTGTCTTGGGCATACCTCCACAAACTTAAGGGCCCAGAGGAGGTGGGGGGGCAGGTCTCAGGTGCAGCAGGGACTCAGGGAGCCAATCAGCTAAGTCCAGTCTCTGTGGTCAGGGGGAAAGGCAACTGCTGCTCTATTCAGAATCTCCTTGGACACAGACAGGCTGAATCCACACTTCCAAGCTAGCAGAGTCTACTTTCCAGGTAAGGAGAGATTGTTTAAGAAACAAACACTGCAATAGTGCTGGGCGCGCACTCTAAAATCGGACTTTTTAAATGCATTAATACAGGCGGGCAGAGAGTTTTTAACCACAATTTAAATCACACAAACAGATTAAAACAGTCTCCTAAAAACACACTCTGCAAGATGTATGTAGCCTTTTTACTTAGAAGAGAGAAAAGGGGGTGAAGGGGGCACAAACTAGCAAGGCAATTCACACAGTCACGGCAAAAACGAATTAAAAAAAATACAACTTAAACAGAGGCCAGGCTGCCTGAAACACAGAAAGTCCACAGTAAAACAAACACAGGTAGCTGAATCGAACACTTTTGAACAAATAATACTATTTACCCAGAAAAATCTCAGGGCTCCTTACCTAGGTCTTTTTGCAATCCCTGAACACCGGGCTGTATCAGGACACAGGGGAGATGCACAGAGGCTCACAAAATGGAGGTGGCTATCTTGGGCTTCCCTCCACAAACTTAAGGGGCCAGAGCAGGTGGGAGGGGGGGCGGGTCTCAGGTGCAGCAGGGACTCGGGGAGCCAATCAGCTAAGTCCAGTCCCTGTGGTCAGGGGGAAAGGCAACTGCTGCTCTATTGAGAATCTTCTTGGATACAGACAGGCTGAATCCACACTTCCAAGCTAGCAGAGTCTACTTTCCAGTTAAGGGAGAGCTTGTTTAAGAAACAAACACTGCAATAGTGCTTGGCGCGCACTTAAAATCGGGCTTTTTTAAAGGCAAAAATACAGGGGGGCATACAGTTTTTAAGCACAATTTAAATCACACAAACAGATTAAAACAGTCTCCTAAAAACACACTCTGCAAGATGTATGTAGCCTTTTTATTTGGAAGAGAGAAAAGGGGGCGGAGAGGGGGCACAAACTAGCAAGGCAATTCACACAGTCACGGCAAAAACGAATTAAAAAAAATACAACTTTAACAGAGGCCAGGCTGCCTGAAACACAGAGAGTCCACAGTAAAACAAACACAGGTAGCTGAAACAAACACTTTTGAACAAATAATACTATTTACCCAGAAAAATCTCAGGGCTCCTTACCTAGGTCTTTTCGCAATCCTTGAACACTGGGCTGTATCAGGCCACAGGGGAGATGCACAGAGGCTCACAAAATGGAGGTGGCTGTCTTGGGCTTCCCTCCACAAACTTAAGGGGCCAGAGCAGGTGGGGGGGGCGGGTCTCAGGTGCAGCAGGAACTCAGGGAGCCAAACAGCTAAGTCCAGTCCCTGTGGTCAGGGGGAAAGGCAACTGCTGCTCTATTCAGAATCTCCTTGGATACATAGAGGCTGAATCCACACTTCCAAGCTGGCAGAGTCTACTTTCCAGGAAAGGGAGAGATTGTTTAAGAAACAAACACTGCAATAGTGCTGGCCGCCCACTCTAAAATCGGGCTTTTTAAAGGAAAAAAATACAGGGGGGCAGACTGTTTTTAAGCACAATTTAAATCACACAAACAGATGAAAAGTCTCCTAAAAACACACTCTGCAAGATGTATGTAGCCTTTTTACTTAGAAGAGAGAAAAGGGGGGACACAAACTAGTAAGGCAATTCACACAGTCACAGCAAAAACGAATTAAAAAAAATACAACTTTAACAGAGGCCAGGCTGCCTGAAACACAGAGAGTCCACAGTAAAACAAACACAGGTAGCTGAAACAAACACTTTTGAACAAATAATACTATTTCCCCATAAAAATCTTGGGGCTCCTTACCTAGGTCTTTTTGCAATCCTTGAACACTGGGCTGTATCAGGACACAGGGGAGATGCACAGAGGCTCACAAAAAGGAGGTGGCTGTCTTGGGCTTCCCTCCACAAACTTAAGGGGCCAGAGCAGGTGGGGGGGCGGGTCTCAGGTGCAGCAGGGACTCAGGGAGCCAATCAGCTAAGTCCAGTCCCTGTGGTCAGGGGGAAAGGCAACTGCTGCTCTCTTCAGAATCTCCTTGGATACAGACAGACTGAATCCACACTTCCAAGCTAGCAGAGTCTACTTTCCAGGTAAGGGAGAGATTGTTTAAGAAACAAACACTGCAATAGTGCTGGGCGCGCACTCTAAAATCGGGCTTTTTTTAAGGCAAAAATACACTGGGGGCAGACAGTTTTTAAGCACAATTTAAATCACACAAACAGATTAAAACAGTCTCCTAAAAACACACTCTGAAAGATGTATGTAGTATTTTTACTTAGAAGAGAAAAGGGGGGGTGGGGGGTGGCACAAACTAGCAAGGCAATTCACACTGTTACAGCAAAAAAAAAAAAAAAAAATACAACTTTAACAGAAGCCAGGCTGCGTGAAACACAGAGATTCCACAGTATAACAAACACAGGTAGCTGAAATGAACACTTTTGAACAAATAATACTATTTACCCAGAAAAATCTCAGGCCTCCTTACCTAGGTCTTTTCGCAATCCTTGAACACTGGGCTGTATCAGGCCACAGGGGAGATGCACAGAGGCTCCCAAAATGGAGGTGGCTGTCTTGGGCTTCCCTCCACAAACTTAAGGGGCCAGAGCAGGTGGGGGGGGCGTGTCTCAGGTGCAGCAGGAACTCAGGGAGCCAAACAGCTTAGTACAGTCCCTGTGGTCAGGGGGAAAGGCAACTGCTTTTCTATTCAGAATCTCCTTGGATACATAGAGGCTGAATCCACACTTCCAAGCTAGCAGAGTCTACTTTCCAGGAAAGGGAGAGATTGTTTAAGAAACAAACACTGCAATAGTGCTGGGCGCACTCTAAAATCTGGCTTTTTTAAAGGCAAAAATACAGGGGGGCAGACAGTTTATAAGCACAATTTAAATCACACAAACAGATTAAAACAGTCTCCTAAAAACACACTCTGCAAGATGTATGTAGCCTTTTTACTTAAAAGAGAGAAAAGGGGGGAGGGGGGACACAAACTAGCAAGGCAATTCACACAGTGACGGCTAAAACAAATTAAAAAAAAGTAAAACTTTAACAGAGGCAAGGCTGCCTGAAACACAGAGAGTCCACAGTATAACAAACACAGGTAGCTGAAACAAACACTTTTGAACAAATAATACTATTTACCCAGAAAAATCTCAGGGCTCCTTACCTGGGTCTTTTTGCAATCCTTGAACACTGGGCTGTATCCGGACACAGAGGAGATGCACAGAGGCTCACAAAATGGAGTTGGCTGTCTTGCGCTTCCCTCCACAAACTTAAGGGGCCAGAGCAGGTGGGGGGTGCGGGTCTCAGGTGCAGCAGGGACTCAGGGAGCCAATCAGCTAACTCTAGTCCCTGTGGTCAGGGGGAAAGGCAACTGCTGCTCTCTTTGGAATCTCCTTGGATACAGACAGGCTGAATCCACACTTCCAAGCTAGCAGAGTCTACTTTCCAGGTAAGGGAGAGATTGTTTAAGAAACAAACACTGCAATAGTGCTGGGCGCGCACTCTAAAACCGGGCTTTTTAAAAGGCAAAAATACAGGGGGGCAGACAGTTCTTAAGCACAATTTAAATCACACAAACAGATTAAAACAGTCTCCTAAAAACACACTCTACAAGATATATCTAGCCTTTTAACTTAGAAGAGAGAAAAGGGAGGGAGGGGAGGGGGGGCACAAACTAGCAAGGCAATTCACACAGTCACGGCAAAAACTAATTAAAAAAAATACAACTTTAACAGAGGTCAGGCTGCCTGAAACACAGAGAGTCCACAGTAAAACAAACACAGGTAGCTGAAACTAACACTTTTGAACAAATAATACTATTTACCCAGAAAAATCTCAGGGCTCCTACCTAGGTCTTTTTGCAATCCTTGAACACTGGGCTGTATCAGGACACAGGGGAGATGCACAGAGGCTCACAAAATGGAGGTGGCTGTCTTCGGCTTCCCTCCACAAACTTAAGGGGCCAGGGCAGGTGGGGGGGCAGGTCTCAGGTGCAGCAGGGACTCAGGAAGCCAATCAGCTAAGTTCAGTCCCTGTGGTCAGGGGGAAAGGCAACTGCTGCTCTATTCAGAATCTCCATGGATACAGACAGGCTGAATCCACACTTCCAAGCTAGCAGAGTCTACTTTCCAGGCAAGGGAGAGATTGTTTAAGAAACAAACATTGCAATAGTGCTTGGTGCGCACTTAAAATCGGGCTTTTTTAAAGGCAAAAATACAGGGGGGCATACAGTTTTTAAGCACAATTTAAATCACACAAACAGATTAAAACAGTCTCCTAAAAACACACTCTGCAAGATGTATGTAGCCTTTTTACATAGAAGAGAGAAAAGGGGGCGGAGAGGGGGCACAAACTAGCAAGGCAATTCACACAGTCACGGCAAAAACGAATTAAAAAAAATACAACTTTAACAGAGGCCAGGCTGCCTGAAACACAGAGAGTCCACAGTAAAACAAACACAGGTAGCTGAAACAAACACTTTTGAACAAATAATACTATTTACCCAGAAAAATCTCAGGGCTCCTTACCTAGGTCTTTTCGCAATCCTTGAACACTGGGCTGTATCAGGCCACAGGGGAGATGCACAGAGGCTCACAAAATGGAGGTGGCTGTCTTGGGCTTCCCTCCACAAACTTAAGGGGCCAGAGCAGGTGGGGGGGGGGGGGGGGGGGTCTCAGGTGCAGCAGGAACTCAGGGAGCCAAACAGCTAAGTCCAGTCCCTGTGGTCAGGGGGAAAGGCAACTGCTGCTCTATTCAGAATCTCCTTGGATACATAGAGGCTGAATCCATACTTCCAAGCTGGCAGAGTCTACTTTCCAGGAAAGGGAGAGATTGTTTAAGAAACAAACACTGCAATAGTGCTGGCCGCCCACTCTAAAATCGGGCTTTTTAAAGGAAAGAAATACAGGGGGGCAGACAGTTTTTAAGCACAATTTAAATCACACAAACAGATGAAAAGTCTCCTAAAAACACACTCTGCAAGATGTATGTAGCCTTTTTACTTAGAAGAGAGAAAAGGGGGGACACAAACTAGTAAGGCAATTCACACATTGACGGCTAAAACAAATAAAAAAAAGTACAACTTTAACAGAGGCCAGGCTGCCTGAAACACAGAGAGTCCACAGTATAACAAACACAGGTAGCTGAAACAAACACTTTTGAACAAATAATACTATTTACCCAGAAAAATCTCAGGGCTCCTTACCTAGGTCTTTTTGCAATCCTTGAACACTGGGCTGTATCAGGACACAGGGGAGATGCACAGAGGCTCACAAAATGGAGGTGGCTGTCTTGGGCTTCCCTCCACAAACTTAAGGGGCCAGAGCAGGTGGGGGGTGCGGGTCTCAGGTGCAGCAGGGACTCAGGGAGCCAATCCGCTAAGTCTAGTCCCTGTGGTCAGGGGGAAAGGCAACTACTGCTCTATTCAGAATCTCCTTGCATACAGACAGGCTGAATCCACACTTCCAAGCTGGCAGAGTCTACTTTCCAGGTAAGGGAGAGATTGTTTAAGAAACAAACAGTTCAATAGTGCTGGGTGAGCACTCTAAAATCGGGCTTTTTTGAGGGCAAAAATACAGGGGGCAGACAGTTTTTAAGCACAATTTAAATCACACAAACAGATTAAAAGTCTCCTAAAAACACACTCTGCAAGATGTATGTAGCCTTTTTACTTAGAAGAGAGAAAAGGGGGGGAGGGGGGACACAAACTAGCAAGGCAATTCACACAGTGACGGCTAAAACTAATTAAAAAAAAGTACAACTTTAACAGAGGCCAGGCTGCCTGAAACACAGAGAGTCCACAGTATAACAAACACAGGTAGCTGAAACAAACACTTTTGAACAAATAATACTATTTACCCAGAAAAATCTCAGGGCTCCTTACCTGGGTCTTTTTGCAATCCTTGAACACTGGGCTGTATCCGGACACAGAGGAGATGCACAGAGGCTCACAAAATGGAGTTGGCTGTCTTGCGCTTACCTCCACAAACTTAAGGGGCCAGAGCAGGTGGGGGGTGCGGGTCTCAGGTGCAGCAGGGACTCAGGGAGCCAATCAGCTAACTCTAGTCCCTGTGGTCAGGGGGAAAGGCAACTGCTGCTCTCTTTGGAATCTCCTTGGATACAGACAGGCTGAATCCACACTTCTAAGCTAGCAGAGTCTACTTTCCAGGTAAGGGAGAGATTGTTTAAGAAACAAACACTGCAATAGTGCTGGGCGCGCACTCTAAAACCGGGCTTTTTTAAAGGCAAAAATACAGGGGGGGGCAGACAGTTTTTAAGCAGAATTTAAATCACACAAACCGATTAAAACAGTCTCCTAAAAACACACTCTGCAAGGTGTATCTAGCCTTTTTACTTAGAATAGAGAAAAGGGGGGAGGGGAGGGGGGGCACAAACTAGCAAGGCAATAAGGCAATTCACACAGTCACAGCAAAAACGAATTAAAAAAAATACAACTTTAACAGAGGCCAGGCTGCCTGAAACACAGAGAGTCCACAGTAAAAAAAACACAGGTAGCTGAAACAAACACTTTTGAACAAATAATACTATTTACCCAGAAAAATCTCAGGGCTCCTTACCTAGGTCTTTTCGCAATCCTTGAACACTGGGCTGTATCAGGCCACAGGGGAGATGCACAGAGGCTCACAAAATGGGGGTGGCTGTCTTGGGCTTCCCTCCATAAACTTAAAGGGCCAGAGCAGTTGAGGGGGGGCGGGTCTCAGGTGCAGCAGGGACTCAGAGAGCCAATCAGCTAAGTCCAGTCCCTGTGGTCAGGGGGAAAGGCAACTGCTGTTCTATTCAGAATCTCTTTGGATACAGACAGGCTGAATCCACACTTCCAAGCTAGCAGAGTCTACTTTCCAGGCAAGGGAGAGATTGTTTAAGAAACAAACACTGCAATAGTGCTGGGCGCGCACTCTAAAATCGGGCGTTTTTAAAGGCAAAAATACAGGGGGGCAGACAGTTTTTAAGCACAATTTAAATCACACAAACACATTAAAACAATCTCCTAAAAACACACTCTGCAAGATGTATGTAGCCTTTTTACTTAGAAGAGAGAAATGGGGAGGGGGCGGCACAAACTAGCAAGGCAATTCACAAAGTGACGGCAAAAACAAATAAAAACAAATACAACTTTAACAGAGGCCAGGCTGCCTGAAACACAGAGTACACATTAAAACACAGGTAGCTGAAACAAACACTTTTGAACAAATAATGTTATTTACTCAGAAAAATCTCAGGGCTCCTTACCTAGGTCTTTTTGCAATCCTTGAACACTGGGCTGCATCAGGACAGATGGGAGATGCACAGAGGCTCACAAAATGGAGGTGGCTGTCTTTGGCTTCCCTCCACAAACTTAAGGGGCCAGAACAGGTGGGGGGGGCGGGTCTCAGGTGCATCAGGGACTCAGGGAACCAATCAGCTAAGTCCAGACCCTGTGGTCATGGGGAAAGGCAACTGCTGCTCTATTCAGAATCTCCTTGGATACAGACAGGATGAATCCACACTTCCAAGCTAGCAGAGTCTACTTTCCAGGTAAGGGAGCGATTGTTTAAGAAACAAACACTGCAATAGTGCTGGGCGCGCACTCTAGAATCAGGCTTTTTTAAAGGCAAAAATACAGGGGGGCAGCCAGTTTTTAAGCACAATTTAAAATCACACAAACAGATTAAAACAGTCTCCTAAAAACACACTCTGCAAGATGTATGTAGCCTTTTTACTTAGAAGAGAGAAAACGGGGGAGGAGAGGGGGGCACAAACTAGTAAGGCAATTCACACAGATACGCCAAAAACTAATTAAAAAAAATACAACTTTAACAGAGGTCACGCTGCCTGAAACACAGAGTCCACAGTAAAACAAACACAGGTAGCTGAAACAAACACTTTTGAACAAATAATACTATTTACCCAGAAAAATCTCAGGGCTCCTTACCTAGCTCTTTTTGTAATCCTTGAACACTAGGCTGTATCAGGACACAGGGGAGATGCACAGAGGCTCACAAAATGGAGGTGGCTGTCTTGTGCTTCCCTCCACAAACTTAAGGGGCCAGAGCAGGTGGGGGGGGGCGGGTCTCAGGTGCAGCAGGGACTCAGGCAGCCAATCAGCTAAGTCCAGTCGCTGAGGTCAGGGGGAAAGGCAACTGCTGCTCTATTCAGAATCTCCTTGGATACAGACAGGCTGAATCCACACTTCCAAGCTAGCAGAGTCTACTTTCAAGGTAAGGGAGAGATTGTTTAAGAAACAAACACTGCAATAGTGCTGGGCGCGCACTCTAAAAAAGGGCTTTTTAAAGCCAAAAATACAGGGGGGCAGACAGTTTTTAAGCACAATTTAAATCACACAAACAGATTAAAACAGTCTCCTAAAAACACACTCTGCAAGATGTATGTAGCCTTTTTACTTAGAAGAGAGAAAAGGGGGACCCAAACTAGCAAGGCAATTCACACAGTCACGGCAAAAACGAATAAAACAAATATACAACTTTAACAGAGGCCAGGCTGCTTGAAACACAGAGAGTCCACAGTAAAACAAACACAGTCAGCTGAAACAAACACTTTTGAACAAATAATACTATTTACCCAGATAAATCTCCCTGGCTCCTTACCTAGGTCTTTTTGCAATCATTGAACACTGGGCTGTATCAGGACAGAGGGGAGATGCACAGAGGCTCACAAAATAGAGTTGGCTGTCTTGGGTTTCCCTCCACAAACTTAAGGGGCCAGAGTAGGTGGGCGGGGGGTCTCAGGTGCACCAGGGACTCAGGGAGCCAATCATCTAAGTCCAGTCCCTAAGGTCAGGGGGAAAGGCAACTACTGCTCTATTCAGAATCTCCTTGCATACAGACAGGCTGAATCCACACTTCCAAGCTGGCAGAGTCTACTTTCCAGGTAAGGGAGAGATTGTTTAAGAAACAAACACTGCAATAGTGCTGGGTACGCACTCTAAAATCGGGCTTTTTTAAGGGCAAAAATACAGGGGGCAGACAGTTTTTAAGCACAATTTAAATCACACAAACAGATTAAAACAGTCTCCTAAAAACACACTCTGCAAGATGTATGTAGCCTTTTTGCTTAGAAGAGAGAAAAGTGGGGGAGGGGGGACACAAACTAGCAAGGCAATTCACACAGTCACGGCAAAAACTAATTTAAAAAAATACAACTTTAACAGAGGCCAGGCTTCCTGAAACACAGAGAGTCCACAGTGAAACAAACACAGGTAGCTGAAACTAACACTTTTGAACAAATAATACTATTTACCCAGAAAAATCTCAGGGCTCCTACCTAGGTCTTTTTGCAATCCTTAAACACTGGGCTGTATCAGGACACAGGGGAGATGCACAGAGGATCACAAAATGGAGGTGGCTGTCTTCGGCTTCCCTCCACAAACTTAAGGGGCCAGAGCAGGTGGGGGGGCAGGTCTCAGGTGCAGCAGGGACTCAGGAAGCCAATCAGCTAAGTTCAGTCCCTGTGGTCAGGGGGAAAGGCAACTGCTGCTCTATTCAGAATCTCCATGGATACAGACAGGCTGAATCCACACTTCCAAGCTAGCAGAGTCTACTTTCCAGGCAAGGGAGAGATTGTTTAAGAAACAAACACTGCAATAGTGCAGGGCACGCACTCTAAAATCTGGCTTTTTTTAAAGGCAAAAATAAAGGGGGGCAGACAGGTTTTAAGCACAATTTAAATCACACAAACAGATTAAAACAGTCTCCTAAAAACACACTCTGCAAGATGTATGTAGCATTTTTACTTAGAAGAGAGAAAAGGTGAGGGAGCGGCACAAACTAGCATGGCAATTCACAAAGTGACGGCAAAAACAAATTTAAAAAAATACAACTTTAACAGAGGCCACGCTGTGTGAAACACAGAGAGTTAACAGTAAAACAAACACAGGTAGCTGAAACAAACACTTTTGAAGAAATAATACTATTTACCCAGAAAAATCTCAGTGCTCCTACCTAGGTCTTTTTGCAATCCTTGAACACTGGGCTGTATGAGGACACAGGGGAGATGCACAGAGGCTCACAAAATGGAGGTGGCTTTCTTGGGTTTCCCTCCACAAACATAAGGAGCCAGAGCTGGTGGGGGGGCAGGTCTCAGGTGTAGCAGGGACTCAGGGAGCCAATCAGCTAAGTCCAGTCCCTGTGGTCAGGGGGAAAGGCACCTGCTGCTCTATTCAGAATCTCTTTGTATACAGACAGGCTGAATCCACACTTCCAACCTAGCAGAGTCTACTTTCCAGGTAAGGGAGAGATTGTTTAAGAAACAAACTCTGCAATACTGCTGGGCGCGCACTCTAAAATCGGGCTTTTTTAAAGGCAAAAATACAGGGGGGCAGACAGTTTTAAAGCACAATTTAAATCACACAAACAGATTAAAACAGTCTCCTAAAAACACACTGCAAGATGTATGTAGTCTTTTTACTTAGAAGAGAAAAGGGGGTGGGTGGGGGGGTGGCACAAACTAGCAAGGCAATTCACACTGTGACGGCAAAGACAAATTAAAAAAAATAAAACTTTAACAGAAGCCAGGCTGCCTGAAACACAGAGAGTCCACAGTAAAACAAACACAGGTAGCTGAAACAAACACTTTTGAACAAATAATACTATTTACCCAGAAAAATCTCAGTGCTCCTACCTAGGTCTTTTTACAATCCTTGAACACTGGGCTGTATGAGGACACAGGGGAGATGCACAGAGGCTCACAAAATGGAGGTGGCTTTCTTGGGTTTCCCTCCACAAACATAAGGGGCCAGAGCTGGTGGGGGGGCAGGTCTCAGGTGTAGCAGGGACTCAGGGAGCCAATCAGCTAAGTCCAGTCCCTGTCGTCAGGGGGAAAGGCAACTGCTGCTCCATTCAGAATCTCCTTGGATACAGACAGGCTGAACCCACACTTCCAAGCTAGCAGAGTCTTCTTTTTGGTAAGGGAGAGATTCTTTAAGAAACAAACACTGCAATAGTGCTGGGCGCACACTCTAAAATCGGGCTTTTTTAAAGGCAAAAATACAGGGGGGCAGACAGTTTTTAAGCACAATTTAAATCACACAAACAGATTAAAACAGTCTCCTAAAAACACACTCTGCAAGATGTATGTAGCCTTTTTACTTAGAAGAGAGAAATGGGGAGGGGGCGGCACAAACTAGCAAGGCAATTCACAAAGTGACGGCAAAAACGAATTTAAAAAAATACAACTTTAACAGAGGCCAGGCTGCCTGAAACACAGAGAGTCCACAGTAAAACAAACACAGGTAGCTGAAACAAACACTTTTGAACAAATAATACTATTTACCCAGAAAAATCTCAGGGCTCCTCACCTAGGTCTTTTTGCAATCCTTGAACACTGTGCTGTATCAGGACACAGGGGAGATGCACAGAGACTCACAAAATGGAAGTGGCTATCTTGGGCTTCCCTCCATAAACTTAAGGGGCCAGAGCAGGTGGGGGGGCGGGTCTCAGGTGCAGCAGGGACTCAGGGAGCCAATCAGCTAAGTCCAGTCCCTGTGGTCAGGGGGAAAGGCAACTGCTGCTCTATTCAGAATCTCCTTGGATACAGACAGGCTGAATCCACACTTCCAAGCTAGCAGAGTCTACTTTCTAGGTAAGGGAGAGATTGTTTAAGAAACAAACACTGCAATAGTGCTGGGCGTGCACTCTAAAATCTGGCTTTTTTAAAGGCAAAAATACAGGGGGGCAGACAGTTTTTAAGCACAATTTAAATCACACAAACAGATTAAAAGTCTCCTAAAAACACACTCTGCAAGGTGTATGTAGCCTTTTTACTTAGAAGAGAGAAAAGGGGGGCACAAACTAGCAAGGCAATTCACACAATCACGGCAAAAACAAATTAAAAAAAATACAACTTTAACAGAGGCCAGGCTGCCTGAAACACAGAGTCCACATTAAAACACAGGTAGCTGAAACAAACACTTTTGAACAAATAATGTTATTTACTCAGAAAAATCTCAGGGCTCCTTACCTAGGTCTTTTTGCAATCCTTGAACACTGGGCTGTATCAGGACACATGGGAGATGCACAGAGGCTCACAAAATGGAGGTGGCTGTCTTGGGCTACCCTCCACAAACTTAAGGGGCCAGAACAGGTGGGGGGGCAGGTCCCAGGTGCATCAGGGACTCAGGGAACCAATCAGCTAAGTCCAGACCCTATGGTCGTGGGGAAAGGCAACTGCTGCTCTATTCAGAATCTCCTTGGATACAGACAGGATGAATCCACACTTCCAAGCTAGCAGAGTCTACTTTCCAGGTAAGGGAGCGATTGTTTAAGAAACAAACACTGCAATAGTGCTGGGCCCGCACTCTAAAATCAGGCTTTTTTAAAGGCAAAAATACAGGGGGGCAGCCAGTTTTTAAGCACAATTTAAAATCACACAAACAGATTAAAACAGTCTCCTAAAATCACACTCTGCAAGATGTATCTAGCCTTTTTACTTAGAAGAGAGAAAACGGGGGAGGAGAGGGGGCACAAACTAGTAAGGCAATTCACACAGATACGCCGAAAACGAATTAAAAAAAATATAACTTTAACAGAGGCCAGGCTGCCTGAAACACAGAGTCCACAGTAAAACAAACACAGGTAGCTGAAACAAACATTTTTGAACAAATAATACTATTTACCCAGAAAAATCTCAGGGCTCCTTACCTAGCTCTTTTTGCAATCCTTGAACACTGGGCTGTATCAGGACACAGGGGAGATGCACAGAGGCTCACAAAATGGAGGTGGCTGTCTTGTGCTTCCCTCCACAAACTTAAGGGGCCAGAGCAGGTGGGGGGGGGCGGGTCTCAGGTGCAGCAGGGACTCAGGCAACCAATCAGCTAAGTCCAGTCGCTGAGGTCAGGGGGAAAGGCAACTGCTGCTCTATTCAGAATCTCCTTGGATACAGACAGGCTGAATCCACACTTCCAAGCTAGCAGAGTCTACTTTCCAGGAAAGGGAGAGATTGTTTAAGAAACAAACACTGCAATAGTGCTGGGCGCGCACTCTAAATAAGGGCTTTTTAAAGCCAAAAATACAGGGGGCAGACAGTTTTTAAGCACAATTTAAATCACACAAACAGATTAAAACAGTCTCCTAAAAACACACTCTGCAAGATGTATGTAGCCTTTTCACTTAGAAGAGAGAAAAGTGGGGAGGGAGGGACAAACTAGCAAGGCAATTCACACACTCACGTCAAAAACGAATAAAAAAAAATACAATTTTAACAGAGGCCAGGCTGCCTGAAACACAGAGAGTCCACAGTAAAACAAACACAGGTAGCTGAAACAAACACTTTTGAACAAATAATACTATTTACCCAGAAAAATCTCGGGGCTCCTTACCTAGGTCTTTTTGCAATCCTTGAACACTGGGCTGTATCAGGACACAGGAGAGATGCACAGAGGCTCACAAAATGGAGGTGGCTGTCGTGGGCTTCCCTCCACAAACTTAAGGGGCCAGAGCAGGTGGGGGGGGGGCGTGTCTCAGGTGCAGCAGGGACTCAGGGAGCCAATCAGCTAAGTCCAGTCCCTGTGGTCAGGGGGAAAAGCAACTGCTGCTCTGTTCAGAATCTCCTTGGATGCAGACAGGCTGAATCCACACTTCCAAGCTAGCAGAGTCTACTTTCCAGGTAAGGGAGCGATTGTTTAAGAAACAAACACTACAATAGTGCTGGGCGCGCACTCTAAAATCGGGCTTTTTTAAAGGCAAAAATACAGGGGGGGCAGACAGTTTTTAAGCACAATTTAAATCACACAAACAGATTAAAACAGTCTCCTAAAAACACACTCTGCAAGATGTATGTAGCCTGTTTACTTAGAAGAGAGAAAAGGGGGGGGCACAAACTAGCAAGGCAATTTACACAGTCACCGCAAAAACTAATTTAAAAAAATACAATTTTAACAGAGGCCAGGCTGCCTGAAACACAGAGAGTCCACATTAAAACAAACACAGGTAGCTGAAACAAACACTTTTGAACAAATATTACTATTTACCCATAAAAATATCAGGGCTCCTTACCTAGGTCTTTTTGTAATTTTTTAACACTGGGCTGTATCAGGACACAGGGGAGATGCACAGAGGCTCACAAAATGGAGGTGGCTGTCTTGGGCTTCCCTCCACAAACTTAAGGGGCCAGAGCAGGTGTGGGGGGCTGGTCTCAGGTGCAGCAGGGACTCAGGCAGCCAATCAGCTAAGTCCAGTCCCTGTGGTCAGGAGGAAAGGCAACTGCTGCTCTATTCAGAATCTCCTTGGATACAGATAGGCTGAATCCACACTCCCAAGCTAGCAGAGTCTACTTTCCAGGTGAGGGAGAGATTGTTTAAGAAAAAAACACTGCAATAGTGCTGGGCGCGCACTCTAAATAAGGGCTTTTTTAAAGGCAAAAATACAGGGGGGCAGACAGTTTTTAAGCACAATTTAAAATCCCACAAACAGATTAAAACAGTCTCCTAAAAACACACTCTGCAAGATGTATGTAGCCTTTTCACTTAGAAGAGAGAAAAGTGGGGAGGGAGGGACAAACTAGCAAGGCAATTCACACACTCACGTCAAAAACGAATAAAAAAAAATACAACTTTAACAGAGGCCAGGCTGCCTGAAACACAGAGAGTCCACAGTAAAACAAACACAGGTAGCTGAAACAAACACTTTTGAACAAATAATACTATTTACCCAGAAAAATCTCAGTGCTCCTACCTAGGCCTTTTTGCAATCCTTGAACACTGGGCTGTATGAGGACACAGGGGAGATGCACAGAGGCTCACAAAATGGAGGTGGCTTTCTTGGGTTTCCCTCCACAAACTTAAGGGGCCAGAGCTGGTGGGGGGGCAGGTCTCAGGTGTAGCAGGGACTCAGGGAGCCAATCAGCTAAGTCCAGTCCCTGTGGTCAGGGGGAAAGGCACCTGCTGCTCTATTCAGAATCTCTTTGTATACAGACAGGCTGAATCCACACTTCCAACCTAGCAGAGTCTACTTTCCAGGTAAGGGAGAGATTGTTTAAGAAACAAACTCTGCAATACTGCTGGGCGCGCACTCTAAAATCGGGCTGTTTTAAAGGCAAAAATACAGGGGGGCAGACAGTTTTTAAGCACAATTTAAACCACACAAACAGATTAAAACAGTCTCCTAAAAACACACTCTGCAAGATGTATGTAGCCTTTTTACTTAGAAGAGAGAAATGGGGAGGGGGCGGCACAAACTAGCAAGGCAATTCACACAGTCAAGGCAAAAACAAATTTTAAAAAATACAACTTTAACAGAGGCCAGGCTGCCTGAAACACAGAATACACATTAAAACACAGGTAGCTGAAACAAACACTTTTGAACAAATAATGTTATTTACTCAGAAAAATCTCAGGGCTCCTTACCTAGGTCTTTTTGCAATCCTTGAACACTGGGCTGCATCAGGACAGATGGGAGATGCACAGAGGCTCACAAAATGGAGGTGGCTGTCTTTGGCTTCCCTCCACAAACTTAAGGGGCCAGAACAGGTGGGGGGGGCGGGTCTCAGGTGCATCAGGGACTCAGGGAACCAATCAGCTAAGTCCAGACCCTGTGGTCATGGGGAAAGGCAACTGCTGCTCTATTCAGAATCTCCTTGGATACAGACAGGATGAATCCACACTTCCAAGCTAGCAGAGTCTACTTTCCAGGTAAGGGAGCGATTGTTTAAGAAACAAACACTGCAATAGTGCTGGGCGCGCACTCTAGAATCAGGCTTTTTTAAAGGCAAAAATACAGGGGGGCAGGCAGTTTTTAAGCACAATTTAAAATCACACAAACAGATTAAAACAGTCTCCTAAAAACACACTCTGCAAGATGTATGTAGCCTTTTTACTTAGAAGAGAGAAAACGGGGGAGGAGAGGGGGGCACAAACTAGTAAGGCAATTCACACAGATACGCCAAAAACGAATTAAAAAAAATACAACTTTAACAGAGGTCACGCTGCCTGAAACACAGAGTCCACAGTAAAACAAACACAGGTAGCTGAAACAAACACTTTTGAACAAATAATACTATTTACCCAGAAAAATCTCAGGGCTCCTTACCTAGCTCTTTTTGTAATCCTTGAACACTAGGCTGTATCAGGACACAGGCGAGATGCACAGAGGCTCACAAAATGGAGGTGGCTGTCTTGTGCTTCCCTCCACAAACTTAAGGGGCCAGAGCAGGTGGGGGGGGCGGGTCTCAGGTGCAGCAGGGACTCAGGCAGCCAATCAGCTAAGTCCAGTCGCTGAGGTCAGGGGGAAAGGCAACTGCTGCTCTATTCAGAATCTCCTTGGATACAGACAGGCTGAATCCACACTTCCAAGCTAGCAGAGTCTACTTTCAAGGTAAGGGAGAGATTGTTTAAGAAACAAACACTGCAATAGTGCTGGGCGCGCACTCTAAAAAAGGGCTTTTTAAAGCCAAAAATACAGGGGGGCAGACAGTTTTTAAGCACAATTTAAATCACACAAACAGATTAAAACAGTCTCCTAAAAACACACTCTGCAAGATGTATGTAGCCTTTTTACTTAGAAGAGAGAAAAGGGGGACCCAAACTAGCAAGGCAATTCACACAGTCACGGCAAAAACGAATAAAAAAAATATACAACTTTAACAGAGGCCAGGCTGCTTGAAACACAGAGAGTCCACAGTAAAACAAACACAGTCAGCTGAAACAAACACTTTTGAACAAATAATACTATTTACCCAGATAAATCTCCCTGGCTCCTTACCTAGGTCTTTTTGCAATCCTTGAACACTGGGCTGTATCAGGACAGAGGGGAGATGCACAGAGGCTCACAAAATAGAGTTGGCTGTCTTGGGTTTCCCTCCACAAACTTAAGGGGCCAGAGTAGGTGGGGGGGGGTCTCAGGTGCACCAGGGACTCAGGGAGCCAATCATCTAAGTCCAGTCCCTAAGGTCAGGGGGAAAGGCAACTACTGCTCTATTCAGAATCTCCTTGCATACAGAAGGGCTGAATCCACACTTCCAAGCTGGCAGAGTCTACTTTCCAGGTAAGGGAGAGATTGTTTAAGAAACAAACACTGCAATAGTGCTGGGTACGCACTCTAAAATCGGGCTTTTTTAAGGGCAAAAATACAGGGGGCAGACAGTTTTTAAGCACAATTTAAATCACACAAACAGATTAAAACAGTCTCCTAAAAACACACTCTGCAAGATGTATGTAGCCTTTTTGCTTAGAAGAGAGAAAAGGGGGGGACACAAACTAGCATGGCAATTCACAAAGTGACGGCAAAAACAAATTAAAAAAAATACAACTTTAACAGAGGCCACGCTGTGTGAAACACAGAGAGTTAACAGTAAAACAAACACAGGTAGCTGAAACAAACACTTTTGAAGAAATAATACTATTTATCCAGAAAAATCTCAGGGCTCCTACCTAGTATTTTTTGCAATCCTTGAACACTGGGCTGTATCAGGACACAGGGGAGATGCACAGAGGATCACAAAATGGAGGTGGCTGTCTTTGGCTTCCCTCCACAAACTTAAGGGGCCAGAGCAGGTGGGGGGGCAGGTCTCAGGTGCAGCAGGGACTCAGGGAGCCAATCAGCTAAGTCCAGTCCCTGTGGTCAGGGGGAAAGGCAACTGCTGCTCTATTCAGAATCTCCTTGGATACAGACAGGCTGAATCCACACTTCCAAGCTAGCAGAGTCTACTTTCCAGGTAAGGGAGAGATTGTTTAAGAAACAAACTCTGCAATACTGCTGGGCGCGCACTCTAAAATCGGGCTTTTTTAAAGGCAAAAATACAGGGGGACAGACAGTTTTTAAGCACAATTTAAATCACACAAACAGATTAAAACAGTCTCCTAAAAACACACTGCAAGATGTATGTAGTCTTTTTACTTAGAAGAGAAAAGGGGGTGGGTGGGGGGTGGCACAAACTAGCAAGGCAATTCACACTGTGACGGCAAAGACAAATTAAAAAAAATAAAACTTTAACAGAAGCCAGGCTGCCTGCAACACAGAGAGTCCACAGTAAAACAAACACAGGTAGCTGAAACAAACACTTTTGAACAAATAATACTATTTACCCAGAAAAATCTCAGTGCTCCTACCTAGGTCTTTTTGCAATCCTTGAACACTGGGCTGTATGAGGACACAGGGGAGATGCACAGAGGCTCACAAAATGGAGGTGGCTTTCTTGGGTTTCCCTCCACAAACATAAGGAGCCAGAGCTGGTGGGGGGGCAGGTCTCAGGTGTAGCAGGGACTCAGGGAGCCAATCAGCTAAGTCCAGTCCCTGTGGTCAGGGGGAAAGGCACCTGCTGCTCTATTCAGAATCTCCTTGCATACAGACAGGCTGAACCCACACTTCCAAGCTAGCAGAGTCTTCTTTTTGGTAAGGGAGAGATTCTTTAAGAAACAAACACTGCAATAGTGCTGGGCGCACACTCTAAAATCGGGCTTTTTTAAAGGCAAAAATACAGGGGGGCAGACACTTTTTAAGCACAATTTAAATCACACAAACAGATTAAAACAGTCTCCTAAAAACACACTCTGCAAGATGTATGTAGCCTTTTTACTTAGAAGAGAGAAATGGGGAGGGGGCGGCACAAACTAGCAAGGCAATTCACAAAGTGACGGCAAAAACGAATAAAAAAAAATACAACTTTAACAGAGGCCAGGCTGCCTGAAACACAGAGAGTCCACAGTAAAACAAACACAGGTAGCTGAAACAAACACTTTTGAACAAATAATACTATTTACCCAGAGAAATCTCAGGGCTCCTCACCTAGGTCTTTTTGCAATCCTTGAACACTGTGCTGTATCAGGACACAGGGGAGATGCACAGAGACTCACAAAATGGAGGTGGCTGTCTTGGGCTTCCCTCCACAAACTTAAGGGGCCAGAGCAGGTGGGGGGGCGGGTCTCAGGTGCAGCAGGGACTCAGGGAGCCAATCAGCTATGTCCAGTCCCTGTGGTCGGGAGAAAGGCAACTGCTGCTCTATTCAGAATCTCCTTGGATACAGACAGGCTGAATCCACACTTCCAAGCTAGCAGAGTCTACTTTCCAGGTAAGGGAGAGATTGTTTAAGAAACAAACACTGCAATAGTGCTGGGCACGCACTCTAAAATCGGGCTTTTTTAAAGGCAAAAATACAGGGGGGCAGACAGTTTTTAAGCACAATTTAAAATCACACAAACAGATTAAAACAGTGTGCTAAAAACACACTCTGCAAGATGTATGTAGCCTTTTTACTTAGAAGAGAGAAGGGGGGGCACAAACTTGCAAGGCAATCCACACAGTCACGGCAAAAAGAAAATACAACTTTAACAGAGGCCAGGCTGCCTGAAACACAGAGAGTCCACAATGAAACAAACACAGGTAGCTGAAACAAACACTTTTGAACAAATAATACTATTTACCCAGAAAAATCTCAGGGCTCCTTACCTAGGTCTTTTTGCAATCCTTGAACACTGCGCTGTATCAGGACACAGGGGAGATGCACGGAAGCTCACAAAATGGAGGTGGCTGTCTTGGGCTTCCCTCCACAAACTTAAGGGGCCAGAGCAGGTTGGGGGGCGGGTCTCAGGTGCAGCAGGGACTCAGGCAGCCAATCAGCTAAGTCCAGTCCCTGTGGTCAGGGGGAAAGGCAACTGCTGCTCTATTCAGAATCTCCTTGGATACAGATAGGCTGAATCCACACTCCCAAGCTAGCAGAGTCTACTTTCCAGGTAAGGGAGAGATTGTTTAAGAAAAAAACACTGCAATAGTGCTGGGCGCACACTCTAAAATCGGGCTTTTTTAATGGCAAAAATACAGGGGGGCAGACAGTTTTTAAGCACAATTTAAAATCACACAAACAGATTAAAACAGTCTCCTAAAAACACACTCTGCAAGATGTATGTAGCCTTTTTACTTAGAAGAGAGAAAACGGGGGAGGAGAGGGGGGCACAAACTAGCAAGGAAATTCACACAGTCACGCCAAATACGAATTAAAAAAAATACAACTTTAACAGAGGTCAGGCTGCCTGAAACACAGAGAGTCCACAGTAAAACAAACACAGGTAGCTGAAACAAACACTTTTGAACAAATAATACTATTTACCCAGAAAAATCTCAGGGCTCCTTACTTGGGTCTTTTTGCAATCCTTGAACACTGGGCTGTATCAGGACACAGGGGAGATGCACAGAGGCTCACAAAATGGAGGTGGCTGTCTTCGGCTTCCCTCCACAAACTTAAGGGGCCAGAGCAGGTGGGGGCGGGTCTCAGGTGCAGCAGGGACTCAGGGAGCCAATCAGCTAAGTCCAGTCCCTGTCGTCAGGGGGAAAGGCAACTGCTGTTCTATTCAGAATCTCCTTGGATACAGACAGGCTGGACCCACACTTCCAAGCTAGCAGAGTCTACTTTTTGGTAAGGGAGAGATTCTTTAAGAAACAAACACTGCAATAGTGCTGGGCACGCACTCTAAAATCTGGCTTTTTTAAAGGCAAAAATGAAGGGGGGCCGACATTTTTTAAGCACAATTTAAATCACAAAAACAGATTAAAACAGTCTCCTAAAAACACACTCTGCAAGATGTATGTAGCCTTTTTACTTAGAAGAGAGAAAGGGGGCGGGCACAAACTAACAAGGCAATCCACACAGTCACGGCAAAAAATAATTAAAAAAATACAACTTTAACAGAGGCCAGGCTGCCTGAAACACAGAGAGTCCACAGTGAAACAAACACAGGTAGCTGAAACAAACACTTTTGAACAAATAATACTATTTACCCAGAAAAATCTCATGGCTCCTTACTTAGGTCTTTTTGCAACCCTTGAACACTGTGCTGTATCAGGACACAGGGGAGATGCACAGAGGCTCAAAAAATGGAGGTGCCTGTCTTGGGCTTCCCTCCACAAACTTAAGGCGCCAGAGCAGGTGGGGGGTCGAGTCTCAGGTGCAGCAGGGACTCAGGGAGCCAATCAGCTAAGTCCAGTCCCTGTGGTCTGGGGGAAAGGCAACTGCTGCTCTATTCAGAATCTCCTTGGATACAGACAGGCTGAATCCACACTTCCAAGCTAGCAGAGTCTACTTTCCAGGTAAGGGAGGGATTGTTTAAGAAACAAACACTGCAATAGTGCTGGGCGCGCACTCTAAAATCGGGCTTTTTTAAAGGCAAAAATACAGGGGGGCAGACAGTTTTTAAGCACAATTTAAATCACACAAACAGATTGAAACAGTCTCCTAAAAACACACTCTGTAAAATGTATGTAGCGTTTTTACTTAGAAGAGAGAAAAGTGGGGGAGGGGAAGACAAACTAGCAAGGCAATCCAAACAGTTACGGCAAAAATGAATTAAAAAAACTACAACTTTAACAGAGGCCAGGCTGCCTGAGACACAGGGTCCACAGTGAAACAAACACAGGTAGCTGAAACAAACACCTTTGAACAAATAATACTATTTACCCAAAAAACTCCCAGGGCTCCTTACCTAGGTCTTTTTGCAATCCTTGAACACTGGGCTGTATCAGGACACAGGGGAGATGCACAAAGGCTCGCAAAATGGAGGTAGCTGTCTTGGGCTTCCCTCCACAAACTTAAGGGGCCAGAGCAGGTGGGGGGGCGGGTCTCAGGTGCAGCAGGGACTCAGGGAGCCAATCAGCTAAGTCCAGTCCCTGTGGTCAGGGGGAAAGGCAACTGCTGCTCTATTCAGAATCTCCTTGGATACAGACAGGCTGAGTCCACACTTCCAAGCTAGCAGAGTCTACGTTCCAGGTAAGGGAGAGATTGTTTAAGAAACAAACACTGCAATAGTGCTGGGCACGCACTCTAAAATCGGGCTTTTTTAAAGGCAAAAATACAGGGGGGCAGACAGTTTTTAAGCACATTTTAAATCACACAAACAGATTAAAACAGTCTCCTAAAAACACACTCTGCAAGATGTATGTATTTTTTTTACTTAGAAGAGAAAAGGGGGTGTGGGGGGTGGCACAAACTAGCAAGGCAATTCACACTGTGACGGCAAAAACAAATTAAAAAAAATACAACTTTAACAGAGGCCATGCTGCCTGAAACACAGAGAGTCCACATTAAAACACAGGTAGCTGAAACAAACACTTTTGTACAAATAATACTATTTACCCAGAAAAATCTCAGGGCTCCTTACATAGGTCTCTTTGCAATCCTTGAACACTGGGCTGTCACAGGACACAGGGGAGATGCACAGAGGCTCACAAAATGGAGGTGGCTGTCTTGGGCTGCCCTCCACAAATTAAGAGACCAGAGCAGATGGTGGGGGGTCTCAGGTGCAGCAGGGACTCAGGCAGCCAATCAGCTAAGTCCATTCCCTGTGGTCAGGGGGAAAGGCAACTGCTGCTCTATTCAGAAACTCCTTGGATACAGACAGGCTGAATCCACACTTCCAAGCTAGCAGAGTCTACTTTCCAGGTAAGGGAGAGATTGTTTAAGAATCAAACACTGCAATAGTGCTGTTCGCGCACTCTAAAATCTGACTTTTTTAAAGGCAAAAATACAGGGGGGGGGCAGACAGTTTTTAAGCACAATTTAAATCACACAAACAGATTAAAACAGTCTCCTAAAAACTCACTCTGCAAGATGTATGTAGCCTTTTTACTTCAAAGAGAGAAAAGAGGAGGGGGAGGGGAGGGGGGGCACAAACTAGCAAGGCAATTCACACAGTCACAGCAAAAACGAATTTCAACAAATACAACTTTAACAGAGGCCAGGCTGCCTGAAACTAGGAGAGTCCACAGTAAAACAAACACAGGTAGCTGAACCAAACACCTTTGAACAAATAATACTGTTTACCCAGTAAAATCTCAGGGCTCCTTACCTAGGTCTTTTTGCAATCCTTGAACACTTGGCTGTATCAGGACACAGGGGAGATGCACAGAGGCTCACAAAAAGGAGATGGCTGTTTTGGGCTCCCCTCCACAAACTTAAGGGGCCAGAGCATTGGGGGGGGGCGGGTCTCAGGTGCAGCAGGGACTCAGAGAGCCAATCAGCTAAGTCCAGTCCCTGTGGTCAGGGGGAAAAGCAACTGCTGCTCTATTCAAAATCTCCTTGGATACAGACAGGCTGAATCCACACTTCCAAGCTAGCAGAGTCTACTTTCCAGGTAAGGGAGAGATTGTTTAAGAAACAAACACTGCAATAGTGATGGGCGCGCACTCTAAAATCGGGCTTTTTAAAGGCAAAAATACAGGGGGGCAGACAGTTTTCAAGTACAATTTAAATCACACAAACAGATTAAAACAGTCTCCTACAAACACACTCTGCAAGATGTATGTAGCCTTTTTACTTAGGAGAGAGAAAGGGAGGGGCACAAACTAGCAAGGCAATCCACACAGTCACGGCAAAAAATAATTAAAAAAAATACAACTTTAACAGAGGCCAGGCTGCCTGAAACACAGAGAGTCGACAGTGAAACAAACACAGGTAGCTGAAACAAACACTTATGAACAAATAATACTATTTACCCAGAAAAATCTCAGGGCTCCTTACCTAGGTCTTTTTTGCAATCCTTGAACACTGCGCTGTATCAGGACACAGGGGAGATGCACTGAAGCTCACCAAATGGAGGTGGCTGTCTTGGCCTTCCCTCGGCAAACTTAAGGGGCCAGAGCAGGTGGTGGGGGGCGGGTCTCAGGTGCAGCAGGGACTTAGGGAGCCAATCAGCAAAGTCCGCTCCCTGTCTTCAGGGGGAAAGGCAACTGCCTCTCTATTCAGAACCTCCTTGGATACAGACAGGCTGAATCCACACTTCCAAGCTAGCAGAGTCTACTTTCCAGGTAAGGGAGAGATTGTTTAAGAAACAAACACTGCAATAGTGCTGGGCGCGCACTCTAAAATCGGGCTTTTTAAAGGCAAAAATACAGGGGGGGCAGACATTTTTTAAGCACAATTTAAATCACACAAACAGATTAAAACAGTCTCCTAAAAACACACTCTGCAAGATGTATGTAGCCTTTTTACTTAGAAGAGAGAAAAGGGGGGCACAACTAGCAAGGCAATTCACACAGTCACAGCAAAAACGAATAAAAAAAAATACAACTTTAACAGAGGCCAGGCTGCCTGAAACACAGAGAGTCCACAGTAAAACAAACACAGGAGGCTGAAACAAACACTTTTGAACAAATAATACTATTTACCCAGAAAAATCTCATGGCTCCTTACTTAGGTCTTTTTGCAACCCTTGAACACTGTGCTGTATCAGGACACAGGGGAGATGCACAGAGGCTCAAAAAATGGAGGTGCCTGTCTTGGGCTTCCCTCCACAAACTTAAGGCGCCAGAGCAGGTGGGGGGTCGAGTCTCAGGTGCAGCAGGGACTCAGGGAGCCAATCAGCTAAGTCCAGTCCCTGTGGTCTGGGGGAAAGGCAACTGCTGCTCTATTCAGAATCTCCTTGGATACAGACAGGCTGAATCCACACTTCCAAGCTAGCAGAGTCTACTTTCCAGGTAAGGGAGGGATTGTTTAAGAAACAAACACTGCAATAGTGCTGGGCGCGCACTCTAAAATCGGGCTTTTTTAAAGGCAAAAATACAGGGGGGCAGACAGTTTTTAAGCACAATTTAAATCACACAAACAGATTGAAACAGTCTCCTAAAAACACACTCTGTAAAATGTATGTAGCGTTTTTACTTAGAAGAGAGAAAAGTGGGGGAGGGGAAGACAAACTAGCAAGGCAATCCAAACAGTCACGGCAAAAATGAATTAAAAAAACTACAACTTTAACAGAGGCCAGGCTGCCTGAGACACAGGGTCCACAGTGAAACAAACACAGGTAGCTGAAACAAACACCTTTGAACAAATAATACTATTTACCCAAAAAACTCTCAGGGCTCCTTACCTAGGTCTTTTTGCAATCCTTGAACACTGAGCTGTATCAGGACACAGGGGAGATGCACAGAGGCTCACAAAATGGAGGTGGCTGTCTTGGGCTTCCCTCCACAAACTTAAGGGGCAAGAGCAGGTGGGGGGGGCAGGTCTCAGGTGCAGCAGGGACTCAGGCAGCCAATCAGCTAAGTCCAGTCGCTCTGGTCAGGGGGAAAGGCAACTGTTGCTCTATTCAGAATCTCCTTGGATACAGACAGGCTGAATCCACACTTCCAAGCTAGCAGAGTCTACTTTCCAGGTAAGGGAGAGATTGTTTAAGAAACAAACACTGCAATATTGCTGTTCGCGCACTCTAAAAATGGGCTTTTTAAAGGCAAAAATACAGGGGGGGCAGACATTTTTTAAGCACAATTTAAATCACACAAACAGATTAAAACCGTCTCCTAAAAACACACTCTGCAAGATGTATGTAGCTTTTTTACTTAGAAGAGAGAAAAGGTGGGAGGCACAAACTAGCAAGGCAATTCACACAGTCACGGCAAAACTATTTAAAAAAAATACAACTTTTACAGAGGCCACGCTGCCTGAAACACAGAGAGTCCACAGTAAAACAAAACACAGGTAGCTGAAACAAACACTTTTGTACAAATAATACTATTTACCCAGAAAAATCTCAGGGCTCCTTACATAGGTCTCTTTGCAATCCTTGAACACTGGGCTGTCACAGGACACAGGGGAGATGCACAGAGGCTCACAAAATGGAGGTGGCTGTCTTGGGCTGCCCTCCACAAATTAAGTGACCAGAGCAGGTGGTTGGGGTCTCAGGTGCAGCAGGGACTCAGGCAGCCAATCAGCTAAGTCCATTCCCTGTGGTCAGGGGGAAAGGCAACTGCTGCTCTATTCAGAAACTCCTTGGATACAGACAGGCTGAATCCACACTTCCAAGCTAGCAGAGTCTACTTTCCAGGTAAGGGAGAGATTGTTTAAGAATCAAACACTGCAATAGTGCTGTTCGCGCACTCTAAAATCGGACTTTTTTAAAGGCAAAAATACAGTGGGGTAGACAGTTTTTAAGCTCAATTTAAATCACACAAACAGATTAAAACAGTCTCCTAAAAACTCACTCTGCAAGATGTATGTAGCCTTTTTACTTCGAAGAGAGAAAAGAGGAGGGGGAGGGGAGGGGGGGCACAAACTAGCAAGGCAATTCACACAGTCACTGCAAAAACAAATTTAAAAAAATACAACTTTAACAGAGGCCAGGCTGCCTGAAACATAGGGAGTCCACAGTGAAACAAACACAGGTAGCTGAAACAAACACCTTTGAACAACTAATACTATTTCCTAAGAAAAATCTCAGGGCTCCTTACCTAGGTCTTTTTGCAATCCTTGAACACTGGGCTGTATCAGGACACAGCGGAGATGCACAGAAGCTCACAAAATGGCGGTGGCTGTCTTGGGCTTCCCTCCACAAACTTAAGGGGCCAGAGCAGGTGGGGGGGGCGGGTCTCAGGTGCAGCAGGGACTCAGGCAGCCAATCAGCTAAATCCAGTCCCTGTCGTCAGGGGGAAAGGCAACTGCTGCTCTATTCAGAATCTCCTTGGATACAGACAGGCTGAATCCACACTTCCAAGCTAGCAGAGTCTACTTTCCAGGTAAGGGAGAGATTGTTTAAGAAACAAACACTGCAATAGTGCTGGGCGCGCACTCTAAAAACAGGCTTTTTAAAGGCAAAAATACAGGGGGGGCAGACAGTTTTTAAGCACAATTTAAATCACACAAACAGATTAAAACAGTCTCCTAAAAACACACTCTGCAAGATGTATGTAGCCTTTTTAATTAGAAGAGAGAAAAGGGGGGGAGGGGGGAACAAACTAGCAAGGCAATTCACACAGTCACAGCAAAAACGAATTTAAAAAAATACAACTTTAACAGAGGCCAGGCTGCCTGAAACACAGAGAGTCCACAGTAAAACAAACACAGGTAGCTGAAACAAACACCTTTGAAAAAATAATACTGTTTACCCAGTAAAATCTCAGGGCTCCTTACCTAGGTCTTTTTGCATTCCTTGAACACTGGGCTGTATCAGGACACAGGGGAGATGCACAGAGGCTCACAAAAAGGAGGTGGCTGATTTGGGCTCCCCTCCACAAACTTAAGGGGCCAGAGCATTTGGGGGGGGGCGGGTCTCAGGTGCAGCAGGGACTCAGAGAGCCAATCAGCTAAGTCCAGTCCCTGTGGTCAGGGGGAAAAGCAACTGCTGCTCTATTCATAATCTCCTTGGATACAGACAGGCTGAATCCACACTTCCAAGCTAGCAGAGTCTACTTTCCAGGTAAGGGAGAGATTGTTTAAGAAACAAGCACTGCAATAGTGCTGGGCGCGCACTCTAAAATCGGGCTTTTTTAAAGGCAAAAATACAGGGGGGCAGACAGTTTTTAAGCACAATTTAAATCACACAAACAGATTGAAACAGTCTCCTAAAAACACACTTTACAAAATGTATGTAGCGTTTTTACTTAGAAGAGAGAAAAGTGGGGGAGGGGAAGACAAACTAGCAAAGCAATCCACACAGTCACGGCAAAAATGAATTAAAAAAAATACAACTTTAACAGAGGCCAGGCTGCCTGAGACACAGGGTCCACAGTGAAACAAACACAGGTAGCTGAAACAAACACCTTTGAACAAATAATACTATTTACCCAAAAAACTCTCAGGGCTCCTTACCTAGGTCTTTTTGCAATCCTTGAACACTGAGCTGTATCAGGACACAGGGGAGATGCACAGAGGCTCACAAAATGGGGGTGGCTGTCTTGGGCTTCCCTCCACAAACTTAAGGGGCAAGAGCAGGTGGGGGGGGCAGGTCTCAGGTGCAGCAGGGACTCAGGCAGCCAATCAGCTAAGTCCAGTCGCTCTGGTCAGGGGGAAAGGCAACTGCTGCTCTATTCAGAATCTCCTTGGATACAGACAGGCTGAATCCACACTTCCAAGCTAGCAGAGTCTACTTTCCAGGTAAGGGAGAGATTGTTTAAGAAACAAACACTGCAATATTGCTGTTCGCGCACTCTAAAAATGGGCTTTTTAAAGGCAAAAATACAGGGAGGGGCAGACATTTTTTAAGCACAATTTAAATCACACAAACAGATTAAAACAGTCTCCTAAAAACACACTCTGCAAGATGTATGTAGCTTTTTTACTTAGAAGAGAGAAAAGGTGGGAGGCACAAACTAGCAAGGCAATTCACACAGTCACGGCAAAACTAATTAAAAAAAATACAACTTTTACAGAGGCCAGGCTGCCTGAAACACAGAGAGTCCACAGTAAAACAAAACACAGGTAGCTGAAACAAACACTTTTGTACAAATAATACTATTTACCCAGAAAAATCTCAGGGCTCCTTACATAGGTCTCTTTGCAATCCTTGACAACTGGGCTGTCACAGGACACAGGGGAGATGCACAGAGGCTCACAAAATGGAGGTGGCTGTCTTGGGCTGCCCTCCACAAATTAAGGGACCAGAGCAGGTGGTGGGGGGTCTCAGGTGCAGCAGGGACTCAGGCAGCCAATCAGCTAAGTCCATTCCCTGTGGTCAGGGGGAAAGGCAACTGCTGCTCTATTCAGAAACTCCTTGGATACAGACAGGCTGAATCCACACTTCCAAGCTAGCAGAGTCTACTTTCCAGGTAAGGGAGAGATTGTTTAAGAATCAAACACTGCAATAGTGCTGTTCGCGCACTCTAAAATCGGACTTTTTTAAAGGCAAAAATACAGTGGGGTAGACAGTTTTTAAGCACAATTTAAATCACACAAACAGATTAAAACAGTCTCCTAAAAACTCACTCTGCAAGATGTATGTAGCCTTTTTACTTCGAAGAGAGAAAAGAGGAGGGGGAGGGGAGGGGGGGCACAAACTAGCAAAGCAATTCACACAGTCACTGCAAAAACGAATTAAAAAAAATACAACTTTAACAGAGGCCAGGCTGCCTGAAACATAGGGAGTCCACAGTGAAACAAACACAGGTAGCTGAAACAAACACCTTTGAACAAATAATACTATTTCCTCAGAAAAATCTCAGGGCTCCTTACCTAGGTCTTTTTGCAATCCTTGAACACTGGGCTGTATCAGGACACAGCGGAGATGCACAGAAGCTCACAAAATGGAGGTGGCTGTCTTGGGCTTCCCTCCACAAACTTAAGGGGCCAGAGCAGGTGGGGGGGGGCGGGTCTCAGGTGCAGCAGGGACTCAGGCAGCCAATCAGCTAAATCCAGTCCCTGTCGTCAGGGGGAAAGGCAACTGCTGCTCTATTCAGAATCTCCTTGGATACAGACAGGCTGAATCCACACTTCCAAGCTAGCAGAGTCTACTTTCCAGGTAAGGGAGAGATTGTTTAAGAAACAAACACTGCAATAGTGCTGGGCGCGCACTCTAAAAACAGGCTTTTTAAAGGCAAAAATACAGGGGGGGCAGACAGTTTTTAAGCACAATTTAAATCACACAAACAGAATAAAACAGTCTCCTAAAAACACACTCTGCAAGATGTATGTAGCCTTTTTAATTAGAAGAGAGAAAAGGGGGTGAGGGGGGAACAAACTAGCAAGGCAATTCACACAGTCACAGCAAAAACGAATTTCAAAAAATACAACTTTAACAGAGGCCAGGCTGCCTGAAACACAGAGAGTCCACAGTAAAACAAACACAGGTAGCTGAAACAAACACCTTTGAACAAATAATACTGTTTACCCAGTAAAATCTCAGGGCTCCTTACCTAGGTCTTTTTGCATTCCTTGAACACTGGGCTGTATCAGGACACAGGGGAGATGCACAGAGGCTCACAAAAAGGAGGTGGCTGATTTGGGCTCCCCTCCACAAACTTAAGGGGCCAGAGCATTTGGGGGGGGGGGCGGGTCTCAGGTGCAGCAGGGACTCAGAGAGCCAATCAGCTAAGTCCAGTCCCTGTGGTCAGGCGGAAAAGCAACTGCTGCTCTATTCAAAATCTCCTTGGATACAGACAGGCTGAATCCACACTTCCAAGCTAGCAGAGTCTACTTTCCAGGTAAGGGAGAGATTGTTTAAGAAACAAACACTGCAATAGTGATGGGCGCGCACTCTAAAATTGGGCTTTTTTAAAGGCAAAAATACAGGGGGGCAGACAGTTTTCAAGTACAATTTAAATCACACAAACAGATTAAAACAGTCTCCTACAAACACACTCTGCAAGATGTATGTAGCCTTTTTACTTAGGAGAGAGAAAGGGAGGGCACAAACTAGCAAGGCAATCCACACAGTCACGGCAAAAAATAATTAAAAAAAATACAACTTTAACAGAGGACAGGCTGCCTGAAACACAGAGAGTCGACAGTGAAACAAACACAGGTAGCTGAAACAAACACTTATGAACAAATAATACTATTTACCCGGAAAAATCTCAGGGATCCTTACCTAGGTCTTTTTGCAATCCTTGAACACTGCGCTGTATCAGGACACAGGGGAGATGCACTGAAGCTCACCAAATGGAGGTGGCTGTCTGGGCCTTCCCTCGGCAAACTTAAGGGGCCAGAGCAGGTGGTGGGGGGCGGGTCTTAGGTGCAGCAGGGACTTAGGGAGCCAATCAGCAAAGTCCGCTCCCTGTCTTCAGGGGGAAAGGCAACTGCCTCTCTATTCAGAACCTCCTTGGATACAGACAGGCTGAATCCACACTTCCAAGCTAGCAGAGTCTACTTTCCAGGTAAGGGAGAGATTGTTTAAGAAACAAACACTGCAATATTGCTGTTCGCGCACTCTAAAAATGGGCTTTTTAAAGGCAAAAATACAGGGGGGGCAGACATTTTTTAAGCACAATTTAAATCACACAAACAGATTAAAACAGTCTCCTAAAAACACACTCTGCAAGATGTATGTAGCCTTTTTACTTAGAAGAGAGAAAAGGGGGGCACAATCTAGCAAGGCAATTCACACAGTCACAGCAAAAACGAATAAAAAAAATACAACTTTAACAGAGGCCAGGCTGCCTGAAACACAGAGAGTCCACAGTAAAACAAACACAGGAGGCTGAATCAAACACTTTTGAACAAATAATACTATTTACCCAGAAAAATCTCAGGGCTCCTTACCTAGGTCTTTTTGCAATCCTTGAACACTGGGCTGTATCAGGACACAGGGGAGATGCACAGAGGCTCACAAAATGGAGGTGGCTGTCTTGGGCTTCCCTCCACAAACTTAAGGCGCCAGAGCAGGTGGGGGGGCGAGTCTCAGGTGCAGCAGGGACTCAGGGAGCCAATCAGCTAAGTCCAGTCCCTGTGGTCAGGGGGAAAGGCAACTGCTGCTCTATTCAGAATCTCCTTGGATACAGACAGGCTGAATCCACACTTCCAAGCTAGCAGAGTCTACTTTCCAGGTAAGGGAGGGATTGTTTAAGAAACAAACACTGCAATAGTGCTGGGCGCGCACTCTAAAATCTGGCTTTTTTAAAGGCAAAAATACAAGGGGGGCAGACAGTTTTTAAGCACAATTTAAATCACACAAACAGATTGAAACAGTCTCCTAAAAATACACTCTGCAAAATGTATGTAGCGTTTTTACTTAGAAGAGAGAAAAGTGGGGGAGGGAAAGA
Source organism: Pleurodeles waltl (assembly GCF_031143425.1). Classification (NCBI taxonomy): domain Eukaryota; kingdom Metazoa; phylum Chordata; class Amphibia; order Caudata; family Salamandridae; genus Pleurodeles; species Pleurodeles waltl. The sequence goes on from NC_090448.1 coordinate 638,641,507, forward strand.
CAAACTAGCAAGGCAATCCACACAGTCACGGCAAAAATGAATTTAAAAAAATACAACTTTAACAGAGGCCAGACTGCCTGAGACACAGAGTCCACAGTGAAACAAACACAGGTAGCTGAAACAAACACCTTTGAACAAATAATACTATTTACCCAAAAAACTCTCAGGGCTCCTTACCTAGGTCTTTTTGCAATCCTTGAACACTGAGCTGTATCAGGACACAGGGGAGATGCACAGAGGCTCACAAAATGGAGGTGGCTGTCTTGGGCTTCCCTCCACAAACTTAAGGGGCAAGAGCAGGTGGGGGTTGGCGGGTCTCAGGTGCAGCAGGGACTCAGGCAGCCAATCAGCTAAGTCCAGTCGCTCTGGTCAGGGGGAAAGGCAACTGCTGCTCTATTCAGAATCTCCTTGGATACAGACAGGCTGAATCCACACTTCCAAGCTAGCAGAGTCTACTTTCCAGGTAAGGGAGAGATTGTTTAAGAAACAAACACTGCAATATTGCTGTTCGCGCACTCTAAAAATGGGCTTTTTAAAGGCAAAAATACAGGGGGGGCAGACATTTTTTAAGCACAATTTAAATCACACAAACAGATTAAAACAGTCTCCTAAAAACTCCCTCTGCAAGATGTATGTAGCCTTTTTACTTCGAAGAGAGAAAAGAGGAGGGGGAGGGGGGCACAAACTAGCAAGGCAATTCACACAGTCACGGCAAAAAATAATTTAAAAAAATACAACTTTAACAGAGGCCAGGCTGCCTGAAACACAGAGAGTCGACAGTGAAACAAACACAGGTAGCTGAAACAAACACTTATGAACAAATAATACTATTTACCCAGAAAAATCTCAGGGCTCCTTACCTAGGTCTTTTTGCAATCCTTGAACACTGCGCTGTATCAGGACACAGGGGAGATGCACTGAAGCTCACCAAATGGAGGTCGCTGTCTTGGCCTTCCCTCGGCAAACTTAAGGGGCCAGAGCAGGTGGTGGTGGGCGGGTCTCAGGTGCAGCAGGGACTTAGGGAGCCAATCAGCAAAGTCCAGTCCCTGTCGTCAGGGGGAAAGGCAACTGCCTCTCTATTCAGAACCTCCTTGGATACAGACAGGCTGAATCCACACTTCCAAGCTAGCAGAGTCTACTTTCCAGGTAAGGCAGAGATTGTTTAAGAAACAAACACTGCAGTAGTGCTGGGCGCACCCTCTAAAATCGGGCTTTTTTAAAGGTAAAAATACAGGGGGGCAGACAGTTTTTAATCTCAATTTAAATTACACAAACAAATTAAAACAGTCTCCTATAAACACACAACACACTCTGCAAGATGTATGTAGCCTTTTTACTTAGAAGAGAGAAAAGTGGGGGAGGGGAAGACAAACTAGCAAGGTAATCCACACAGTCACGGCAAAAACGAATTACAAAAAATACAACTTTAACAGAGGCTAGGCTGCCTGAAACACAGAGAGTCCACAGTAAAACAAACACAGGAGGCTGAAACAAACACTTTTGAACAAATAATACTATTTACCCAGAAAAATCTCAGGGCTCCTTACCTAGGTCTTTTTGCAATCCTTGAACACTGGGCTGTATCAGGACACAGGGGAGATGCACAGAGGCTCACAAAATGGAGGTGGCTGTCTTGGGCTTCCCTCCACAAACTTAAGGGGCCAGAGCAGGTGGGGGGGTGGGTCTCAGGTGCAGCAGGGACTCAGGGAGCCAATCAGCTAAGTCCAGTCCCTGTGGTCAGGGGGAAAGGCAACTGCTGCTCTATTCAGAATCTCCTTGGATACAGACAGGCTGAATCCACACTTCCAAGCTAGCAGAGTCTACTTTCCAGGTAAGGGAGAGATTGTTTTAGAAACAAACACTGCAGTAGTGCTGGGCGCGCACTCTAATATCAGGCTTTTTTAAAGGCAAAAATACAGGGGGGCAGACAGTTTTTAAGCACAATTTAAATCACACAAACAGATTGAAACAGTCTCCTAAAAACACACTCTGCAAGATGTATGTAGCGTTTTTACATAGAAGAGAGAAAAGTGGGGGAGGGGAAGACAAACTAGAAAGGCAATCCACACAGTCACGGCAAAAACGAATAAAATAAAATACAACGTTAACAGAGGCCAGGCTGCCTGAAACACAGAGTCCACAGTGAAACAAACACAGGTAGCTGAAACAAACACCTTTGAACAAATAATACTATTTACCCATAAAACTCTCAGGGCTCCTTACCTAGGTCTTTTTGCAATCCTTGAACACTGACCTGTATCAGGACACAGGGGAGATGCACAGAGGCTCACAAAATGGAGGTGGCTGTCTTGGGCTTCCCTCCACAAACTTAAGGGGCAAGAGTAGGTGGGGGGGGCGGGTCTCAGGTGCAGCAGGGACTCAGGCAGCCAATCAGCTAAGTCCAGTCGCTGTAGTCAGGGGGAAAGGCAACTGTTGCTCTATTCAGAATCTCCTTGGATACAGACAGGCTGAATCCACACTTCCAAGCTAGCAGAGTCTACTTTCCAGGTAAGGGAGAGATTCTTTAAGAAACAAATACCGCAATAGTGCTGGGCGCGCACTCTAAAATCGGTCTTTTTTAAAGGCAAAAATACAGGGGGGCAGACAGTTTTTAAGCACAATTTAAATCACACAAACAGATTAAAACAGTCTCCTAAAAACACACTCAGCAAGATGTATGTAGCCTTTTTAATTAGAAGAGAGAAAAGGGGGGGAGGGGAGGGGGGAACAAACTAGCAAGGCAATTCACACAGTCACAGCAAAAACGAATTAAAAAAAATACAACTTTAACAGAGGCCAGGCTGCCTGAAACACAGAGAGTCCACAGTAAAGCAAACACAGGTAGCTGAAACAAACACCTTTGAACAAATAATACTGTTTACCCAGAAAAATCTTAGGGCTCCTTATCTATGTCTTTTTGCAATCCTTGAACACTGGGCTGTATCAGGACACAGGGGAGATGCACAGAGGCTCACAAAAAGGAGGTGGCTGTCTTGGGCCCCCCTCCACAAACTTAATGGGCCAGAGCAGGTGGGGGGCGGGTCTCAGGTGCAGCAGGGACTCAGGGAGCCAATCAGCTAAGTCCAGTCCCTGTGGTCAGGGGGAAAGGCAACTGCTGCTCTATTCAGAATCTCCTTGGATACAGACAGGCTGAATCCACACTTCCAAGCTAGCAGAGTCTACTTTCCAGGTAAGGGAGAGATTGTTTAAGAAACAAACACGCAGTAGTGCTGGGCGCGCACTCTAAAATCTGGCTTTTTTAAAGGCAAAAATACAGGGGGGCAGACAGTTTTTAAGCACAATTTAAATCACACAAACAGATTAAAACAGTCTCCTAAAAACACACTCTGCAAGATGTATGTAGCCTTTTCACTTAGACGAGAGAAAAGTGGGGCACAAACTAGCAAGGCAATTCACACAGTCACAGCAAAAACGAATAAAAAAAAATGCAACTTTAACAGAGGCCAGGCTGCCTGAAACACAGAGAGTCCACAGTAAAACAAACACAGGAGGCTGAAACAAACACTTTTGAACAAATAATGTTACTTACCCAGAAAAATCTCAGGGCTCCTTACCTAGGTCTTTTTGCAATCCTTGAACACTGGGCTGTATCAGGACACAGGGGAGATGCACAGAGGCTCACAAAATGGAGGTGGCTGTCTTAGGCTTCCCTCCACAAACTTAAGGGGCCAGAGCAGGTGGGGGGGGCGGGTCTCAGGTGCAGCAGGGACTCAGGGAGCTAATCAGATAAGTCCAGTCCCTGTGGTCAGGGGGAAAGGCAACTGCTGCTCTATTCAGAATCTCCTTGGATACAGACAGGCTGAACCCACACTTCCAAGCTAGCAGAGTCTACTTTCCAGGTAAGGGAGAGATTGTTTAAGAAACAAACACTGCAATAGTGCTGGGCACGCACTCTAAAATCGAGCTTTTTTAAAGGCAAAAATACGGGGGGGCAGACAGTTTTTAAGCACAATTTAAATCACACAAACAGATTGAAACAGTCTCCTAAAAACACACTCTGCAAGATGTATGTAGCGTTTTTACTTAGAAGAGAGAAAAGTGGGGGAGGGGAAGACAAACTAGCAAGAATATCCACCCAGTCACGGCAAAAACAAATTAAAAAAAATACAACTTTAACAGAGGCCAGGCTGCCTGAAACACAGATTCCACAGTGAAACAAACACAGGTAGCTGAAACAAACACCTTTGAACAAATAATACTATTTACCCATAAAAATCTCAGGGCTCCTTACCTAGGTCTTTTTGCAATCCTTGAACACTGAGCTGTATCAGGACACAGGGGAGATGCACAGAGGCTCACAAAATGGAGGTGGCTGTCTTGGGCTTCCCTCCACAAACTTAAGGGGCAAGAGCAGGTGGGGGGGGGCGGGTCTCAGGTGCAGCAGGGACTCAGGCAGCCAATCAGCTAAGTCCAGTCGCTGTGGTCAGGGGGAAAGGCAACGGCTGCTCTATTCAGAATCTCCTTGGATACAGACAGGCTGAATCCACACTTCCAAGCTAGCAGAGTCTACTTTCCAGGTAAGGGAGAGATTCTCTAAGAAACAAATACTGCAATAGTGCTGGGCACGCACTCTAAAATCGGGCTTTTTTAAAGGCAAAAATACAGGGGGGCAGACATTTTTTAAGCACAATTTAAATCACACAAACAGATTAAAACAGTCTCCTAAAAACACACTCTGCAAGATGTATGTAGCCTTTTTACTTAAAAGGTGGAAAGAGGGGGGGCACAAACTAGCAAGGCAATCCACACAGTCACGGCAAAAAAAAAAAAAAAAAAATGCAACTTTAACAGAGGCCAGGCTGCCTGAAACACAGAGAGTCCACAGTAAAACAAACACAGGAGGCTGCAACAAACACTTTTGAACAAATAATACTACTTACCCAGAAAAATTTCAGGGCTCCTTACCTAGGTATTTTTGCAATCCTTGAACACTGGGCTGTATCAGGACACAGGGGAGATGCACAGAGGCTCACAAAATGGAGGTGGCTGTCTTGGGCTTCCCTCCACAAACTAAAGGGGCCAGAGCAGTTGGGGGGGTGGGTCTCAGGTGCAGCAGGGACTCAGGGAGCCAATCAGCTAAGTCCAGTCCCTGTGGTCAGGCGAAAAGGCAACTGCTGCTCTATTCAGAATCTCCTTGGATACAGACAGGCTGAATCCACACTTCCAAGCTAGCAGTGTCTACTTTCCAGGTAAGGGAGAGATTGTTGAAGAAACAAACACTGCAATAGTGCTGGGCGCGCACTCTAAAATCGGGCTTTTTTAAAGGCAAAAATACAGGGGGGGGCAGACAGTTTTTAAGCACAATTTAAATCACACAAACAGATTGAAACAGTCTCCTAAAAACACACTCTGCAAGATGTATGTAGAGTTTTTACTTAGAAGAGAGAAAAGTGGGGGAGGAGAGGGGCACAAACTAGCAAGGCAATTCCCACAGTCACAGCAAAAATGAACAAAAAAAAATACAACTTTAACAGAGGCCAGGCTGCCTGAAACACAGAGAGTCCACAGTAAAACAAACACAGGTAGCTGAAACAAACACCTTTGAACAAATAATACTGTTTACCCAGAAAAATCTTAGGGCTCCTTATCTAGGCCTTTTTGCAATCCTTGAACACTGGGCTGTATCAGGACACAGGGGAGATGCACAGAGGCTCACAAAAAGGAGGTGGCTGTCTTGGGCCCCCCTCCACAAACTTAATGGGCCAGAGCAGGTGGGGGGCGGGTCTCAGGTGCAGCAGGGACTCAGGGAGCCAATCAGCTAAGTCCAGTCCCTGTGGTCAGGGGGAAAGGCAACTGCTGCTCTATTCAGAATCTCCTTGGATACAGACAGTCTGAATCCACACTTCCAAGATAGCAGAGTCTACTTTCCAGGTAAGGGAGAGATTGTTTAAGAAACAAACACTGCAATAGTGCTGGGCGCGCACTCTAAAATCGGGCTTTTTTAAAGGCAAAAATACAGGGGGGCAGACAGTTTTTAAGCACAATTTAAATCACACAAACAGATTAAAACAGTCTCCTAAAAACACACTCTGCAAGATGTATGTAGCCTTTTTACTTAAAAGGTGGAAAGAGGGGGGGCACAAACTAGCAAGGCAATCCACACAGTCACGGCAAAAAATAAATAAAAAAAATACAACTTTAACAGAGGCCAGGCTGCCTGAAACACAGAGAGTCCACAGTGAAACAAACACAGGTAGCTGAAACAAACACTTTTGAACAAATAATACTATTTACCCAGAAAAATCTCAGGGCTCCTTACCTAGGTCTTTTTGCAATCCTTGAACACTGCGCTGTATCAGGACACAGGGGAGAGGCACGGAAGCTCACAAAATGGAGGTGGGTCTCTTGGCCTTCCCTCCACAAACTTAAGAGGGCAGAGCAGGTGGTGGGGGGCGGGTCTCAGGTGCAGCAGGGACTCAGGGAGCCAATCAGCTAAGTCCCGTCCCTGTCGTCAGGGGGAAAGGCAACTGCTGCTCTATTCAGAATCTCCTTGGATACAGACAGGCTGAATCCACACTTCCAAGCTAGCAGAGTCTACTTTCCAGGTAAGGGAGAGATTGTTTAAGAAACAAACACTGCAATAGTGCTGGGCGCGCCCTCTAAGATCGGGCTTTTTTAAAGGTAAAGATACAGGGGGGCAGACAGTTTTTCAGCTCAATTTAAATCACACAAACAGATTAAATCAGTCTCCTAAAAACACACTCTGCAAGATATATGTAGCCTTTTTACTTAGAAGAGAGAAAAGGTGGGGGAGGAGGGGGGCACAAACTAGCAAGGCAATTCCCACAGTCACAGCAAAAATGAACAAAAAAAAATACAACTTTAACAGAGGCCAGGCTGCCTGAAACACAGAGAGTCCACAATAAAACAAACACAGGTAGCTGAAACAAACACTTTTGAACAAATAATACTATTTACCCAAAAAATTCTCAGGGCTCCTTACCTAGGTCTTTTTGCAATCCTTGAACACTGGGCTGTATCAGGACACAGGGGAGATGCACAGAGGCTCACAAAATGGAGGTGGCTGTCTTGGGCTTCCCTCCACAAACTTAAGGGGCCAGAGCAGGTGGGGGGGCGGGTCTCAGGTGCAGCAGGGACTCAGGGAGCTAATCAGCTAAGTCCAGTCCCTGTGGTCAGGCGAAAAGGCAACTGCTGCTCTATTCAGAATCTCCTTGGATACAGACAGGCTGAATCCACACTTCCAAGCTAGCAGAGTCTACTTTCCAGGTAAGGGAGAGATTGTTTAAGAAACAAACACTGCAATAGTGCTGGGCGCGCACTCTAAAATCGGGCTTTTTTAAAAGCAAAAATACAGGGGGGGGCAGACAGTTTTTAAGCACAATTTAAATCACACAAACAGATTAAAACAGTCTCCTAAAAACACACTCTGCAAGATATATGTAGCCTTTTTACTTAGAAGAGAGAAAAGGGGGGCACAAACTAGCAAGGCAATTCACACAGTCACGGCAAAAACAAATTAAAAAAAATACAACTTTAACAGAGGCCAGGCTGCCTGAAACACAGAGAGTCCACAGTAAAACAAACACAGGTAGCTGAAACAAACACTTTTGAACAAACAATACTATTTACCCAGAAAAATCTTAGGGCTCCTTACCTGGGTCTTTCTGCAATCCTTGAACACTGGGCTGTATCAGGACACAGGGGAGATGCACAGAGGCTCACAAAATGGAAGTGGCTGTCTTGGGCTTCCCTCCACAAACTTAAGGAGCCAGAGCAGGTGGGGTGCGGGTCTCAGGTTCAGCAGGGACTCAGGGAGCCAATCAGCTAAGTCCAGTCTCTGTGGTCAGGGGGAAAGGCAACTGCTGCTCTATTCAGAATCTCCTTGGATACAGACAGGCTGAACCCACACTTCCAAGCTAGCAGAGTCTACTTTCCAGGTAAGGGAGAGATTCTTTAAGAAACAAACACTGCAATGGTGCTGGGCACGCACTCTAAAATCGGGCTTTTTTAAAGGCAAAAATACAGGGGGGGGCAGACAGTTTTTAAGCACAATTTAAATCACACAAACAGATTAAAACAGTCTCCTAAAAACACACTCTGCAAGATGTATGTAGCCTTTTTACTTAGAAGAGAGAAAAGGGGGGCACAAACTAGCAAGGCAATTCACACAGTCACGGCAAAAACAAATTAAAAAAAATACAACTTTAACAGAGGCCAGGCTGCCTGAAACACAGAGAGTCCACAGTAAAACAAACACAGGTAGCTGAAACAAACACTTTTGAACAAACAATACTATTTACCCAGAAAAATCTTAGGGCTCCTTACCTGGGTCTTTCTGCAATCCTTGAACACTGGGCTGTATCAGGACACAGGGGAGATGCACAGAGGCTCACAAAATGGAAGTGGCTGTCTTGGGCTTCCCTCCACAAACTTAAGGAGCCAGAGCAGGTGGGGTGCGGGTCTCAGGTGCAGCAGGGACTCAGGGAGCCAATCAGCTAAGTCCAGTCTCTGTGGTCAGGGGGAAAGGCAACTGCTGCTCTATTCAGAATCTCCTTGGATACAGACAGGCTGAACCCACACTTCCAAGCTAGCAGAGTCTACTTTCCAGGTAAGGGAGAGATTCTTTAAGAAACAAACACTGCAATAGTGCTGGGCACGCACTCTAAAATCAGGCTTTTTTAAACGCAAAAATACAGGGGGCCATACAGTTTTTAAGCACAATTTAAATCACACAAACAGATTAAAACAGTCTCCTAAAAACACACTCTGCAAGATGTATGTAGCCTTTTTACTTAGAAGAGAGAAACGGGGGGGCGCAAACTAGCAAGGCAATCCACACAGTCACGGCAAAAAATAATTAAAAAATTACAACTTTAACAGAGGCCAGGCTGCCTGAAACACATAGAGTCCACAGTGAAACAAACACAGGTAGCTGAAACAAACACTTTTGAAAAAATAATACTATTTACCCAGAAAAATCTCAGGGCTCCTTACCTAGGTCTTTTTGATATCCTTGAACACTGCGCTGTATCAGGACACAGGGGAAAGGCACGGAAGCTCACAAAATGGAGGTGGCTGTCTTGGCCTTCCCTTCACAAACTTAAGGGGCCAGAGCAGGTGGTGGGGGGCGGGTCTCAGGTGCAGCAGGGACTCAGGGAGCCAATCAGCTAAGTCCAGTCCCTGTCGTCAGGGGGAAAGGCAACTGCTGCTCTATTCAGAATCTCCTTGGATACAGACAGGCTCAATCCACACTTCCAAGCTAGCAGAGTCTACTTTCCAGGTAAGGGAGAGATTGTTTAAGAAACAAACACTGCAATAGTGCTGGGATGCGCCCTCTAAAATCAGGCTTTTTTAAAGGTAAAAATACAGGGGGGCAGACAGTTTTTAAGCTCAATTCAAATCACACAAACAGATTAAAACAGTCTCCTAAAAACACACTCTGCAAGATGTATGTAGCCTTTTCACTTAGAAGAGAGAAAAGTGGGGGAGGGAGGGACAAACTAGCAAGACAATTCACACAGTCACGGCAAAAACGAATTTAAAAAAATACAACTTTAACAGAGGCCAGGCTGCCTGAAACGCAGAGAGTCCACAGTAAAACAAACACAGGTAGCTGAAACAAACACTTTTGAACAAATAATACTATTTACCCAGAAAAATCTCAGGGCTCTTTACCTAGGTCTTTTTGCAATCCTTGAACACTGGGCTGTATAAGGACACAGGGGAGATGCACAGAGGCTCACAAAATGGAGGTGGCTGTCTTGGACTTCCCTCCACAAACTTAAGGGGCCAGAGCAGGTGGGGGGGGCGGGTCTCAGGTGCAGAAGGGAGTCAGGGAGCCAATCAGCTAAGTCCAGTCCCTGTGGTCAGGGGGAAAGGCAACTGCTGCTCTATTCAGAATCTCCTTGGATGCAGACAGGCTGAATCCACACTTCCAAGCTAGCAGAGTCTACTTTCCAGGTAAGGGAGAGATTGTTTAAGAAACAAACACTACAATAGTGCTGGGCGCGGACTCTAAAATCGGGCTTTTTTAAACTCAAAAATACAGGGGGGGGGCAGACAGTTTTTAAGCACAATTTAAATCACACAAACAGATTAAATCAGTCTCCTAAAAACACACTCTGCAAGATATATGTAGCCTTTTTACTTAGAAGAGAGAAAAGGTGGGGGAGGAGGGGGGCACAAACTAGCAAGGCAATTCACACAGTCAGGCAAAAACTAATTAAAAAAAATACAACTTTAACAGGGGCCAGGCTGCCTCAAACACAGAGAGTCCACAGTAAAACAAACACAGGTAGCTGAAACAAACACTTTTGAACAAATAATACTATTTACCCAGAAAAATCTCAGGGCTCCTTACCTAGGTCTTTTTGCAATCCTTGAACACTGGGCTGTATCAGGACACAGGGGAGATGCACAGTGGCTCACAAAATGGAGGTGGCTGTCTTGGGCTTCCCTCCACAAACTTAAGGGGCCAGAGCAGGTGGGGGGGGGGGGTGCAGGTCTCAGGTGCAGCAGGGACTCAGGGAGCCAATCAGCTAAGTCCAGTCCCTGTGGTCAGGGGGAAAGGAAACTGCTGCGCTATTCAGAATCTCTTTGGATACAGACAGGCTGAATCCACACTTCCAAGCTAGCAGAGTCTACTTTCCAGGTAAAGGAGAGATTGTTTAAGAAACAAACACTGCAATAGTGCTGGGCACGCACTCTAAAATCGGGCTTTTTTAAAGGCAAAAATACAGGGGGGCAGACAGCTTTTAAGCACAATGTAAATCACACAAACAGATTAAAACAGTCTCCTAAAAACACACTCTGCAAGATGTATGTAGCTTTTTTACTTAGAAGAGAGAAAAGGTGGGGGGCACAAACTAGCAAGGCAATTCACACAGTCACGGCAAAACGCATTAAAAAAAATCCAACTTTATCAGAGGCCAGGCTGCCTGAAACACAGAGAGTCCACAGTAAAACAAACACAGGTAGCTGAAACAAACACTTTTGAACAAGTAATACTGTTTACCCAGAAAAATCTCAGGGCTCCTTACCTAAGTCTTTTTGCAATCCTTGAACACTGGGCTGTATCAGGACACGGGGAGATGCACAGAGGCTCACAAAATGGAGGTGGCTGTCTTGGGCTTCCCTCCACAAACTTAAGGGGCAAGAGCAGGTGGGGTGGCGGGTCTCAGGTGCAGCAGGGACTCAGGGAGCCAATCAGCTAAGTCCAGTCCATGTGGTCAGGGGGAAAGGCAACTGCTGCTCTATTCAGAATCTCCTTGGATACAGACAGGCTGAATCCACACTTCCAAGCTAGCAGAGTCTACTTTCCAGGTAAGGGAGAGATTGTTTAAGAAACAAACACTGCAATAGTGCTGGGCGCTCACTCTAAAATTGGGCTTTTTTAACCCCTTCGCTGTCAGGCCTTTTCCCCCTCCTGTGCCAGGCCTTTTTTTGGCCATTTGGGGCAGTTCATGCTTAGGCCCTCATAACTTTTCGTCCACATAAGCTAGCCGAGCCAAATTTGCGTCCTTTTTTTCCAACATCCTAGGGATTCTAGAGGTATCCAGACTTTGTGGGTTCCCCTAAAGGAGGCCAAGAAATTAGCCAAAATACAGTGAAAATTTCATTTTTTTTAAAAAAATGGGAAAAAGTGGCTGCAGAAGAAGGCTTGTGGTTTTTTTCCCTGAAAATGGCATCAACAAAGGGTTTGTGGTGCTAAACTCACCAGCTTCCCATCTTTCAGGAACAGGCAGACTTGAATCAGAAAACCCAATTTTTCAACACAAATTTGGCATTTTATTTGGACATACCCCATTTCTACAATTTTTTGTGCTTTTAACCTTCTTCCAGTCAGTGACAGAAATGGGTGTGAAACCAATGCTGGATCCCAGAAAGCTAAACATTTCTGGAAAGTAGACAAAATTCTGAATTTAGCAAGGGTTCATTTGTGTAGATCCTACAAGGGTTTCCTACAGACAATAACAACTGAAAAAGAAAAATATTGAAATTGAGGTGAAAAAACATCAATTTTTCTCTACGTTTTACTCTGTAACTTTTTCCTGCAATGTCAGATTTTCGAAAGGAATATACCGTTACGTCTGCTGGACTCCTCTGGTTGCAGGGATATATAGGGCTTGTAGGTTCATCAAGAACTCTAGGTACCCAGAGCCAATAAATGAGCTGCATCCTGCAGTGCGTTTTCATTCTATTCCGGGTATACAGCAATTCATTTGCTGAAATATAAAGAGTGAAAAATAGCTATCAAGAAAATCTTTGTATTTCCAAAAAGGGCACAAGATAAGGTGTTGAGGAGCAGTGGTTATTTGCACATCTCTGAATTCCGGGGTGACCATACTAGCATGTGAATTACAGGGCATTTCTCAAATAGATGTCTTTTTTACACACTCTCTTATATTTGGAAGGAACAAATGTAGAGAAAGACAAGGGGCAATAACACTTGTTTTGCTAATCTATGTTCCCCCAAGTCTCCCGATAAAAATGATACCTCACTTGTGTGGGTAGGCCTAGCGCCCGCGACAGGAAATGCCCCAAAGCACAACGTGGACATATCCCATTTTTTGACAGAAAACAGAGCTGTTTTTTGCAAAGTGCCTACCTGTAGATTTTGCCCTCTAGCTCAGCCGGCACCTAGGGAAACCTACCAAACCTGTGCATTTTTTTAAACTAGAAACCTAGGGGAATCCAAGATGGGGTGACTTGTGAGGCTCTGACCAGGTTCTGTTACCCAGAATCCTTTGCAAACCTCACAATTTGGCCAAAAAAACACATTTTCCTCACATTTCGGTGAAAGAAAGTTCTGGAATCTGAGAGGAGCCACAAATTTCCTTCCACCCAGCGTTCCCCCAAGTCTCTCAATAAAAATGATACCTCACTTGTGTGGGTAGGCCTAGCGCCCGTGACAGGAAATGTCCCAAAACACAACGTGGACACATCACATTTTTTTAAAGAAAACAGAGGTGTTTTTTGCAAAGTGCCTACCTGTGGATTTTGGTCTCTAGCTCAGCCGGAACCTAGGGAAACCTACCAAACCTGTGCATTTTTTAAAACTAGAGACCTAGGGGAATCCAAGATGGGGTACCTTTTGGGGCTCTTACCAGGTTCTGTTACCCAGAATCCTTTGCAAACCTCAAACTTTGGCCAAAAAAAGGCATTTTCCTCACATTTCGGTGACAGAAAGTTCTGGAATCTGAGAGGAGCCACAAATTTCCTTCCACCCAGCGTTCCCTCAAGTCTCTCGATAAAAATGATACCTCACTTGTGTGGGTAGGCCTAGCGCCCGTGACAGGAAATGCCCCAAAACACAACGTGGACACATCACATTTTTGGAAAGAAAACAGAGGTGTTTTTTGCAAAGTGCCTACCTATAGCTTTTGGCCTCTAGCTCAGCCGGCACCTAGGGAAACCTACCAAACCTGTGCATTTTTTAAAACTAGAGACCTAGGGGAATCCAAGAAGGGGTGACTTGTGGGTCTCTCACCAGGTTCTGTTACCCAGAATCCTTTGCAAACCTCAAAATGTGGCTAAAGAAACACATTTTCCTTACATTTCGGTGACAGAAAGTTCTGGAATCTGAGAGGAGCCACAAATTTCCTTCCACCCAGTGTTCCCCCAAGTCTCCCGGTAAAAATTCTACCTCACTTGTGTGGGTGGGCCAGGTGCCTGCAACACAATAAGGCCCAAAACTTGTAGAGATAGAGGGGATAGCACAGCGAGTTTATAAGGACATAATCTTTTATACATCTTTAGACTGACTCTGCTTTGGGGACCCACATAAGTGAGGTGTCATTTTACTTGGGAGACTGAGGGGAACACTTGGGAGTAGGAATTTTGTGCTGGAGCGGTGATCCTACTAAGAAAAGTCAGGAAAATATGCTTTTTTAAGAAAATTTTGAGGTTTACAGAGGAGTCTGTTGGGGGATCCACGCACGCCACACCTCTCTGGACTCCTTGGGGTGTCTAGTTTTAAAAAATGTCTGGGTTTGGTAGGTTTCCCTAGATGAAGGCCGCACCCAGGACCAAAAACATAGGTGCTCCCTCCCCCCCAAACACAGGTAGTTTTGTAATATATCATTTTGATGTGTCCACATACGTCCATGATGTGCCAAACACTAAAGTTGTGAAAAGAAACCCACTTAGGTTATGTGAAAAAGACCCCTCACCCACCAACCAAGTTGGTGGCATGCTTCATCATCGGGGTCCCACCCGAGGCACCTAGCGTGTCACAGGTGTGCTGCGACGCCTGATTACAGCGGGGCAGGTTTTGTCATTTTTACTACACATACTGGTTGGATTTGGCACGAGGGTGAGTGATGGTTCAGTGGATCAAATTTTATTAACAAGAGATTTCACAAAAATGAAATGCACTGTTAATAACTGAAAGGAAAAAAACTGAACCAGTGACTCACAGCTCGTGAGCTGTAAAGCCGCGACAAGGCACCAACCGCTTTACAGTCCATTCACACACCTTTCATACATGACACGCACAAGACCATTCACACCGCCAGCCACGGGCCCAGCACATTACAACACTCACATCGACAGACCGCGCCACTCAAGGGCCCATCACTTACATACGCCCACATGCCTGATACAATAATCACACCAGTTGATGGGAGTGTGGACTAGCGTTTCGCTGGCACCGCCAGCCAAGCGCCACCCCACCCACACCGCCAGCCAAGCGCCACCCCACGCACACCGCCAGCCAATCGCCACCCCATGCACACCGCCAGCCAAGCCCCTCCCTACGCACATAGCCAGCCAAGCGCCACCCCACGCACACCGCCAGCCAAGCGCCACCCCACGCACACTGCCAGCCAAACGCCACCCCACGCACACCGCCAGCCAAACGCCACCCCACGCACACCGCCATCACTTTTTTTTGTTTATAAACAAAGAAACCACTAATTATAAAATTAGCACAAAACTACAAACACAAAAGCTCTAACTAAATACATGACAGATGCCAACTGTGAAACATATGAAAATATAAAACAGAAAGCTTACGCTCACGGTATTTCCCAGAAGTTTTTCCTTGTGTGGTAACTTCTAAAACAGCTGGGCACACACAGCCCAGGCTTTGAAGGGCATTCAGGGCAGTACATCCGGCTCTCCCTCCGGATTAGTCTCCGGGCACATACTCTACATTTCTTTGTGGGCATGTCTTTTTTGGGAGTGGGAGGAATGTGTTCTGGAAAGTGCCGATCTTTCAATCTAGCCACATCCTCCCACCACTTCTACTCTAGGAACTCTTGCCTGTTCCACCACAATAAGGCTTTCTATCACCAACTCCTGAAATTTATCAAATGTCATCCTTGACTCGGGTGAGCAATCCTTGAATACAATAAAGGCCTTAAAAGTTGCCAAATGAAATAAATGTTGGGCCAACTTTTTATACCACACGTAAAACTTACGAAGAGCAGTGTAAGGTTCCAACCTCTGATCTACTCTATCAACACCACCCATGTGCCTATTGTAGTCCAAAATGCAGGCAGGTTTGCGTACTTACGCAACCTGACCCCAAACAGTCACAGGGGAAGTACTCTCATCATGGATGGTAGATAGCATGTACACATCCCTCCTGTCTGAAAATGTCAGAGCTAGCAGCTCATTATTCCGCAAGGCACTGCACTGTCCCCTCTCAAGTTTTTTTACAGACAAGCGCCATTGGATAGCCTTTCCGGTTAGAACGGATTGTGCCACAAGCAACAGTGTCCACTCTAAACAACTCCTTGAACAACTGCACTCCAGTGTAGAAATTATCTACGACAAATGGTGACCTTTGTTAAACAGCCGTCTACCAAGTTCCCACACAATTTTTTCGCTAACTCCAAAAGTGGCCGGACAACCAGGAGGGTCAATACTGGAATACCTACCAGTGTAGACCTGGAAATTATACACATATCCTGTACTGCTTTCTGACAGCATATACAATTTAATCCCATACCGTGCCCTCTTACTAGGAATGTACTGCTTAAAAACTAAACGCCCCTTGAAAAGGACCAAAGACTCGTCCACACCTATCTCTTTGCCTGGAACATAGACCTCTGAAAACCAATCTACAAAATGATCAAGGACAGGCCTAATCTTAAAAAGACGGTCACAATCAGGGTGATCTCGTGGCAAGGCTAAAGCATTGTCTACAAAATGCAGCATACGAAGAAGAAGCAAATACCGATTACGTGTCATAGTTGCAGGAAATATAGCCGTTGCCATCAAGGGACTAGTAGACCAATAAGAAGCCAGTGACGGCTTCCTGATCAACCCCATCAAAAAAGTCAAACCTAAAAACTTTTTCATCTCTTCCAGATATGTGGGAACCCACTGGGTAGCTCTAGACTGAGAATTAAGTCTGGCAGCGTTGTCCCGCAAATATTGCTCTGCATACAAATTAGTCTGCTCCACAATCTCTTCCAAAAATACATCGCCCATAAACAAGTGAAAGAAATGGACAGGCAAAAAGTTTTCCGTATTAACTCTACACCCTGGGAGACCAGTAAATGCAGGTAACTGTGGCTGCTCCATGTTTGGGGCAATCTAGGTGTCAGGTCTTCTAATGGGAAACCCTTAAGCCCCAGGCTGCTGCACTCTTGGCACATCAATGTCCTCCTCTACAACAGGCCCTTCATCTGCACTGAGAGTAGCTTCCTCATCAGAAGAATACTCTCGGACAGAAAACTCACTTCCAGAATCTCCCACTTCCTCCTCTGCCTCATATGCAGAGTCAGTCTCGTAATCATGGTCTGAAGACGGCTCAAAGAGCATGCCAACAACCTGCTGAGCGGTCACTCTACGGCTAGCCAGGATCCTCACTAACAACAAATGGATTGCCAACAACAACTAGCACTTAGATAAGTAATAAACAAAGTGTAGCTTTATCACAAAGAGTTATGTACTAAAAAAACTATACCACTCACTTGCCTGAAAAAGCTTCTCACCAAGCAACTACTCTGCACAGACACAGCAATCACCAATAATATCCCACTAAAAAGAAAAAAGAAAAAAGCAAATTAGACATATGACAACACAAATATCATTGTGCTCAAATCTAAGGACAATTTCACACACAATACTGCATTTAGTACACCACCTACAGCATGTCATTCATGCATGTCAACAATACTCCTTTGGAGTAAATTGCTTTCACTTACCTAAAACATGCAACTATGCAAACTGCAGGACTACTACTGCCAAAACCGCAAGGATCCACAGCAAAGGAAGCAAAAGCGTTGAACTAGAAGAAAAAGAAGAAATAAATTGTTATAATCACAAATACAAATACTTTGCCAGTTGACAAACCCCCCACCATCAAGAACTTAGAAATTGTCCCTGGTACCTAAGTGGATTCTGCCCCCCCCCCTCCCCCGGGGGCAGATGGGCGTAAAAAAAATTGTCCAATCTGCCCCCAAGGGGGGCAGAAATGGGCAACAGCTCTGTGCCCCCTTTAGGGGGCGACCCTTCCCAAAGGGGGCACCCCCAGCACAAAACAAAAAGAAAGGAAACAAAAAAGAAAAATCCCTGGCGTATTGGTGGTTTCTGCCCTCCTTGGGGGCAGATGGGCCTACAAAAATAGGCCCATCTGCCCCCAAAGGGGGCAGAGATGGCCAATATGAACTTTCCCCACTTTGGGGGGGCGACCGTTGCCCAAGGGGTGCCCCCAAACACACACACACCACACAATCCCTGGCGCCTAGTGGGCTTCGACCCCCCCCCGGAGCCAGATTGTCCAAAAACATGGCTGGTCTGCCCTCGGGGGGGGGGCCGAAACAGAAAAAAAAAATAGCCCCGCAGAGGAGCGACCCTTGCTCAAGGGGTTGCCCCCAAAATAAACATATAAAAGTAAATCCCTGGTGTCTAGAGGATTTCGCCCCCCCCTGGGGGCAGATCGGCAATCTGCCCCCGGGGGGGGCAAAATACTAAATAAAATAGACCCCCGGGGGGGCGACCCTTCCCCAAGGTGTTGCCCCCAAAATAAACTTATAATAAAGAAATCCCTGGTGTCTAGTGGATTTGGCCCCCCCGGGGGCAGATCGGCCGAAAAATCGGCGATCTGCCCCCGGGGGGGGGGGGGGGGGCGAAACACTAAATAAAATGGACCCCTGGGGGGCGACCCTTGCCCAAGGGGTTGCCCCCAAAATATACAAAGAAAACAAAATTCCTGGTGTCTGGTGGATTTAGCCCCCCCCTCCCCCCCCGGGGGAGATCCGCCGAAAAATCGGCGATCTGCCCCCCGGGGGGGGGAAATACTAAAAATAATAGCCCCCCAGGGGGGAGACCCGTGCCCAAGGGGTCGCCCCCAAAAAAACATACCCCCAAAAATCCCTGGTGTCTAGTGGAGATTCCTGCTCCACGATCGCGGCCCCTGCTAGCGCTCCCCCAGTTCCCGTGCCTTGGACGAGGTGACCTCGTCCAAGGCACACGGGAACTGTAGCCTTGGACGAGGTCACCTCATCCAAGGCACAGAACAGGTTAAAAGCAAAAATACAGGGGGGCAGACAGTTTTTAAGCACAATTTAAATCACACAAACAGATTAAAACAGTCTCTTAAAAACACAGTCTGCAAGATGTATGTAGCCTTTTTACTTAGAAGAGAGAAAAGGGGGGAGAGGGGAGTGGAGGGGGGGCACAAACTAGCAAGGCAATACACAGAGTCACGGCAAAAATGAATTAAAAAAAATACAACTTTAACAGAGGCCAGGCTGCCTGAAACACAGAGAGTCCACAGTAAAACAAACACAGGTAGCTGAAACAAACACTTTTGAACAAATAATACTGTTTACCCAGAAAAATCTCAGGGCTCCTTACCTAGGTCTTTTTGCAATCCTTGAACACTGGGCTGTATCAGGACACAGGGGAGATGCACAGAGGTTCACAAAGTGGAGGTGGCTGTCTTGGGCTATCCTCCACAAACCTAAGGGGCCAGAGAAGGTGGGGTGGGTGGGTCCCAAGGGTGGGTGGGTCCCAAGTGCAGCAGGGACTCAGGGAGCCAATCAGCTAAGTCCAGTCACTGTGGTCAGGTGGAAAGGCAACTGCTGCGCTATTCAGAATCTCCTGGGATACAGACAGGCTGAATCCACACTTCCAAGCTAGCAGAGTCTACTTTCCAGGTAAGGGAGAGATTGTTTAAGAAACAAACACTGCAATAGTGCTGGGCGCGCACTCTAAAATCAGGCTTTTTTAAAGGCAAAAATACAGGGGAGCAGACAGTTTTTAAGCACACTTTAAATCACACAAACAGATGAAAACAGTATCGTAAAAACACACTCTGCAAGATGTATGTAGCCTTTTTACTTAGAAGAGAGAAAAGGGGGGGAGGGGGGCACAAACTAGCAAGGCAATTCACACAGACACAGCAAAAACAAATAAAAAATATACAACTTTAACAGAGGCCAGGCTGCCTGAAACACAGAGTCCACAGTAAAACAAACACAGGTAGCTGAAACAAACAATTTTGAACAAATAATACTATTTACCCAGAAAAATCTCAGTGCTCCTTACCTAGGTCTTTTTGCAATCCTTGAACACTGGGCTGTATCAGGACACAGGGGAGATGCACAGAGGTTCACAAAATGGAGGTGGCTGTCTTGGGCTATCCTCCACAAACTTAAGGGGCCAGAGAAGGTGGGGTGGGTGGGTCCCAGGTGCAGCAGGGACTCACGGAGCCAATCAGCTAAGTCCAGTCCCTGTGGTCAGGGGGAAAGGCAACTGCTGCTCTATTCAGAATCTCCTTGCATACAGACAGGCTGAATCCACACTTCCAAGCTAGCAGAGTCTACTTTCCAGGTAAGGGAGAGATTGTTTAAGAAACAAACACTGCAATAGGGCTGGGCGCGCACTCTAAAATCAGGCTTTTTTAAAGGCAAAAATACAGGGGGCAGACAGTTTTTAAGCACAATTTAAATCACACAAACAGATGAAAACAGTATTGTAAAAACACACTCTGCAAGATGTATGTAGCCTTTTTACTTAGAAGAGAGAAAAGGGGGGGGAAGGCGAGGGGGGCACAAACTAGTAAGGCAATTCACACAGTCACGGCAAAAACGAATTAACAAAAATACAACTTTAACAGAGGCCAGGCTGCCTGAAACACAGAGAGTCCACAGTAAAACAAATACAGGTAGCTGAAGCAAACACTTTTGAACAAATAATACTATTTACCCAGAAAAATCTCAGGGCTCCTTACCTAGGTCTTTTTGCAATCCTTGAACACTGGGCTGTATCAGGACACAACGGAGATGCACAGAGGCTCACAAAATGAAGGTGGCTGTCTTGGGCTTCCCTCCACAAACTTAAGGGGCCAGAGTAGGTGGGGGGGGCGGGTCTCAGGTGCACCAGGGACTCAGGGAGCCAATCAGCTAAGTCCAGTCCCTATGGTCAGGGGGAAAGGCAACTACTGCTCTATTCAGAATCTCCTTGCATACAGACAGGCTGAATCCACACTTCCAAGCTAGCAGAGTCTACTTTCCAGGTAAGGGAGAGATTGTTTAAGAAGCAAACACTGCAATAGTGCTGGGCGCGCACTCTACTATCGGGCTTTTTTAAAGGCAAAAATACAGGGGGGCAGACAGTTTTTAAGCACAATTTAAATCACACAAACAGATTAAAACAGTCTCTTAAAAACACACTCTGCAAGATGTATGTAGCCTTTTTACTTAGAAGAGAGAAAAGGGAGGGAGGGGGGCACAAACTAGCAAGGCAATTCACACTGTCACAGCAAAAACAAATTAAAAAATATACAACTTTAACAGAGGCCAGGCTGCCTGAAACACAGAGTCCACAGTAAAACAAACACAGGTAGTTGAAACAAACACTTTTGAACAAATAATACTATTTACCCAGAAAAATCTCAGGGCTCCTTACCTAGGTCTTTTTGCAATCCTTGAACACTGGGCTGTATCAGGACACAGGGGAGATGCACAGAGGCTTACAAAATGGAGGTGGCTGTCTTGGGCTTCCCTCCACAAACTTAAGGGGCCAGAGTAGGTGAGGGGGGCGGGTCTCAGGTGCAGCAGGGACTCAGGGAGCCAATCAGCTAAGTCCAGTCCCTATGGTCAGGGGGAAAGGCAACTACTGCTCCATTCAGAATCTCCTTGCATACAGACAGGCTGAATCCACACTTCCAAGCTAGCAGAGTCTACTTTCCAGGTAAGGGAGAGATTGTTTAAGAAACAAACACTGCAATAGTGCTGGGCGCGCACTCTAAAATCGGGCTTTTTTAAAGGCAAAAATACAGGGGGGCAGACAGTTTTTAAGCACAATTTAAATCACACAAACAGATTAAAACAGTCTCCTAAAAACACGCTCTGCAAGATGCATGTAGCCTTTTTACTTAGCAGAGAGAAAAGGGGGGAGGGGGGGGACAAAAACTAGCAAGGCAATTCACACAGTCACGGCAAAAACAAATTTAAAAAAATACAACTTTAACAGAGGCTAGGCGGCCTGATACACAGAGAGTCCACAGTAAAACAAACACAGGTAGCTGAAACAAACACTTTTGAACAAATAATACTATTTACCCAGAAAAATCTCAGGGCTCCTTACCTAGGTCTTTTTGCAATCCTTGAACACTGGGCTGTATCAGGACACAGGGGAGATGCCCAGAGGCTCACAAAAAGGAGGTGGCTGTCTTGGGCTTCCCTCCACAAACTTAAGGGGCCAGAGCAGGTGGGGGGGGGGGGGCGGGTCTCAAGTGCAGCAGGGACTCAGGGAGCCAATCAGCCAAGTCCAGTCCCTGTGGTCAGGGGGAAAGGCAACTGCTGCTCTATTCAGAATCTCCTTGGATACAGACAGGCTGAATCCACACTTCCAAGCTAGCAGAGTCTACTTTCCAGGTAAGGGAGAGATTGTTTAAGAAACAAACACTGCAATAGTGCTGGGCGCGCACTCTAAAATCAGGCTTTTTTAAAGGCAAAAATACAGGGGAGCAGACAGTTTTTAAGCACAATTTAAATCACACAAACAGATTAAACAGTCTCCTAAAAACACACTCTGCAAGATGTATGTAGCCTTTTTACTTAGAAGAGAGAAAAGGGGGGAGGGGTGGGGTGGCACAAACTAGCAAGGCAATTCACACAATTTAAAAAAATGAATTTAATAAAATACAACTTTAACAAAGGCCAGGCTGCCTGAAACACAGAGAGTCCACAGTAAAACAAACACAGTCAGCTGAAACAAACACTTTTGAACAAATAATACTATTTACCCAGAAAAATCTCAGGGCTCCTTACCTAGGTCTTTTTGCAATCCTTGAACACTGGGCTGTATCAGGACACAGGGGAGATGCACAGAGGCTTACAAAATGGAGGTGGCTGTCTTGGGCTTCCCTCCACAAACTTAAGGGGCCAGAGCAGGTGGGGGGGCGGGTCTCTAGTACAGCAGGGACTCAGGGAGCCAATCAGCTAAGTCCAGTCCCTGTGGTCAGGGGAAAGGCAACTGCTGCTCTATTCAGAATCTCCTTGGATACAGACAGACTGAATCCACACTTCCAAGCTAGCAGAGTCTACTTTCCAGGTAAGGGAGAGATTATTTAAGAAACAAACTCTGCAATAGTGCTGGGCGCGCACTCTAAAATCGGGCTTTTTTAAAAGCAAAAATACAGGGGGGCAGACAGTTTTTAAGCACAATTTAAATCACACAAACAGATTAAAACAGTCTCCTAAAAACACACTCTGCAAGATGTATGTAGCCTTTTTACTTAGAAGAGAGAAAAGGGGGGGGAGAGGAGGGGGGGCACAAACTAGCAAGGCAATTCACACAGTCACGGCAAAAACAAATTAAAAAATATACAACTAACAGAGGCCAGGCTGCCTGAAACACAGAGAGTCTATAGTAAAACAAACACAGGTAGCTGAAACAAACACTTTTGAACAAATAATACTATTTACCCAGAAAAATCTCAGGGCTCCTTACCTAGGTCTTTTTGCAATCCTTGAACACTGGGCTGTATCAGGACACAGGGGAGATGCACAGAGGCTCACAAAAAGGAGGTGGCTGTCTTGGGCTTCCCTCCACAAACTTAAGGGGCCAGAGCAGGAAGGGGGGGGGCGGGTCTCAGGTGCAGCAAGGACTCAGGGAGCCAATCAGCTAAGTCCAGTCCCTGTGGTCAGGGGGAAAGGCAACTGCTGTTCTATTCAGAATCTCCTTGGATACAGACAGGCTGAATCCACACTTCCAAGCTAGCAGAGTCTACTTTCCAGGTATGGGAGAGATTGTTTAAGAAACAAACACTGCAATAGTGCTGGGCGCGCACTCTAAAATCTGGCTTTTTTAAAGGCAAAAGAACAGGGGGCAGGCAGTTTTTAAGCACAATTTAAATCACACAAACAGATTAAAACAGTCTCCTAAAAACACACTCTGCAAGATTTATGTAGCCTTTTTACTTAGAAGATAGAAAATGGGTGGGGAGGGGAGGGGGGCACAAACTAGCAAGGCAATTCACACAGTCATGGCAAAAACTAATTTAAAAAAAATAGAACTTTAACAGAGGCAAGGCTCCCTAAAACACAGAGAGTCCACAGTAGAACAAACATAGGTAGCTGAAACAAACACTTTTGAACAAATAATACTATTTACCCAGAAAAATCTCAGGGCTCCTTACCTAGGTCTTTTTGCATTCCTTGAACACTGGGCTGTATCAGGACACAGGGGAGATGCACCGAGGCTCACAAAATGGAGGTGGCTGTCTTGGGCTTCCCTCCACAAACTTAAGGGGCCAGAGCAGGTGGGGGGGGGGGGCGGATCCCAGGTGCAGCAGGGACTCAGGGAGCCAATCAGCTAAGTCCAGTCCCTCTGGTCAGGGAGAAAGGCAACTGCTGCTCTATTCAGAATCTCCTTGGATACAGACAGGCTGAATCCACACTTCCAAGCTAGCAGAGTCTAATTTCCAGGTAAGGGAGAGATTGTTTAAGAAACAAACACTGCAATAGTGCTGGGCGCGCACTCTAAAAATCGGGCTTTTTTAAAGGCAAAAATACAGGGGGCAAACAGTTTTTAAGCACAATTTAAATCACACAAACAGATTAAAACAGTCTCCTAAAAACACACTCTGCAAGATGTATGTAGCCTTTTTACTTAGAAGAGAGAAAAGGGGGGGGAGGGGGGCACAAACTAGCAAGGCACTTCACACAGTCACGGCAAAAACAAATAAAAAAAAATACAACTTTAACAGAGGCCACGCTGCCTGAAACACAGAGAGTCCACAGTAAAACAAACACAGGTAGCTGAAACAAACACTTTTGAACAAATAATACTATTTACCCAGATAAATCTCAGGGCTCCTTACCTAGGTCTTTTTTGAATCCTTGAACACTGGGCTGTATCAGGAAACAGGGGAGATGCCCAGAGGCTCACAAAAAGGAGGTGGCTGTCTTGGGCTTCCCTCCACAAACTTAAGGGGCCAGAGCAGGTGGGGGGGGGGGGCGGGTCTCAGGTGCAGCAGGGACTCAGGGAGCCAATCAGCCAAGTCCAGTCCCTGTGGTCAGGGGGAAAGGCAACTGCTGCTCTATTCAGAATCTCCTTGGATACAGACAGGCTGAATCCACACTTCCAAGCTAGCAGAGTCTACTACTTTCCAGGTAAGGGAGAGATTGTTTAAGAAACAAACACTGCAATAGTGCTGGGCGCGCACTCTAAAATCAGGCTTTTTTAAAGGCAAAAATACAGGGGAGCAGACAGTTTTTAAGCACAATTTAAATCACACAAACAGATTAAAACAGTCTCCTAAAAACACACTCTGCAAGATGTATGTAGCCTTTTTACTTAGAAGAGAGAAAAGGGGGGAGGGGTGGGGTGGCACAAACTAGCAAGGCAATTCACACAATTTAAAAAAATGAATTTAATAAAATACAACTTTAACAAAGGCCAGGCTGCCTGAAACACAGAGAGTCCACAGTAAAACAAACACAGTCAGCTGAAACAAACACTTTTGAACAAATAATACTATTTACCCAGAAAAATCTCAGGGCTCCTTACCTAGGTCTTTTTGGAATCCTTGAACACTGGGCTGTATCAGGACACAGGGGAGATGCACAGAGGCTCACAAAAAGGAGGTGGCTGTCTTGGGCTTCCCTCCACAAACTTAAGGGGCCAGAGCAGGAGGGGGGGGGGCGGGTCTCAGGTGCAGCAAGGACTCAGGGAGCCAATCAGCTAAGTCCAGTCCCTGTGGTCAGGGGGAAAGGCAACTGCTGTTCTATTCAGAATCTCCTTGGATACAGACAGGCTGAATCCACACTTCCAAGCTAGCAGAGTCTACTTTCCAGGTATGGGAGAGATTGTTTAAGAAACAAACACTGCAATAGTGCTGGGCGCGCACTCTAAAATCTGGCTTTTTTAAAGGCAAAAGAACAGGGGGCAGGCAGTTTTTAAGCACAATTTAAATCACACAAACAGATTAAAACAGTCTCCTAAAAACACACTCTGCAAGATTTATGTAGCCTTTTTACTTAGAAGAGAGAAAAGGGGTGGGGAGGGGAGGGGGGCACAAACTAGCAAGGCAACTCACACAGTCTTGGCAAAAACTAATAAAAAAAAAATAGAACTTTAACAGAGGCAAGGCTCCCTAAAACACAGAGAGTCCACAGTAGAACAAACATAGGTAGCTGAAACAAACACTTTTGAACAAATAATACTATTTACCCAGAAAAATCTCAGGGCTCCTTACCTAGGTCTTTTTGCATTCCTTGAACACTGGGCTGTATCAGGACACAGGGGAGATGCACCGAGGCTCACAAAATGGAGGTGGCTGTCTTGGGCTTCCCTCCACAAACTTAAGGGGCCAGAGCAGGTGGGGGGGGGGGGCGGATCCCAGGTGCAGCAGGGACTCAGGGAGCCAATCAGCTAAGTCCAGTCCCTCTGGTCAGGGAGAAAGGCAACTGCTGCTCTATTCAGAATCTCCTTGGATACAGACAGGCTGAATCCACACTTCCAAGCTAGCAGAGTCTAATTTCCAGGTAAGGGAGAGATTGTTTAAGAAACAAACATTGCAATAGTGCTGGGTGTGCACTCTAAAATCGGGCTTTTTTAAAGGCAAAAATACAGGGGGGCAGACAGTTTTTAAGCACAATTTAAATCACACAAACAGATTAAAACAGTCTCCTAAAAACACACTCTGCAAGATGTATGTAGCTTTTTTACTTAGCAGAGAGAAAAGGCGGGAAGGGGGGGGACACAAACTAGCAAGGCAATTCACACAGTCACGGCAAAAACGAATTATAAAAAATTAAACTTTAACAGAGGCCAGGCTGCCTGAAACACAGAGAGTCCACAGTAAAACAAACACAGGTAGCTGAAACAAACACTTTTGAACAAATAATACTATTTACCCAGAAAAATCTCAGGGCTCCTTACCTAGGTCTTTTTGCAATCCTTGAACACTGGGCTGTATCAGGAAACAGGGGAGATGCACAGAGGTTCACAAAATGGAGGTGGCTGTCTTGGGCTTCCCTCCACAAACTTAAGGGGCCAGAGCAGGTGGGGGGCAGGTCTCTGGTGCAGCAGAGACTCAGGGAGCCAATAAGCTAAGTCCCGTCCCTGTGGTCAGGGGGAAAGGCAACTGCTGCTCTATTCATAATCTCCTTGGATACAGACAGGCTGAATCTACACTTCCAAGCTAGCAGAGTCTACTTTCCAAGTAAGGGAGAGATTGTTTAAGAAACAAACACTGCAATAGTGCTGGGCGCTAACTCTAAAATCGGGCTTTTTTAAAGGCAAAAATACAGGGGGGGCAGACAGTTTTTAAGCACAATTTAAATCACACAAACAGATTAAAACAGTCTCCTAAAAACACACTCTGCAAGATTTATGTAGCCTTTTTACTTAGAAGAGAGAAAAGGAGGGGAGGGGAGCAGGGGCACACACTATTAAGGCAATTCACACAGTCACGGCAAAAACAAATTAAAAAAATACAACTTTAACAGAGGCCAGGCGGCCTGATACACAGAGAGTCCACAGTAAAACAAACTAAAGTAGCTGAAACAAACACTTTTGAACAAATAATACTATTTACCCAGAAAAATCTCAGGGCTCCTTACCTAGGTCTTTTTGCAATCCGAACACTGGGATGTATCAGGACACAGGGGAGATGCACAGAGGCACACAAAAAGGAGGTGGCTGTCTTGGGCTTCCCTCCACAAACTTAAGGGGCTAGAGCAGGTGGTGTGGGGCGGGTCTCAGGTGCAGCAAGGACTCAGGGAGCCAATCAGCTAAGTCCAGTCCCTGTGGTCAGGGGGAAAGGCAACTGCTGCTCTATTCAGAATCTCCTTGGATACAGACAGGCTGAATCCACACTTCCAAGCTAGCAGAGTCTACTTTCCAGGTAAGGGAGAGATTGTTTAAGAAACAAACACTGCAATAGTGCTGGGCGCCCACTCTACAATCAAGCTTTTTTAAAGGCAAAAATACAGGGGGGCAGACAGTTTTTAAGCACAATTTAAATCACACAAACAGATTAAAACAGTCTCCTAAAAACACACTCTGCAAGATGTATGTAGCCTTTTTACTTAGAAGAGAGAAAAGGGGGAGAGGGGGGCACAAACTAGCAAGGCAATTCACACAGTCACGGCAAAAAAAAATAAAAAAAAATACAACTTTAACAGAGGCCAGGCTGCCTGAAACACAGAGAGTCCACAGAAGAACAAATTCAGGTAGCTGAAACAAACACTTTTGAACAAATAATACTATTTACCCAGAAAAATCTCAGGGCTCCTTACCTAGGTCTTTTTGCATTCCTTGAACACTGAGCTGTATCAGGACACAGGGGAGATGCACAGAGGCTCACAAAATGGAGGTGGCTGTCTTGGGCTTCCCTCCACAAACTTAAGGGGCCACAGCAGGTGGGGGGGCGGGTCTCAGGTGCAGCAGGGACTCAGGGAGCCAATCAGCTAAGTACAGTCCCTGTGGTCAGGGGGTAAGGCAACTGCTGCTCTATTCAGAATCTCCTTGGATACAGACAGGCTGAATCCACACTTCCAAGCTAGCAGAGTCTACCTTCCAGGTAAGGGAGAGATTGTTTAAGAACCAAACACTGCAATAGTGCTGGACGTGCACTCTAAAATCGGGCTTTTTTAAAGGCAAAAATACAGGGGGGCAGACAGTTTTTAAGCACAATTTAAATCACACAAACAGATTAAAACAGTCTCCTAAAAACACGCTCTGCAAGATGTATGTAGCCTTTTTACTTAGAAGAGAGAAAAGGGGGGGAGGGGAGAGGGGGCACTAACTAGTAAGGCAATTCCCACAGTCACGGCAAAAACGAATTAACAAAAATACAACTTTATCAGAGGCCAGGCTGCCTGATACACAGAGAGTCCACAGTAAAACAAACACAAGTAGCTGAAACAAACACTTTTGAACAAATAATACTATTTACCCAGAAAAATCTCAGGGCTCCTTACCTAGGTCTTTTTGCAATCCTTGAACACTGGGCTGTATCAGGACACAGGGGAGATGCACAGAGGCTCACAAAAAGGAGGTGGCTGTCTTGGGCTTCCCTCCACAAACTTAAGGGGCCAGAGCAGGTGGGGGTGGGGGTCGGGTCTCAGGTGCAGCAGGGACTCAGGGAGCCAATCAGCTAAGTCCAGTCCCTGTGGTCAAGGGGAAAGGCAACTGCTCCTCTATTCAGAATCTCCTTGGATACAGACAGGCTGAATCCACACTTCCAAGCTAGCGGAGTCTACTTTCCAGGTAAGGGAGAGATTTTTTAAGAAACAAACACTGCAATAGTGCTGGGCGCGCACTCTAAAATCAGGCTTTTTTAAAGGCAAAAATACAAGGGGGCGGAGAGTTTTTAAGCACAATTTAAATCACACAAACAGATTAAAACAGTCTCCTAAAAACACACTCTGCAAGATGTATGTAGCCTTTTTACTTAGAAGAGAGAAAGGGGGGGAGGGGGGGCACAAACTAGCAAGGCAATTCACACAGTCACGGCAAAAACGAATTAAGAAAAATACAACTTTAACAGAGGCCAGGCTGCCTGATATACAGAGAGTCCACAGTAAAACAAACACAAGTAGCTGAAACAAACACTTTTGAACAAATAATACTATTTACCCAGAAAAATCTCAGGGCTCCTTACCTGGGTCTTTTTGCAATCCTTGAACACTGGGCTGCATCAGGAAACAGGGGAGATGCACAGAGGCTGACAAAATGGAGGTGGCAGTCTTGGGCTTCCCTCCATAAACTTAAGTGGCCAGAGCAGGTGGGGGGGGGGGGCGGGTCTCAGGTGCAGCAGGGACTCAGGGAGCCAATCAGCTAAATCCAGTCCCTGTGGTCGGGGGGAAAGGCAACTGCTGCTCTATTCAGAATCTCCTTGGATACAAACAGGCTGAATCCACACTTCCAAGCTAGCAGAGTCTACTTTCCAGGCAAGGGAGAGATTGTTTAAGAAACAAACACTGCAATAGTGCTGGGCGCAACCTCTAAAATCTGGCTATTTTAAAGGCAAAAATACAGGGGGGGCAGACAGTTTTTAAGCACAATTTAAATCACACAAACAGATTAAAACAGTCTCCTAAAAACACACTCTGCAAGATTTATGTAGCCTTTTTACTTAGAAGAGAGAAAAGGGGGGGAGGGGTGGGGTGGCACAAACTAGCAAGGCAATTCACACAATTTAAAAAAACACATAAAAAAAAATACAACTTTAACAAAGGCCAGGCTGTCTGAAACACAGAGAGTCCACAGTAAAACAAACACAGTCAGCTGAAACAAACTCTTTTGAACAAATAATACTATTTACCCAGAAAAATCTCAGGGCTCCTTACCTAGGTCTTTTTGCAATCCTTGAACACTGGGCTGTATCCGGACACAGGGGAGATGCACAGAGGCTCACAAAATGGAGGTGGCTGTCTTGGGCTTCCCTCCACAAACTTAAGGGGCCAGAGGAGGTGGGGGGCGGGTCTCAGGTGCAGCAGGGACTCAGGGAGCCAATCAGGTAAGTCCAGTCCCTATGGTCAGGGGGAAAGGCAACTACTGCTCTATTCAGAATCTCCTTGCATACAGACAGGCTGAATCCACACTTCCAAGCTAGCAGAGTCTACTTTCCAGGTAAGGGAGAGATTGTTTAAGAAACAAACACTGCAATAGTGCTGGGCGCGCACTCTAAAATCGGGCTTTTTTAAAGGCAAAAATACAGGGGGCAGACAGTTTTCAAGCAGAATTTAAATCACACAAACAGATTAAAACAGTCTCCTAAAAACACGTTCTACAAGATGTATGTAGCCTTTTTACTTAGAAGAGAGAAAAGGAGGGGAGGGGAGCAGGGGCACAAACTAGTAAGGCAATTCACACAGTCACGGCAAAAACAAATTAACAAAAATACAATTTTAACAGAGGCCAGGCTGCCTGAAACACAGAGAGTCCACAGTAAAACAAACACAGGTAGCTGAAACAAACACTTTTGAACAAATAAGACTATTTACCCATATAAATCTCAGGGCTCCTTACCTAGGTCTTTTTGCAATCCTTGAACACTGGGCTGTATCAGGACACAAGGGAGATGCACAGAGGCTCACAAAATGAAGGTGGCTGTCTTGGGCTTCCCTCCACAAACTTAAGGGGCCAGAGCAGGTGGGGGGGTGGGTCTCAGGTGCAGCAGGGACTCAGGGAGCCAATCAGCTAAGTCCAGTCCCTGTGGTCAGGGGGAAAGGCAACTGCTGCTCTATTCAGAATCTCCTTGGATACAGACAGGCTGAATCCACACTTCCAAGCTAGCAGAGTCTACTTTCCAGGTAAGGGAGAGATTGTTTAAGAAACAAACACTGCAATAGTGCTGGGAGCGAACTCTAAAATCGGGCTTTTTAAAGGTAAAAATACAGGGGGGCAGACAGTTTTTAAGCACAATTTAAATCACACAAACAGATTAAAACAGTCTCCTAAAAACACACTCTGCAAGATGTATGTAGCCTTTTTACTTAGAAGAGAGAAAAGGGGGGAAGGGGGGGCACTAACCAGCAAGCCAATTCACACAGTCACGGCAAAAACGAATTATAAAAAATAAAACTTTAACAGAGGCCAGGCGGCCTGATACACAGAGAGTCCTCAGTAAAACAAACACAGTCAGCTGAAACAAACACTTTTGAACAAATGATACTATTTACCCAGATAAATCTCAGGGCTCCTTACCTAGGTCTTTTTGTAATCCTTGAATACTGGGCTGTATCAGGACACAGGGGAGATGCACAGAGGCTCACAAAATGGAGGTGGTTGTCTTAGGCTTCCCTCCACAAACTTAAGGGGCCAGAGCAGGTGGGGGGGTGGGTCTCAGGTGCAGCAGGGACTCAGGGAGCCAATCAGCTAAGTCCAGTCCCTGTGGTCAGGGGGAAAGGCAACTGCTGCTCTATTCAGAATCTCCTTGGATACAGACCGGCTGAATCCACACTTCCAAGCTAGCAGAGTCTACTTTCTGGGTAAGGGAGAGATTGTTTAAGAAACAAACACTGCAATAGTGCTGGGCGCGCACTATAAAAAAAGGCTTTTTTAAAGGCAAAAATACAAGGGAGCAGACACTTTTTAAGCACAATTTAAATCACACAAACAGATTAAAACAGTCTCCTAAAAACACTCTGCAAGATGTATGTAGCCTTTTTACTTACTCATGTGCTGCAGGGACTCAGGGAGCCAATCAGCTAAGTCCAGTCCCTGTGGTCAGGGGGAAAGGCAACTGCTGCTCTATTCATAATCTCCTTGGATACAGACAGGCTGAATCCACAGTTCCAAGCTAGCAGAGTCTACTTTCCAGGTAATGGAGAGATTGTTTAAGAAACAAACACTGCAATAGTGCTGTGCGCGCACTCTAAAATCGGGTTTTCTTAAAGACAAAAATACAGGGGGGCAGACAGTTTTTAAGCACAATTGAAATCACACAAACAGATTAAAACAGTCTCCTAAAAACACTCTGCAAGATGTATGTAGCCTTTTTACTTAGAAGAGAGAAAAGGGGGGGAGGGGAAAGGGGGCACAAACTAGCAAGGCCAATCAGCTAAGTCCAGTCCCTATGGTCAGGGGGAAAGGCAACTAATGCTCTATTCAGAATCTCCTTGCATACAGACAGGCTGAATCCACACTTCCAAGCTAGCAGAGTCTACTTTCCAGGTAAGGGAGAGATTGTTTAAGAAACAAACACTGCAATAGTGCTGGGCGCGCACTCTAAAATCGGGCTTTTTTAAAGGCAAAAATACAGGGGGCAGACAGTTTTTAAGCACAATTTAAATCACACAAACAGATTAAAACAGTCTCCTAAAAATTCACACAGTCACGGCAAAAACGAATTAAAAAATATACAACTTTAACAGAGGCCAGGCTGCCTGAAACACAGAGTCCACAGTAAAACAAACACAGGTAGCTGAAACAAACACTTTTGAACAAATGATACTATTTACCCAGAAAAATTTCAGGGCTCCTTACCTAGGTCTTTTGGCAATCCTTGAACACTCGGCTGTATCAGGACACAGGGGAGATGCACAGAGGCTCACAAAAAGGAGGTGGCTGTCTTGGGCTTCCCTCCACAAACTTAAGGGGCCAGAGCAGGTGGTGGGGGCGGGTCTCATGTGCAGCAGGGACTCAGGGAGCCAATCAGCTAAGTCCAGTCCCTGTGGTCAGGGGGAAAGGCAACTGCTGCTCTATTCAGAATCTCCATGGATACAGACAGGCTGAATCCACACTTCCAAGCTAGCAGAGTCTACTTTCCAGGCAAGGGAGAGATTGTTTAAGAAACAAACACTGCAATAGTGCTGGGCGCGCACTCTAAAATCGGGTTTTCTTAAAGACAAAAATACAGGGAGGCATACAGTTTTTAAGCACAATTGAAATCACACAAACAGATTAAAACAGTCTCCTAAAAACACTCTGCAAGATGTATGTAGCCTTTTTACTTAGAAGAGAGAAAAGGGGGGGAGGGGAAAGGGGGCACAAACTAGCAAGGCAATTCACACAGTCACGGCAAAAAACAAATTAAAAAAAATACAACTTTAACAGCGGCCAGGTTGCCTGAAACACAGAGAGTCCACAGTGAAACAAACACAGGTAGCTGAAACAAACACTTTTGAACAAATAATACTATTTACCCAGAAAAATCTCAGGGCTCCTTACCTAGGTCTTTTTGCAATCCTTGAACACTGGGCTGTATCAGGAAACAGGGGAGATGCACAGAGGCTCACAAAGCTGAGGTGGCTGTCTTGGGCTTCCCTCCACAAACTTAAGGGGCCAGAGCAGGTGGGGGGTGGGTCTCAGGTGCAGCAGGGACTCAGGGAGCCAATCAGCTAAGTCCAGTCCCTGTGGTCAGGGGGAAAGGCAACTGCTGCTCTATTCATAATCTCCTTGGATACAGACAGGCTGAATCCACACTTCCAAGCTAGCAGAGTCTACTTTCCAGGTAATGGAGAGATTGTTTAAGAAACAAACCCTGCAATAGTGCTGGGCGCGCACTCTAAAATCGGGTTTTCTTAAAGACAAAAATACAGGGGGAAAGACAGTTTTTAAGCACAATTTAAATCACACAAACAGATTAAAACAGTCTCCTAAAAACACACTCTGCAAGATTTATGTAACCTTTTTACTTAGAAGAGAGAAAAGGGGGGGAGGGGTGGGGTGGCACAAACTAGCAAGGCAATTCACACAATTAAAAAAAAAAAAAAAAAATACAACTTTAACAAAGGCCAGGCTGCCTGAAACACAGAGAGTCCACAGTAAAACAAACACAGGTAGCTGAAACAAACACTTTTGAACAAATAATACTATTTACCCAGAAAAATCTCAGGGCTCCTTACCTAGGTCTTTTTGCAATCCTTGAACACTGGGCTGTATCAGGACACAGGGGAGATGCACAGAGGCTCACAAAATGAAGGTGGCTGTCTTGGGCTTCCCTCCACAAACTTAAGGGGCCAGAGCAGGTGGGGGGGTGGGTCTCAGGTGCAGCAGGGACTCAGGGAGCCAATCAGCTAAGTCCAGTCCCTGTGGTCAGGGGGAAAGGCAACTGCTGCTCTATTCATAATCTCCTTGGATACAGACAGGCTGAATCCACACTTCCAAGCTAGCAGAGTCTACTTTCCAGGTAAGAGAGAGATTGTTTAAGAAACAAACACTGTAATAGTGCTGGGCATCCACTCTACAATCAAGCTTTTTTAAAGGCAAAAATACAGGGCGGCAGACAGTTTTTAAGCACAATTTAAATCACACAAACAGATTAAAACAGTCTCCTAAAAACACACTCTGAAATATTTATGTAACCTTTTTACTTAGAAGAGAGAAAAGGGGGGGGAGGGGTGGGGTGGCACAAACTAGCAAGGCAATTCACACAATTAAAACAAAACAAAAAAAAAAATACAACTTTAACAAAGGCCAGGCTGCCTGAAACACAGAGAGTCCACAGTAAAACAAACACAGGTAGCCGAAACAAACACTTTTGAACAAATAATACTATTTACCCAGAAAAATCTCAGGGCTCCTTACCTAGGTCTTTTTGCAATCCTTGAACACTGGGCTGTATCAGGACACAGGGGAGATGCACAGAGGCTCACAAAATGAAGGTGGCTGTCTTGGGCTTCCCTCCGCAAACTTAAGGAGCCAGAGCAGGTGGGGGGGGGGTGGGTCTTAGGTGCAGCAGGGACTCAGGGAGCCAATCAGCTAAGTCCAGTCCCTGTGGTCAGGGGGAAAGGCAACTGCTGCTCTATTCATAATCTACTTGGATACAGACAGGCTGAATCCACACTTTCAAGCTAGCAGAGTCTACTTTCCAGGTAAGGGAGAGATTGTTTAAGAAACAAACACTGTAATAGTGCTGGGCGCCCACTCTACAATCAAGCTTTTTTAAAGGCAAAAATACAGGGCGGCAGACAGTTTTTAAGCACAATTTAAATCACACAAACAGATTAAAACAGTCTCCTAAAAACACACTCTGCAAGATGTATGTAGCCTTTTTACTTAGAAGAGAGAAAAAGGGTGGGGAGGGGAGGGGGGCACAAACTAGCAAGGCAATTCACACAGTCACGGCAAAAACAAATTTAAAAAAATACAACTTTAACAGAGGCCAGGCTGCCTGAAACACAGAGAGTCCACAGTAGAACAAATACAGGTAGCTGAAACAAACACTTTTGAACAAATAATACTATTTACCCAGAAAATCTCAGGGCTCCTTACCTAGGTCTTTTTGCATTCCTTGAACACTGGGCTGTATCAGGACACAGGGGAGATGCACAGAGGCTCACAAAATGGAGGTGGCTGTCTTGGGCTTCCCTCCACAAACTTAAGGGGCCACAGCAGGTGGGGGCGGGTCTCAGGTGCAGCAGGGACTCAGGGAGCCAATCAGCTAAGTACAGTCCCTGTGGTCAGGGGGAAAGGCAACTGCTGCTCTATTCAGAATCTCCTTGGATACAGACAGGCTGAATCCACACTTCCAAGCTAGCAGAGTCCACTTTCCAGGTAAGGGAGAGACTGTTTAAGAAACAAACACTGCAATAGTGCTGGGTGTGCACTCTAAAATCGGGCTATTTTAAAGGCAACAATACAGGGGGGCAGACAGTTTTTAAGCACAATTTAAATCACACAAACAGATTAAAACAGTCTCCTAAAAACACACTCTGCAAGATGTATGTAGCCTTTTTACTTAGAAGAGAGAAAAGGGGGGGAGGGGAGCGGGGGCACTAACTAGTAAGGCAATTCACACAGTCACGGCAAAAAACGAATTAACAAAAATACAACTTTAACAGAGGCCAGGCTGCCTGATACACAGAGAGTCCACAGTAAAACAAACACAAGTAGCTGAAACAAACACTTTTGAACAAATAATACTATTTACCCAGAAAAATCTCAGGGCTCCTTACATAGGTCTTTTTGCAATCCTTGAACACTGGGCTGTATCAGGACACAGGGGAGATGCACAGAGGCTCACAAAAAGGAGGATGGAGTGTAGCTTTTATAATCAAAATTAACAATGAAATGTTTGTGAATTAATACATAATAATGCGGCATAGAAAATGCATTGTTGTGTTTTACTAAACGTGTGTTTGAAATGTGCCCACGGGGAGTGACCACCAATGTATACGTTGACTAATGAAATTGACCAATAATGAATTATTGATGTACTAATGTATGATTTTGTATTCGTATTAAAAGTTATATGTTAAGGTTTTGCTAAAATTAATTAATAGGCCTTAGTTAGCATGAGTCGGGGCCCCGCTGCCCAGTTTCATATTAAATGTGTTTTTCGAACGTGCAGTGTGCAGACTTTCTGAAGGACATGTAATCGTACTTTTCCAGAAGCTAGAGGATGTATGTAGCTGTAGTGAATCCTTTCTCATGAGACATTTTTTGCCAAATGCAACAGTGTAAACTTGCAACAGGTACAAGGTCGCCTAAACCGGTATAGACAATGGAACTACTGACTCGGGATGTGAGAGGACCATGAGAACATGAAATTGTACCAGACCTTCTACCCGTTGAAGACGTCAATCACAAGAGCCAATAAACTACGTGAAAACTGTTATGAGGTGACAATTTTAATGGGACGACTAGTAAACCATTGGATGAAGATAGTGGTGCTCCAAATTTGCCCAATTGAAAATTAGGGGACTGTACAACAGGAGAGGGATAAAATCCTTTGACACAAGGAGAAATCATGCCATTACGAGCCATTCTTGCTATTACCCAGCCACTTTGTCACTCTGCCTAAAGACTTTGTTGTCTGATTCTGCAAACCATCCTTCCCTTTGCCCGTACTATACTTCACCTCCTTATGAGGGAAGTGACCCTTCTTACCCCGTCTTGCTGAACTTTGTATTGTTTTCTGGCTGATGACGAATCAACTGATGTCCTGAGGACGAAGACTGACTCTGTATGCTGACCCAGTACGGAGGGTAACTATATAATGATGAAATTGTAATTGTCTGTTTGCCTTTCCTTTCTAGGTACCAACTGCTTCTTTTGATAGAGACCATAGCTAGATTTTTTCTAAATTTGTGTTGCTAAAGTGTTTTGCATGAAGCCCAACATGCTAATGCCGATTCGAGGGTATTTAAGGAATTCACTAGATGGACGCAAATAGACAAATGACTGAAACAATGCTTTGTTGAATAATGCGCTGATGATACTCTGCTAAAGATTAACTCATGTGGATTATGTGCTATGTTCTAATGTTCGTGATTCTTGCTTTGATTAAATCTTATTCGAGTTGCCATATTATAACCGTGTTGATGTGTTTCATGGTTTTGAGACTAATGAACTTGCTAGTAGATTGTAACCAATAGGGAATAAATATCAAAATCTTCATAAATTCTGTGTGGTTATTCATGACTGAAAGGTCATGGTGTGTTTTGATTCTTATTAATGTCACTATTTAGATTGGATTGATTTGTTATGGTGAATATCCATGGTGTTATTGATCTATTGATTGACATTTTGATTATTTGCCTCGTCCTAAGGTGTCTTCAATCAGGGTCAAAAGATTAATTGGCCTAAAACGAGTCCTGGTCAAAGTAAATTATCTAGTAAGGGACGCGTTATCAGTTCTGGTAGCAGAGGACGGTTCTGGCCCTTTGGGGCCCTAGGACGAGGGACCATTGTTTTAGAATTGTTTTTGAAATAATGCAAATTGGAGGAATGATGTGCCCCTAAGTCCCAAATGACTTTCCTGGAATCTCAGAGCTTGCCTAAGTGAGTTGGGTATGTTTTCGGCGTTCTAGTGATAGAATGTGCGGTGTATAATTTGTGCTTGCTCAGTTTATGCATATCGCAGGTGAATTGTGAGGTTTGTGAGATAATTGGCCAGGTAATGTTTTAGTAGGAGTGGGCGTACTCCGCAGTATGAGAGTAGGGAAGTCGGCGAACTTCATGTGAGTGTGGCGCTTTGTGCTAAAAAATGGTCAACGTGGTTGTTGGTGATGTATGGACCCGGCGTGGTCTAAGACTCCGGAGTATATCGATAAGTGTATTGGACACTTGGTTTATGTTGTAATTTGCGCTGTTTAATAGGTCAATCTGGCGTGGTTGACGAGTCAAGTTTGAGTCAAATTGTGTGAATGAAACCTTCAATGGAGATTTGGCAAGTTCTAAAGTGCACTAGAACGAGCCATTGACAAGTCGAGAGTAGAATTTGCGGGTCGAATTCAGCTTGCGAGTGAGGGATCTGAGAAGGAGAGAGCAGCGGCCGAGGCTTCAAGTGAAATCTCTGTAAAGTTCTGAAGTGATTGTGTTACCCTTCCTGTAGTAAACCAGCAAATTTGTGTTTTGTTGTTAAGGTGCTCGCAGTATATTGCATTCGTTTTTGTGTGAATAGAGAGTGAGGAAGACAAGCTGCAAGACATTGTCAGCCGCAGAATGTGTGAGTGTGACGTCATTGGAGCTGTGCTGGGATGGGTCAGTTGTCGAGAGGGTCGCGCACGGATTGGTAGCCATCCTTGAGAGGCAATTGGATGAGAAGGTAGGCGAAGAGTGTTCTGGGAATTAAAGTCACTTCCTGATTAGATTCTAAACAAAATAAAAGATGCAAAAAAAGAAGTTTTTCAAGGCTTTAAAGAGCGCTTTGAGGGGAGATACTTATATTACATTGAGGGTGGGGGAGCCTACACCGCCAGAAGATGCTCCGGCTTATGCCATAATGGAAGAGAAGGGAGTCGCGCCATGCTTTGGCTAAAGCAATGGTGAAAAATGACAGAAAAGGAAGGATGTTTGGCGTTTCTGGAGCACGGAACGTTCAATAAAAGGATTTTGGAAAATTTGCGGAGGGTGTTAAGTGAGCAAAAACCGCCTTCGAGACCAGCTCAGTTTGAGGCGTTAGCGATTTGGGATTTAATGGCCATGCGACACAGGCAACAGAAATTTGAGAGGAGAATGACAAAAGCAGAAAAGATTCTAGCAGAGGCTAGATGGGATGGCGAGACCAAGATGTGGAGAAGGGAAATAGTAGATGGAATTAGGATGTTTCCGGCAATAACTCAAGAAGCCGAAACACAGGGAAAGAAGGCCACTTGTAAAACAGATAATGGCTCTAGTAAGCAAAAGGAGACTCAGAAGTCTTGGGCAGATGCAGATACTCAGACGATGATGTATTTCTAGATCAGTTGTTACAGGATCGACCACCACCATATGCCATGAATGACAACAGACCAAATACTAGTGCAGGGCATGTAGATTCAGCACAAAATCAAGATGCCACGAATACAGCACAGACAAATAATGCTATCACATCAGCTCCGATACAGAATGGTGCTAGTGTATCCACTGCACCAGACACTCAGATACAGTTGCAATCACCACCAATTCAGAGGCTCTACCCTGATGTCCTCGTATTCGAGACAACTACGAATTTGATGGTGCCACCTGATCTGGTATATACGAGATCAAAGTTAGTTCAGA
Source organism: Pleurodeles waltl (assembly GCF_031143425.1). Lineage (NCBI taxonomy): Eukaryota > Metazoa > Chordata > Amphibia > Caudata > Salamandridae > Pleurodeles > Pleurodeles waltl. The sequence continues at coordinate 638,680,840 of NC_090448.1, forward strand.
TTGAGCCAACTCTGCAATTGCTGCCCAAGGCGCAGCAACAGATGGTTCCGAATTACACTTCGGTCACAGGACCGCAAACAGCTACAGCACCCATGATGAATCAAGCTATTGGAGTTAATGCTCCACAGGGTTTGGGAACTGGACAGACACCAGCTGCCATATCATTGCTGATTACCGTTGGTCCGCCAGTACTGCCATATGCGCAGACAAAGCCTAGTGTATGCGATCAAGGAGTGATGACTCAAGAGGTGATAAGAGGAGGGTTCACAAGAAGCTCCCAAGGGATGACATCGGGAGAACAGACAGCCGAAAGGTCTAGATCCTTGTTGGACTTCAGTCCGATTGGGGTTCCTTTAGAGACAATGAGGCAAGCAGGTTTGGGTACACTAACCCCACAGGTAATGAGTACAAATACAACACAGACACCAATGGTGCACGCTGGAAATATCTCAAACTTGACAGTGCAACAGTTGAATGAGTGGTTAGACAAGCTCAACACTCTGCAGACTACTTCCGCGATAGCAGAACGGTCGGAAAGAGAGGAATACCTGAATTTTGTGAGGCTGGGTGTGGAAGCCACAGAGTTAGTAGAAGGAACTATGTGAGTGAACAGATTAGAGTCATATACTGAGGCGGAATTGAGGTTTCTGTGCCCCAAAATAACCAAAGAAGTGAGCAGGGTGCATCAGAGGTTAGCGAACCTAGCAGACAAATACGGCATAGATTAGACAATACTAAGCATCTCAAGAGGAGTTACAGGTTAGACTTTGAGCCTAAAGATTTTGATCACATGAGATCTACTGGAATGAAAGCACACCTCAAAGAGATATTACAAAGTGCTCAAATTTGGGGAGCATTAGAAATGTGGGAAGGCAGATGGGCAAAGAAGAGAGATAAAGGGAAAAGTGACTGCATGGAACCGCAGCAGGCGAAAGCTGCGCCAGATACGGGAACAATAAAGATGTTACCTATGAGTGAGGCAGCTGGAGGGGTTCTAGTCCATGTACCGTGGTCTAGAGGTGACATTCTGTCATTCACGAATGATTATCCCAGGTTGAGGGAAAAGCCAATAGAGTGGTATCAGCCGAGAGTTAGGTTTGTGAAGCTTGCGAAATGTCTCTGGGAAGACCTGAATACACTGTTTGAGATCATAGTCCCAGCTGATTTATGGCTTGAGTGTAAGAGGGGTGTGGATTGGCTGACAGAGGAACCGGCAAGGGATATGATTACCGGAGCACCGTCTCCTGACGTGATGAGGTATTACCATAAGGTGATTAAGTTTTTAAAACAAAAGGTGTGGCCGAAAGTCATTGATTGGCGGAAAATTGATTGAACGGCACAAGAGGGTAAAGAGTCGATACATGCTTACTATGAGAGGTTGTTGAAGGCATTCAAACACTACAGTGGCACTGAGGTAATAGAACCGAAGGATATGAATCACCTTTTGTTTAGGTTTGTTGAAGTACTGAGGCCAGAGATTAGCCAGATGATTAAGAATCATTTGATCTGTTGGCAAGCGAAACCAATTGATGAAGTGTTGCAGTACGCGAAATACTGTAGCGATCAGATTGAATTGAAGCAGAAAAAGCTGAAAGAAAAGATGATGGTGATGCAAATTAAGGCAGCTCAGACAGGGATGCAGGGAAATGGAGTACAGCAGGTGGTACAGCAGCAACCGCAAGGGAACAGGATGTCTTAGGCACAACCGAGAGGCCAAGGTCAAGGAGGTTTTGTGAACCGCAGTCCAGATTTGAATACGGTTGTGGTTCAAAATGATGTGCAAGGGATGAAGCAGATGTTGCCATGTCACGCCTGCGGGGGTTTGGGACACTGGAAGCGGGAGTACCCAATGATGGTGCAGGAGGGTGTTGTTCAACAAAGCAATGATGTCGGTACATTTCATAATGTACGGGGTCCAAGAAAGAGGGGTCCAAATCCGAACTTTCAGAATAACATGGTTCAGATGTAGGATCTCCAGCCCATGCAGCAAATACAAATGCCACGTGTTCAACCAGCACAAATGCAACAAGTACAACAGCAGATTCCCATGGTACCTAGATAGCAAATGCAGCTGCCCTTAGCTCAGATGGGACAGCAACAGGTGATGCTTCCTCAACAGGTCACAGACCAAACAATGAGTCAAAATAATACAGTACAACAGTTCCCATTGCGTGGTGAGGATGGAATAAACGATGAATGGTTGGATGACTGTTCAGATAATGAGGAGTGCAGGCTTGAAGCGTTCCTAGAAGTAGATCAGAGGGGACCCTATGTACAAGGGAAGGTGATGGGTCACAAGTTTTCATTCCTGGTTGATACAGGAGCCACACGCTTGATAGTCAGAAGGGCAGAGGTTCCAAAATTGCCGCTTTCGTGGCATACCATAAAGGTGGTAGGAGTAGCAAATCAGCTCCTGACTAATCCGATTACAGATCCGGTCCAAGTTGAGATTGGTACCTTCCAGGGATTACATTGGTTTGTAGTCTGCGATTCAAGTCCCCTATCCCTACTGGGAAGAGACTTGCTGTGTAAGACGAGGTGTTCAATCACCTGTTCCAGTGAAGGGATTGAGGTGCAGACAAACAGTGATGATGAAGGGGCTGATGGTCAGATCTTAGAGCCAGAAACGGAGACTACAGACGAGGACTACCCTTTGATAACCTTCTTCCCGATGTTCACAATGACCGATTTGCCAACTGAATTACAGGGAACAGTGACAGAGAAAGTGTGGGACTTGACAGAAAAGGAAGTGGGACTGATTAAAGGAGTAGAACCAGTCAAAGTAAAGGTGAAGCCAAATGCGGTGTTTCTCCAGGTACCGCAGTACCACGTGGCACAAGATGTAGTTATACAGGTGATGCAGATAATTGCATACTTTGTAAAGCAAGGAGTTCTGAAAGCAGCCCATGTAATTCACCAATAATGGGTCTGAAAAAGCCTTGTGGGAAAGTTCGAATTGTCCAAGACCTCAGAAACATTAACGAGATAGTGGTAAAATGTTGCCCAATAGTGCCAAATCCAGCCGTGATCATGTTTCAGGTTCCATGCGATGCAGAGTGGTTCACAGTAGTGGACTAGTCTCAGGCATTCTTTTCTGTGCCTCTTCATGAGGACAGCTAATTTCTCTTTAGTTTCAAATTCCTGGATAAGGTTTACAGTTGGTGTCGAATTCCTCAAGGGTTTTCAGAATCACCTTCCATCTTCAATCAGATATTGAAGAAGGACTTGGAAGCATTAGAATTGCCTTTTAATTCAACTCTGGTACAGTACAGTACATTGATGATTTGTTAATTGTGTCCAAAACGAAAGATGACTGCAGGTACGACACAATTGCCCTACTGAATCATTTGGGAAAGAACAGACATAAAGTGTCCCCAAAGAAGCTACAGTACTGTCAGAAGGAAGTGAAGTACTTAGGTCATCTGATTGAAAAGGGGTCAAGGAAAATATCCAAAGAAAGAGTGACAGCCATATTACAGCTGAATCCCCTGACAACCAAGAGGGACGTTAGGATGTTTTTGGGAATGGTGGGCTACTGTCGCCAGTGGATTCGCAACTTCTCGGTTATCTCTAAGCCTTTGGTGAGGTTGACTGTCAAGGAGATTCAGGATGGCCCGGGTACCCTAACTATGTCCGAGAAACAAATGAGGGCATTCATTGAACTGAGAGAGAGTATGTGCAGGGCTCCAGCTTTAGGTATGCCTAACTACCCAAAGCCTTTTGTACTGTTTTGTTATGAACGTGATGCTTGTTCTTTGTCTGTCCTGACACAGGTCCATGGAGGTGCAAACCGCCCAGTAGCATATTTTTCAGCTACTTTGGACCCAGGTGCAGCAGCCTTACCGGGTTGTTTGCGTGCAGTTGCAGCCGTTGGTCAAAGCCTCACTCAATGTGAAGGTATAGTGATGGGACATCCCTTAACAGTAATGGTCCCACATTCAGTCGAGATACTGCTCACTCGAACAAAGACTCAGCATATGACAAATGCTCGCCTGACTAAGTATGAGACAATTATACTGGGGTCACCTAACGTGTCTCTGAAAAGATGTACTGTGTTAAACCCTACAACTATGCTTCCTAATGACAATATGGATATTGATGATGCTGAGGAAGTAGAACATGATTGTCTTGAGGTAACAGATCTGTGCACCAAACCGAGACCCGACATTAAAGATACTCAATTAGAAGAGAATGATTACATTATCTTTGTTGATGGCTCATGCCTGAGAGACTCAGTAGGAGTAGTGAGAGCCGGATACGCTGTGTGTACAATCACTGGTATCCTGGAAGCCTCTTGGCTCAAAGAGAGTATACTCTGCTCAAGTGGCTGAATTGGTTGCTCTTACTAGGGCATGCCATGCCACCGAAAATGTGAAAGTCACTATCTATACTGACAGCAGATACGGATTTGGAATCGTCCATGATTTTGGCCAGTTGTGGTCACAGAGGGGTTTCATGACCTCTTCTGGTTCTCCAGTGAAAAATGGTGAAAGGATTAAGGAGTTGTTTCACGCGATTCAGTTACCTCTTGAAATTGCTGTGGTGAAATGCAATGCTCATGTTAAATCGCAGGACTTTGTGTCAATGGGAAATGGGGATGCAGATCAAGTCGCTAGGTTTTGCGCATTGAACTGTATATCATTCTAAGATCAGTGGGAATTGTTACCGGAAACTGAAAATGAGACATTCTCAGGTTATGCGTTGAGAGTGGTTGACACAATGGAAGAGTTCAAATTGTTACAGGGACGTGCCAGCAGAGAGGAGAAACGCTCTTGGCTCAAAATGCAATGTGTACGAAGACCTGATGATTTGTGGGTTTCAGATGAGGGGAAAATGGTTTTGCCAAACTGTCTTCTGTCACAGTTTGCGAGGTTTTACCATGGTCAAGCACATGTTGGGAGAGATGCCATGATTAGGCTGTTCAAAATCGATTGGTTCAATCCAAAATTCAGACAAGCTACAGAAGTTATCTGTCACAGGTGCATTATCTGTCAGCAGATGAATGCGGTGAAAGGGACCGTGGTGAATTTGAGCCACATTGGGAGAGCAGGAGGTCCATTTAGCAGGATGCAGATGGATTTCATTGAGATGCCTGTGTGTGGAGGTTTGAGTTACGTGTTGGTGATTGTGTGCATTTTCAGTCATTGGATTGAAGCTTACCCTACATGTAGAAATGACAGTCTTACAGTAGCGAAGCTGCTGCTTAGGGAATTAATACCATGTTTCGGGTTTCCAATCTCTTTAGAATCAGATAGGGGAAGTCACTTCAACAAAGAGGTGGTTAAGCTCTTATGTGCCGCACTGAACATTGAACAGAAGTTGCATTGTAGCTACGGTCCCAAAGCCTCAGGATTAGTGGAACAGATGAATGGTACCTTGAAATAGAAAATGGCGAAAATATGCACAGCTACAAACTTGAAATGGCCAGACACATTGCCCTTAGTGCTAATGTCAATGAGAAATACACCCAACAAGAAAACAGGGCTGTCTCCTCATGAAATTCTCATGGGCTGAGCTATGAGATTGCCCGCAGTGCCTGCAAATGCTCTTGTGAATATCACGGATGATATGGTGTTGTACTACTGCAAGGGTCTGGCTGACGTGGTCTGCTCTTTCTCTCACCAGGTGGAAGCAACCACACTGCCACCGATAAATGATCCAGGTCACACTCTGAAAACTGGTGACTGGGTTGTTGTCAAGAAACACGTGAGGAAGTCGTGTTTGGAGCCACGTTGGAAGGGGCCGTATCAAGTGATACTGACAACTACTACTGCTGTAAAATGTGCAGGATTTCCGAACTGGATCCATGCCAGTCACACAAAGAAGGTGACATGTCCAACTGATGAGGAGCTTGAGTTGTCGAGAACAACAGCTGCAGAGAAGGAAGTCTCAGGGCCAGAGAGTAATCAAAGGGGAACTGAGAGTGAAGGAGAGCCCATTTAGGGTGGCTTGGTCACTCAACCAGCAAACTAGATCCATAAGGGTGACGGTGAGCCTATCTCAACTGAGGCACCAGGAGGACCGACCCAAAGAGAGGTTCTCCCAGAAGCAGACGGATACAGTTTGAAGTTGAACCCCCGACAGACCCTGAAGGTGAAGGAGGTGAGGCAGAAGGAAGTCAAAGTGTTCCAACTCTTCCTGAGCCACTTACAGATCCATCAAGAGAAAACACCATAGCACAAGAGGAGGACACTGATCAGCGTCCTGAAAGGCCGAGCGCTAGGAAACCACTTAAAAGGAGATAACTGGCAAGAGCCACAAGCTGCAAAGGAGAAAGTGGCCACTAACGAAACAATAGAGGAAGAAGTTGATACGACAAGGAAAGAAGATCTCAGTGAAGGAGAGTTGCAGGGTGATCTCAGACTGAAAAGAAAGAGAGTTGCAAACAGAAGGTACGCAGGTCCTGAATGGGCTTATGCAACATCAGCTGAGTGGCAACAAGAATTCTTGGCATTTTGTTTTGATTGTGAAATTCAAGGTCAATATTATGGTACTTGAAGTTGCCCGCAAATAAGAGACTGTGTTAAGCTGAAATAGAATTAAGGGAAACCGGAGAAAAGAGACTGATAAAATTACCAGATGTGACATTGTTAACCTGAATTGACTTTTGAAGAACGATTATGACAAGCTGCTAACCTGATTTGACAAGGAACCTGGGAGTGAGTGAAACGCTGTAAATACCTGCTGAGGAAAGACTTTGCTCGAGAAAAAAAAAGAGCTTTAAATCTTCCTCAGTTGATTGTTTTGCTTTATATTGTTCTGCTTTCTGATTCTTTACAGATCATGCCTAGATCAAGAGATGACGTTGAGAGAAATATGCGTTGTAAATATTTGAGTGTTGCTTTGGGTGTTGTGTGTGCAATAGTAATAATAGCTGTGATTGTGGGTATCCCATTGGTGGATAAGAGTGGGACTAATAATGCTTCAATTCCTGAGACTGCTACACTAACACCATGGGAGAAATGTGAGCTGGATACGAAATATTTGCATGAGGGAACGGACACGAAAGGGGAACTATCTACTAATTTTTCTATTGCTTGTTGAATAAGTATGTTGAAACAGTGGATGCGAGGAATTGTTATGTGTGCACGAAAATTCCTTCATCAGTACAAGAAGGGGTTACCTATCATAGTTTGCCGATAATCTACGGGATAAATTGTAGTCTGTTATTAAGAAGGCTTTATGATCAAGAGTATATTCAGTATTTCTATTCTAATTTAGATGTAGTGTTTTCCTTTGTGCCTATAAATGAGTAAGGTAGCTAGAGATCATAGTATAAAAATAGTTAGGGGTTTCTTTGAGCCCACACTGACATCTGGTACAGCTTATGCACATCGGAATAATTTAACATGCTTACTAACGCCTGTAGAAAAGAGCTTTTTAGATCACACTGATGATCGAAGAAAAGCGTTAGAGGAAAAGCTGGGAAAGGGATTAGAGAAACAAACATTTGCAAATGATTATGCCTATAGTGCAATAAAGACACAAGGCAAATTAGCTGTAGATGCATTACATGTAGGAAAGCTTTGTATATAAAGGCCAAAATCTGACCATGACACTTTAATTGTGGGAACGAGCGAGTGCAGACATGTTTCTTTGTTCCAGATTAAGTGGACGTTCATGTTAAATGGACAGGATCCAGCGATCCCAGGGATCTATTACATATGTGGACTTAATGCTTATTACCATCTTCCAAAGGGATGGTATGGGACATGTTATTTGGGAATAGTTTTTCCAAAGATTTACCAATTTGATGACTTAAGGAGGTTTCCTAAAGTGTCTGAATTACATCAATACTAGACAGAAAAGGGAGACAGCAGCTGCTGTCGTAGGTGATATATTTGGAGCAATAATTCCTTCAGTGGGAGTTCTTAAACTCCATAAAGATTCAAATGTTGTCTACTATTGTGGATAACATGCTGACAAACTTCACAGGGGCTATACTCCTGATGGATACTGAACTTGCTGCGGAGAGGGCTATGACTCTTCAAAATAGGCTTGCTTTAAACATTCTTGTAGCAAAAGATGGCGGAGTCTGTAAGATGCTTAATGAGAGGCATTGTTGTGCCTATATACCCAATAATAGTGACAGGATTAGAAATATGCTTACTAACCTAACACAAGATAGTAAAGATTTAAAGGAGCTGAAAGAACCTGGAGTGTGGGAAAAGGTTGGAAAGGGACTTGCGAAGGTGGGGAATTGGTTTAGTAATATTTGGCATGGAATATTTGCAAAAATAATACAGGGAATATTTATTGTTTTAGCTTGTTTATTTGGGTTATGGTTATGGTTATCATGTAAAATTAGTAAAAGAATTAGAGAAAAATTGGCAGAACGCATATGAGAAGAAAAGAAAAGGGAGAAAATATTCAAAACAAAATACGAAAAGTCAAAACCGGTAGAAGAAATTGAAATGACTGAACTAAGAAAGTGAAAGGTTGTGAAGGGAAAGGTTTTGTGTGATGACAAGTGTCATCAAAGGAGGGATTGATGGAGTGTAGCATTTATAATCAAAATTAACAATGAAATGTTTGCGAATTAATGCATAATAATGCTGCATAGAAAATGTATAGTTGTGTTTTACTAAACATGTGTTTGAAATGTGCCCACGGGGAGTGGCCACCAATGTATACGTTGACTAATGAAATTGACTAATAATGAATTATTGATTTTGTATTCATATTAAAAGTTATATGTTAAGGTTTTGCTAAAATTAATTAATAGGCCTTAGTTAGCATGAGTCGGGGCCTAGCTGCCCGGTTTCATATTAAATGTGTTTTTCTAACGTGCAGTGTGCTGACTTTCTGAAGGAAATTGTACTTTTCCAGAAGCTAGAGGATGTATGTAGCTGTAGTGAATCCTTTCTCATGAGACTAGACTTGCTCAAGGAGACATATTTTGCCTAATGCAACAGTGTAAACTTGCAACAGGTACAAGTTCGCCTAAACCAGTATAGACAATGGAACTACTGACTGGGGATGTGAGGGGACCACGAGAACATGAAATTGTACCGGACATTCTACCCGTTGAAGACGTCAGTCACAAGAGCCAATAAACTACGTGAGAACTGTTATGAGGTGACAATTTTAATGGGACGACTAGTAAACCATTGGATGGAGATAGTGGTGCACCAAACTTGCCCAATTGAAAATTAGGGGACTGTACAACAGAAGAGGGATAAAATCCTTTGTCACAAGGAGAAATCATGCCATTACGAGCCATTCTTGCTATTACCCAGCCACTTTGTCACTCTGCCTAAAGACTTTGTTGTCTGATTCTGCAAACCATCCTTACCTTTGCACGTACTAAACTTCTCCTCCTTATGAGGGAAGTGACCCTTCTTACCCCGTCTTGCTGAACTTTGTTGTGTTTTCTGGCTGATGGCGAATCAACTGATGTCCTGAGGATGAAGACTGACTCTGTATGCTGACCCAGTACGGAGGGTAACTATATGATGATGAAATTGTAATTGTCTGTTTGCCTTTCCTTTCTAGGTACCAACTGCTTCTTTTGATAGAGACCATAGCTAGATTGTGTTGCTAAAGTGTTTTGCCTGAAGCCCAACATGCTAATGCCGATTCAAGGGTAGTTAAGGAATTCACTAGATGGACGCAGATAGACAAATGACTAAATCAATGCTTTGTTGAATAATGTGCTGATGATACTCTGCTAAAGATTAACTCATGTGGATGTCGTGCTATGTTCTAATGTTCATGATTCTTGCTTTGATGAAATCTTATTCGAGTTGCCATATTATAACCGTGTTGATGTGTTTCATGGTTTGGAGACTAATGAACTGGCTAGTAAATTGTAACCAATAGAGAATAAATATCAAAATCTTCATATATTCTGTGTGGTTATTCATGACTGAAAGGTCATGGTGTGTTTTGATTCTTATTAATGTCACTATTTAAATTGAATTGATTTGTTATGGTGAATATCCATGGTGTTATTGATCTATTGATTGACATGTTGATTATTTGCCTCGTCCTAAGGTGTCTCCAATCAGGGTCAAAAGATTAATTGGCCTAAAACGAGTCCTGGTCAAAGTAAATTATCTAGTAAGGGACGCGTTATCACTTAGAGGCTACAGTCTCGTCTGTCTCTGATTCAGCCACCTCTGACTCCTCCCATTCTAGGAGTCCCTTGCGTAAGCGCAAGAGAGCTCGTAAGTCAAGTTCATCCCATGTCAAGGAAAGACCTAAGTCGCCCTCTAATCCCTTTCAGTTCAACCCAGAGGATATTATTCATCCTCGTTCAGCGGATTGGGCCCCTGCTCAGGCCGTGGCGGGTTACCTCCATGATAAATTAAGGAAAGGTTTTGACAACGAGGTACGGAATAGGTTGCGGGCTGAGTGCCCTAGGCCGGAAATTCCGGGAAAGGTGGCGGAGACGCTCGACATTGATCCCAGCAGGCTTACTTTCCTCAAGAAATTCGCCAAGGACCCCAAAAAAGGCATTGACAGGGCTTGGCGTTCATGTCAAGACAAGCTTCTGGACCTTTCGGGCCCTTTGGCCAAGATATTGGAGATGGCCTTAAGGGCTAAAGAGTCTGGTGAACCAATTGGCCCTCATACTCTGGCTGATAGGACGCAGAGGGTGATATGTTTATTAGGAAATGCTAACTGCTCCATTTCAACAGAGCGGCGTAAGTCCCTTCTCATGAGGATTGATTCTACCTTGACTGAGCTGGCGGCGGCTGATGCAGGTCGCCTGACGGAGGGTCATCTTTTTGGTGACAAATTCGTCAAAGACATAGCCAAGTATGTGACCACTTTCATGACCCTGGATAAGGCGCAAGCGAATCTGAAAAAGGTTTTCCAGTCTGCGCTTTTTGGACAGGCTGGGCGAGGCAGGGGCCGCTCGTCAGGCCGTACAACCTTCCAAGGCTCCCAGCGAGGCTCTTTCAGTCGGGGCCAGGACTATGCCAGAGGAGGTGCCTTCTTCCTCTCCCGCTCCTGTTTCATTCGTCGGCGTGGCCAATGAGGAGGTTCAAGATCTAACACCCAGTCAAGCTTGTCTGCAGGTGAGACTTCAAGATTGTTCTTTCATTCAGTTGGGGGGGTCGTGTGCAATTTTTCCTCCACAATTGGTATCGCGTCACTCAGGGTGCATGGGTTTTGAAGACTGTTCAGGGTTTTCATCTGGAGTCCTTTCAGACTCCGCAGCAGGAGAGTATTCCTCCTCCTCTCCATTTTTCTCTACAAGACGCCAGTGTCATTGATTCCGAGATTCAGGATTTGCTCCAGAAGAGAGCGATTGCTTTATGCGAACCCCATCCTTCCGGGTTCTGCAGTAACATTTTTCTGGTACAGAAAAGGGGAGGAGGGCATCGTTTGGTGTTAAATCTTTGAGAATTCAATGCTTTCATTATCTACCTGCATTTCAAAATGGAGGGTCTTCATCTTTTACCAGACCTCCTTCCGTCGGGAGACTGGCTGATGCATCTGGACCTCAAAGATGCATATCTGACGATTCCCATGTGACATCCTCACAGGCGTTTCCTCCAGTTCAGGTGGAGGGACACTTGGATGAAGTATTCGGTCCTTCCCTTCAGGCCCTCCTCAGCGCCTTGGTGTTTTACCAAGTTGCTCAAGCCGGTAGTGGCATTTCTGAGGGAGAAAGGGATTCGCTTGATCGTATATCTCAACGATATTCTGATCATGGCGCAATCCCAGGAGTTGCTCAAGCAGCACGGGATCACAACCATATCCCTTCTTCAGGACCTGGGTTTTGTCATAAATGACAAGAAGTCGATCCTGATGCCTTCCAAGACTGTAGAATTCTTAGGTTTTCTGATAGATTCCAACAGATCTCTTTTGGTCCTTCCCAAGTCCAAGCTTCGGGACATCAAGAGGGAGCTTCAGGTGGCCTTAGCCAAACCCTCATTGTCCCTGAGGAAATTCGCTCGGATTATGAAGCTTCTGGCCTCCTCAATCCAGGCAATTTTTCCAGGACCCCTCCATTACATAGCGTTACAGAGATTCAAAATCCGTCATCTTCAGAGAGGCTTGACCTATTCAGATTTGGTTCCTCTGACGGACGAGGTTTGTTCAGAGCTCAGCTGGTTGTTGACCCAGTTCGACGTGTGGAATGGCAGAGCCATTTTCAGCTCCCAGCCCGAGACGGTGATAGAGTCGGATGCCAGTCTTTGGGGCTGGGGGGTGAGATGCGTGGACATCTCGACGGGGGGGAGATGGTCTCCGCAGGAACTTCAGTTGCACATCAATTGCCTGGAGTTATTAACGGGTTCTTTTGTAATAAGGACTCTGTCGCCCAAGAAGGTTTCGTGTTCCATTCTTCTACGGATGGAGAATGTTGCGTCAGTCAGGTATATCAACAAGTTGGGGGGCACTCGGTCGCCTGTCCTAGCCGAGATAGCGAAGGATTTTTGGCATTACTGTTTGGAGCACTGTCTTCGGGTGACGGCGGAGTATCTTCTGGGTCATATCAATGTGGTAGCAGATTTGAATTCCCGGTATCTCAGGGATTACAGCGACTGGAGGCTTCTGCCTCAGTTATTTCTTTTGACTTAGCAACTGTGGGGCCAGTGCAGGATAGATCTGTTTGCCTCTCGTCTGAACAAGCAGTTACAAGAGTTTTTCAGTTGGAGAGCGGATCCGTTGGCGAGGGCCACGGATGATTTCCTTCAGGATTGGGCCAGGTCCCTCAATTACGCTTTTCCCCCATTCGCTATGATCCCGAGAGTGGCGACTCAGATCAAATAGCAGAAAGCAGAGGGGATATTGATCACTCCACTTTGGAGAGCTCAGCCTTGGTTTCCGTTACTGTTGGAACTGGCGTGCGACTCTCCTCTACATCTTCCTTGGTCCACGGACATGCTTCTGGGTCCACAGGGCGAGAAGCATCCTGTGGTGCTGGAGAGACAGTTGCAGCTGATGGCTTGGAGGCTTTCAGGAAACAGTGGCACTTGCCAGGCATTTTGTGATTGGCTGAGAGGTTTATCAGTGGGGCTTGGGTGCCGTCCACTAGGAAGAGGTGTCTCTCTGCTTGGAGAAACTGGAGGAGTTGGTGCCTGGGTCGGCATTTGGATCCCGTTGCAACCGGGCTCGTCCAAATTGTGAATTTTTTGTTGCAGAAAGCTGATGAAGGATTGTCATACAGGTCGGTAAATAATTTTCGTTCAGCCATTTCTGCAGGCCATGTCAAGGTGGATGCAGTTCCGGTAGGTATGCATCCGGTGGTGACTAAGCTTTTAAAGCATGTGAGAGTTTCCAATCCTCCTTCTTCCAGGTATACCTTCCTTTGGGATGTGAACTTAGTTCTCAATTTGTTTGATAGGTGGCCTGATAATTCTCATCTATCTAGGAAGCAATTATTAGCAAAGTTAGCAATGCTTCTATGCTTAGCAGCTTGTCGACGATCTTCTGATGTGATGGCCTTGGATCTTGCAGGTAGAGTTTACACCAGAAGGTGTTTCTTTTTCGATATCTAGAAGAACTAAAACAATGTCTACCAGTATAGAATATTTTGCATTTCCATTTTCGAAAAAGTTGTGTGTCGTTGCTTGCTTGAATGAATATGAGCAGCGTACTAGATCTCTTAGGCAGAATCTGACAGGCCAATTGTTGATTTCACTTTGTAAACCTTTGAAACCTGTCTCTGCAGCTACAATTGCCAGATGGTTGCACTTGGTAATGGTTGAAGCTGGTATTGATATGTATTTATTTGAAGCGCACTCTGTTTGGGGTGCAATGGCTTCCAAATCTGTAGGTTTGAGTGTGTCGGTGCTGGATATTATGAAATCAGCTGATTGGTCCTAGGATTCCACTTTCAAACAGTTGGTGATTTTGCATCTAGAGTGTTTCAAGCAGCTTTGAACTAGCATAATCTGAGCCTCCAGTCCTGCCACAGAATGAAATATTTGCTAGCAATCATGCCAAGAATTCTCAATTCTATTAAGGACACGGAGGCGAGGATTATCCCTCCCAAGGATTTATGGTTGTTTTAGGCATCAATATGTTAATTGCAGATTGTATCGGCTTATGTTTTAATGTTCTCGCCCGAGTTATACAGTTGTTATTTAGAGGAACACGCTATTATTGCTATTATTATTATTATTTTTTCTTTTTTACTAGGATCGGAGCTAAAGGTGGAATAGCAGGGATTTCTTTCCTGATGCATTATGGTAGGACATTCTTGCTGATCGAATGCTCGTCTTCAAGCAGTTGTTCCTTTTTCCTGGGCGTTCTTACAAGTTCTTGGTTCTGGACTCTTCGTAGGCAGTTCGTGAAGCAGAGAAAGAGGAGGTTCCAGAAATGTTATGGACTCTAATAGGATCAAGGGGGCTGTGGATTGGTGGACATTTTGTGCAAAGACTATTGGGAAATGTAGTTGATGTTTTTATGTGTTTTGATTGGCTGCTGAAATTTTGAGTTGTTAAGAGAGAGAAGCATAATCCTCGCCTCCGTGTCCTTAATAGAATTGAAAATTCTTGGCGCGATTGCTAGCAAATTTTTCATTCCATTGTAGCTGCTACTAAGTGCCTTCTTCACAAAGCATTATGGGACATGTAGTTTCAATTGCAGGAGCGTGTGTAACCAATATAAATCCATGAAAAACGGGTCAGGTAACGCTCAGATGAAAATTGCACAATTAGTCACTTGCTAAATGTTTCGCTTTATTCTTATAGTAAACAGTGACAACAGTCAGCATCTGGATGTTGCCAAAGGGGCTTCCTGCCACTGCAAAAGCTCTCCTAGCACTGCACCTGAAATAAAATTTAGCGCGTTTGCCTAATACAATTATATAAATATAAAATATATACAAATAACATAAGCTGTTAGGGGAAACGAACGGAGATATGGGTATGTGTTTGGTGATCATCAGGCCTCATTTCTAAAGTTTGCTGGTGACTTCAGGAGGCTGATGACATTGAATGCCATGAAAATGACTTCTACAGCATTTGGATGATCATCCAATGATTCTGGGATGGCTTCTAAAGTAATCCTGTTTGACCTGGGTAAGGTCCGTCCTGAACAGTAAGTATAGAGTCGCCAGCAGAGTTAGGAACATGCAGGGTACTGAACTCATCAGAGGAAAACAAAGAAGATATGTAATCTTAGTGGGATTTACACGGAAGGGTTGGTCACAGATCCCCTTTTGTTAGAAAAGTGGTTGCAGGGTAGGGATCTTTGCCAGCTCTCAGAAGAGCAGAGAGATGTTCTGCAGGATGATATCACGGATGCAGAGATCACAAAGCAGGATAGGAGTTTTCCTGATGGGAAAGCAGCTGAATTTTATAAACATATGTTAAACACACTGATGCCTTTTTGGGGAGTACTATTTAATGAGATCTATCGGGGCACCACAATCCTGACATCATGGTATGAGGCAACAGTAGTTATGATACACAAACCAGGCAGGACCCTAGTTCAGCTGACTCTTATAAGCTTATATCCCTGCTGAATTGAGATGATAAAGTCTTTGTAGGCATCTTAGCTAAGAGGTTAATAAGTGTTATCCAAACTCGAATACATCCTGATCAGAAGGGGATTGTGCCTAGCAGACACTTGCACAAACTAACTCACCGTATTATTTGGCAATTGGCATGTCTGACGATTTTGACCTCCCTTTGACAATGGCAACAACCGATGCAGCTAAAGCATTCAACAGGGTCAACTCGGTTTACCTTTGGAAAGTGTTAAAACATGATTTCAGTAGCAATGTGATCAGATATTGTAAAAACTCTCTATAATTCCCCAATAGCCAATATCCTGGTCAATGGGGGATTTACAGCTCCTTTCCAGATAACCAGGAGCACAAAGGCAAGGGTGCTCCATTGTCACCAGTTCCTTTTGACCTATATATAGAGCTCTTTGCGCGAATTAATGTGTCAAAATGAGACTATTATCTCTTTTAAAGCTTCAAGATTATCAACCAAAATAGTGCTGTAATCAGAAGATATAGGGGGTCATTACAACCCTGGCGGACGGTGTTAAAGGTGCGGTAATACCGCAAACAGGCCAGTGGACAAAAAAAGGGAATTATGACCGTGGCGGAAACCGCCAACATAAACAGCCACTTTAACACACCGCCCGCCACGGCGGTACACACAAGCAGCGCGGCGGTCCCTGCCAACAGACAGGCGGCAGACAATGTACCGCCCACAGTATCACAACCCACCAATCCGCCACCTTTTCCGGGGCGGATTCACTGTGGATAAAAACACAGCGGAAACAGCTTTTGCAATGGGAAAACGCTCACCTTAACACATCCCATGAGGAAGGAGGACACCATGGAGCCGGAATTACAAATCCTACCTGCCCTTGTCTTCCTACTCATCTACGAACACCAGCGTCGGCGAAGACAACGGTGAGTACTGCACCTACGACATAGGGGAGGCAAAAGTCAGGGACACAAACACCCCAACCCCCGCACATTACAACACACACACCAATGCATTTCCAAACAACACTGTAACAACCCACAATCCCCCCAGAAGAATGCAAAGACAAAACAAAATCAGTTCAAACATTGTAATGTATCAATATACATGTTTCAAATATATACAGATATATATAAACTCATTCAAAGGCATATACATTACGAGAAGTAGTGCAGATATGCACATCTCAATGTCCATGCACCACTGGGCCAAAAATGCATGGGCGTGGCCCACACAAGATACCTGTCCACAAACGGAGAGAACACTGCCGGGGCATCAGAGAGAAATAGAACAGGCACCTCAGGGGGAAGGGAAGGGGGAGCACCTCAGCCGGATTACAGCACCACGCCAGATCCACGACGGGGCTCCATGCCCATTGATGTATCCTGGGGAGTGCAAAGCCACAGTCTCTCAAGTCTCTACAGTGGGTGGGTTGCCCACTGCCATATCCTGGGGAGTGCAAAGCCACAGTCTCCCAAGTCTCTACAGTGGGTGGGTTGCCCACTGCCTTATCCTGGGGAGTGCAAAGCCACAGTCTCTCAAGTGGATAACAGCCTCCACTGGTTCTGGAGGGGGAATGGTGCCTAGACTGGATTAGGCTCCCGTGACAGTTCCTGTCCCGTCACTGTCCCAGCTGTACATGGGATAACGATGCTTGATGTGGCGGTCTTTTCCTTCTGCAGCGGTGCTCTGCCCTGTTCAGCGGTGCTTTGCCATGGCGGTCTCTGGCCTGTTCAGCGGTGCTTGCCCTGTTCAGCGGTGCTTTGTCATGGCGGTCTCTGGGCTGTTCAGCAGTGCTTTGCCCTGTTCAGCGGTGCTTTGCCATGGCGGTCTCTGGCCTGTTCAGCGGTGCTTTGCCCTTATCAGCGGTGCTTTGCCATGGCGGTCTCTGGCCTGTACAGCGGTGCTTTGCCCTGTTCAGCGGTGCTTTGCCATGGCGGTCTCTGGCCTGTTCAGCGGTGCTTTGCCATGGCGGTCTCTGGCCTGTACAGCGGTGCTTTGCCATGGCGGTCTCTGGCCTGTTCAGCGGTGCTTTGCCATGGCGGTCTCTGGCCTGTTCAGCGGTGCTTTGCCATGGCGGTCTCTGACCTGTGCATTGGTGTGTGGCAAGATGGTCCCTCATTGCCCAGCGGGGCTGTGGCAGCCGGGGCCCTCCTGGGCACTGACTCCGGCGGTGGTCTCCTGACCAGTGACGATACTTGGGCCCTCCTGGGCACTGACTCCGGCGGTATACTTGGGCCTTCCTGGGCACTGACTCCGGCGGTGGTCTCCTGACCAGTGATGATACTTGGGCCCTCCTGGGCACTGACTCTGGCGGTGGTCTCCTGACCAGTGACGATACTTGGGCCCTCCTGGGCACTGACTCCGGCGGTGGTCTCCTGACCAGTGACGATACTTGGGCCCTCCTGGGCACTGACTCCGGCAGTGGCCTCCTGACCAGTGACGATACTTGGGCCCTCCTGGGCACTGACTCCGACGGTGTACTCCTGACCAGTGACGATACTTCTGCCCTCCTGGGCACTGACTCCGGCGGTGGTCTCCGGACCAGTGACAATACTTCTGCCCTCCTGGGCACGGACTCTGGCGGTGGTCTCCGGACCAGTGACGACGGTACTGGCGGTGGTGTCCCGGCCGCCGGGGAGGATGCCGCCCTTCTCCGCCGTGCTGCTCTCACGAGGCTGTGCAGACTTCTTCTGCCACTTGGGCCCTCCTGGGCACTGACTCCGGCGGTATCCTTGGGCCCTCCGGGCACTGACTCCGGCGGTGGTCTCCTGACCAGTGACGATACTTGGGCCCTCCTGGGCACTGACTCCGGCGGTGGTCTCCTGACCAGTGACGATACTTGGGCCCTCCTGATCCAGAACATCAGGGGGGTCATGGTTTGACGGGCACCCCTCCCACTTTGGGAGGCCATCCCCAGCTGAGCCTCCGCCGCCTTCTTGCTCCAGCGGCGAATGTCCTCCCATCTTTTCCGGCAGTGGGTGCCCCGTCTCTGGTGGACCCCCAGGGTACGGACGTCCTTGGCGATGGCACGCCAAATGTCCTTCTTCTGGTGGGCGCTGACCTACATGACATGCACAGGGGAAGAAGAGAAGTCATTACCAACTGCACCGTCGATGTGAGTGGCCCCCATCCCTACCCTTGCCATGTGGCACATGCATTCACAGTCCTTCATGTTCCCTGAACTCTGCCCCCTTCCCTCTTACAACCAGCCCTCTCCACCCAGGCATAGCCCATACAACGTGCTCCCTGTGTACTTACCTGTTGGTCTGGAGGACCGTAGAGTAGCGTGTACTGGGGGAGGACCCCGTCTACTAGCTTCTCCAACTCCACTCCTGAGCAGTGAAGGCAGGGGCCCTTTCCCCAGACGCAGCAGCCATTGTCTCTTCCAGACCGAGGTCACAGCAGCACTTGCAGTGTAGGTCCTCTCCTGTCGAAGATCAGGTATTGAGTGATTGAACAGATAGAAAATGGCGGTCACGTCTGCGGCGGTGCGTATCATCACCGCCGGCGCACTTCGGCATTGGCTCCTGGGACCCATAGGGTCCAATGTTAACCAATGCAGCATTGCGCCGCGGTCTATGACCGCCTACCACGACGGGGTACAACGCCAGCACAGTTACCTCACATTCCCATTGTCCCAGTTTAGAGGTCAGGCAGCCACCATTTCAGGGGCCCACATGGCTTCTTTTACTACTGCGTAACACATAGCTAGGCCTACACTCAACACACATACAGGAAGTGTTTTGTGTTTGGTGTCGTGTTCTGTGTATCTGTGGGTACATACCTGGGAATTTGTTGACTCTGTGGCCGCTGCTGTCCTTCCTAGGCACCGTCAGCTGGGACATTTGAGAAGATGGCGGAATCCTCTGGTGTACCGACCGCTGGTGGACCTGTTGACAATGGAGGAGCGACATTTAATCGTCACCTACAGGTTTGACCGTGCCACTATCCAGGAACTATGTACCCAGTTGGAGCCAGACCTGATGTCACCAATCCGCCATCCCACTGGAATCCCCCCTGACGTACAGGTGCTGTCAGTGCTCCATTTCCTTGCTAGTGGGTCTTTTAAGACAACAGTGGCCATGGCATCAGGGATGTCCCAGCCTATTTTTCCAACGTGTTGTCCAGAGTGTTGGCTGCCCTGCTGAAACACGTAAGGAGCTACATCGTTTTCCCTGAGGTGGAGGATTTTCCCACAGTGAAAGGTGACTTCTATGCCATGGGACATATCCCCAACATCATAGGTGCTATTGATGGGACCCATGTAGCTCTGGTCCCCCCCCCCCCCACAGGAGTGAACAGGTGTACAGGAACCTGAAGAGTTATCATTCCATGAATGTACAGATGGTATGTTTGGCAGACCAGTAAATCTCGCAGGTAAATGCTATGTTCCCCGGCTCAGTGCATGACGCCTACATCCTGCGGAATAGCAGCATACCTTATATGATGGGCCAACTCCAGAGGCACCGTGTGTGGCTATTAGGGGACTCTGGTTACCCCAACCTTTCCTGGCTATTGACCCCAGTGAGGAATCCCAGGACCAGGGCAGAAGAACGCTACAATGAGGCCCATGGGCGGACTAGGAGGGTGATCAAACGCACCTTCGACCTCCTGAAGGCCAGGTTCAGGTGCCTCCATATGACAGGTGGTTCCCTATTCTACTCACCGAAGAAGGTGTGCCAGATCATCATCACCTGCTCAATGCTTCACAATCTTGCTTTGCGACGCCAGGTGCCTTTTCTGCAGGAGGATGGTCCATATGGCAGTGTTGTGGCAGCTGTGGAGCCTGTGGACAGTGATGAGGAGGAAGCTGAGGAAGAAGACATAGACAACAGGGAGTCAGTCATACAGCAATATTTCCAGTGACACACAGGTGAGAAATACTTTTTTTCACATTACATTCACTTTCACACTTCTACCTCTATCCTGTCTGTTATTTATTAGCAGTATTTGGTCACTGAGTTGTTCCTTTCTATTACGGTTTTACAGGTGTGGTTACCAACGTGTGTCATCTGCTTGCATCCTTCAAGGACTTGCGATGTGTGACATAGGTATGTTGGCTTTACAATTGAGAAAGCATTTTGACACTGTCATTGATAATACAAATTTACCAAATCACAGACTGACTCCAGATTGTTTTGTGGTTCAAGGGTGTTTATTTAAGTGCTCAAAAATGGATGGGGGTTGTAAAATGGTGATGGGGGACGGTGGAGGAATGTCCATGGCAGAGTCCAGTCTATTGGTCACACAGGTGCACTGCCCATATGAGCATAGGAAGTGGAGCTGGGGCAGTTTAAGTATGGACAGGGTAACAAAGTGGGAGGACAATCAGGGTGGTCTCATTTCCTGGCGGGGTCTTGCCATCTTGCTCTGTCCTGTTCCTGGATCTCAGGGACCGCTTGCATGGTGGTTGTCCGTCTGCAGGGGGTGGGGTGCTGGTGGGGTGGTCCTGTGGCGGGGCATCCTGTCCACTAGCCCCAGCGGAGGTGGTGGGCAATTCATCGTCCATGCTAGTGTCAGGGGCCCCTCGGAGTGCCACGGTGTCCATCATGGTTTTTTGTATGTCCTTCAGCACCTCTACGATGGTGCCCAGGGCGGAGCTGATGGTCCTGAGCTCCTCCCTGAACCCCAAATACTGCTCCTCCTGCAGGCGCTGGGTCTCCTGAAACTTGGCCAGGACCGTCGCCATCGTCTCCTGGGAGTGGTGGTATGCTCCCATGATGGAGGAGAGGGCCTCGTGGAGAGTGGTTTCCCTTGGCCTGTCCGCCCCCTGTCGCACAGCAGCCCTCCCAGTTCCCCTGTGTTCCTGTGCCTCCGTCCCCTGGACTGTGTGCCCACTACCACTGCCCCCAGGTCCCTGTTGTTGTTGGGGTGGAGGGTTATCCTGGGTTCCCTGTAGTGGTGGACACACCGCTGATTGACGTGTCCTGGGTACGGAGGTATGGGCCCGCTGGGTGGGTGCTGTGCTGGTGTTACCAGAGGGGGGAAGGTCGTTGTTGGGCTGTGCCTGTACAAGGGGAACCGACTGTCCCGAGGCCCACGATGGTCCGGGCTGGTCATCAGGATCCAGTAGGGCAGAGCTGCTCTCACCACTGTGGGCCTCTTCTGTGGGTGGAGTGGAGATGTCTGGACCCTCCTGTGTGGTGACACTCCTTAGTGGTCCTGCAGGGATATAAGAGCATGATTATTGCATGTGTGTGTGTCATGGTGTGCAATGGGTGGGTGTTTGTGTACCCCAGTGCAAGCATTCCTGTGTAGGACCTTGTGTGATGATGGTTAGGGGGTTGTTATGGGTATGTGCAGTGAGCATGCTTTGGTGAGGGGTGACCATGCTTAGTTGTGTCATGCAGGGCTTGGTGTTGGGATGTGTGATTTGTGTTATTAGTACATTAGTGAGGAGTTGGAGTGATAGGGGAGGGGGTGAGGGTGGGAGTGTGATATAGCATGCAGGTAGGGTGGGGGATATGATAGTTGAGATTTGACTTACCAGTGTCCATTCCTCTACCGACTCCTCCAAGGCCCTCTGGATGCATGATGGTCAAGACTTGCTCCTCCCATGTAGTTAGTTGTGGGGGAGGAGGTGGGGGTCCGCCGCCAGTCCGCTGTACCGCGATGTTGTGCCTGGAGATCACTGAACGCACCTTCCCCCGTAGGTCGTTCCACCTCTTCCTGATGTCCTCCCGATTTCTTGGATGCTGTCCCACTGCGTTGACCCTGTCGACTATCCTGCGCCATAGCTCCATCTTCCTGGCTATGGATGTGTGCTGCACCTGTGAGCCAAATAGCTGTGGCTCTACACGTAGGATTTCCTCCACCATGACCCTGAGCTCCTCCTCGGAAAACCGGGGGTGTCTTTGGCGTGACATGGGGTGGTTTGGGTGATGTGTGTAGTGGTGTCAGTGTTGATGTGTGTGGTAATGTGTAGTGGTGTGTGGTGTATTGTGCGTGTAGTGGGTGATGGTGTTGTGTGCCTCTGTGTGGTGGGGTTCTCTGTTGCTGTGCTCTCTGGCCTTCGGTCGTGACTTGTGGTCGTAGGGTTTTGTGGGTGATGTGGGTGTGTGTTTTATATTGTGTTGGGTGTGTGGGAGTGGTGTGTCTATGTGTATCAGGTGTGTGTATTTGGAATTGTCCAATGTGGCAGTGTTTTGGAGATGTGTGTGTATTTTGAGTGCGGCGGTGTGTACTGCCAATGGAATACCGCGGTTGAAAGACCGCTGCGTGGATTCGTGGGTCGTGATAGTATGGGCGTGTTTCTGTTGGCGTGACGGTGGAGGATTTGTTTTCGCCAGTTTATCACTGACCTTTGGTGTGGCGGACTTGTGTGGGTGTCTGAATTTCGGCGGATTCCGAGATGTGGGTCATAATAGCTGTGGCGGAATTCCACGGCCGCAGCTGTGTATTGCCGGTCTTCTGCACGGCGGTAAGCGGCTTTTACCGCCAATGTTGTAATGACCCCCATAATCTTATATACCGCAAATCTGATGCTTTCTGTCCCCAGGTTGGAGGCACTTGCTGAAGAGTTTGGAAGTATGTCAGGATATTTAGTTAACAAGGTGAAGACAGAGATCATGTCATGGGGAGGTGATAAGACAATCCCACAGGCTAAACACCACATTAGATATTTGGGGATTATGATCACGCAGAGTGTGGAAAAGCTGCTGGGAGTCAACTTATCTAGATTTTGTAAAGAGATTGGTGCTCCCCTCAGAAAGTGTGAACATGTACGCCTAGGTTGCTATAGGAGAGTTCTCCCAAAGCTACCCTTCCTTTTTAACACAATTCCGCTACCCTTTCCTAAAAAGTATTTGCAGAATTTCCAAGGGCAAGTCAGTAGCTTTATATGGGCTTCCAAGGTACACAGGATCTCGTCTAAGAAACTTTGGAGGGGCTGAAACAGTGGGAACTGGCTCTCCTGGACATCCAGGTCTACTGTTAAGCATTTCAACTGAAGAAGTTTTTTGCTTTTGGCTGGGGGATTAAGTGACTTTCGTATGGGCCAACTGTATAGGGCTATCCTGAGGTACATTGGTCCCAGAACGTTTCTATTTAAATTCAGAGACCTGAAATTCTTTAAGCATGTAAGGTTCAGTTGGCAGTTTCAAAGGTGTGGGTATACTTCAGGAAAGTACTTGAGATACACTACTATGGAGACCCAACTCCAATATGGGACTCTCCGGGGACCCCAGAGTGGCTTAAGGATAAACTCAGTCTGCTCCTCCAAAACAAGAACAGTTATACCTGGGGAGACTTTGAGAAGGGGGATCAGATGGTTTCATGGCAGGAATTTTCTGATTTGACAAGGAGAGATGTCACAAAATTCAAATATCTACAACTTGACTCTTGGTGGAAGTCCTAGCGCCTATCAGGACTGAATTGTGTGCTCAGGGAGGACTTCCTTGAATGAAAAAAATTAAAGATCAACTCAAGAAAGAGGAAGCTTGCTGGTGCTGGACTATCATCGCTGCAGCTGACGAAAAAATGAGAGCCCCGTACGCTCATTAGGAAAAATAGGTGCGGACCTTTACAAAGAGTATTTATGGCAAGTATCCTTAGATTTACTATACTCTACGGTAAAACCTCAACCACTCGAAAAGAATCATTTGTTCACCCTCCATAGAACCTACGGGTCCGTGATGAAGCAAGCCAAGTTTATGTCAAAGTCGCCAGAATGTATGAATCGCTGGGAAGAGGCGGACGATAAGCATATGTTTGTGGAATACTCTGCATTAACCTTATTTTGGAGGGACGTAATTAAGATCCTTCATGAAATCATGGGTTGTGAGATCAAGGTAAGGTCGTGAGATTAAGGTAAGCCCATGTTTGAATTTATTTGGGGTTTATCCAGCCTTGTGCTGCTACTTGACCAAGGCACGTTTGCCATTAGTCTTCTTCCTGATATTACTCGCAAGGAGGGAAATCTGTAAGAAATGGATTAGCCCTCCCACAGTTGCACAATGGCTGTGCTCTGGCAGTTATGTTAGTAGACTGGATATAGATCTTAAGTCCCCTTCATCTGAGATGAGATGTGAGTCCTTCCAAATTTGGCAAAACAGATTGTAATGGACCTCTGTCTCTAGGCTTGGGAATGGAGGTGCGGCTGCTCACAAGAACGAGAAGCAAAAGGAGGACCCACTGGTCGCACATGCAAACTGTTTTCCTTCACTAATGATCGAGTTGAAACACTTGTGCGCCTGACAAGAATCTCTGGAATGCACTTCTTAGTCTAATGAAGATATTTATTAATTCACTTTGCAAGATTTGTAAAGAAGATAAGCATGCTGAAAGCACATGTTTACAAATGGTCTAAGCAAAAACATGTACAAATGATTCTCCACTGCAATATAGACAGCAAATATATGTATCTATATTACATTGCACAGCAAATAATGAATTATAAAATGCATCACCATGTGGCAAGGGCAAATCTGCTTCATCTCCCTCCTAATCAGCATCATATCACCAGATCCCAGAATCGATTGTGGAGAGAGAGAGAGAGATCAATTATCCTAACGGGAAGGATGACACACCTCAGCGTCCTGAGCATGTCCGAGATCTGAGTTACTCCCCAGTTTATCTGATCTCGGCCCATTATGCTTTGAAAAACAAGAGAGGAGAATTCTAGAAACTCCCTCCCACTGCATAAGTTTATTATTAAAAAAATGGTGGTTACTTTAGGTCAGCTTTGAAAAGAACATGTCAGGAATTGGCCAAAATCCCAAGGTGCCCTCTATCAAAACAAAACCGTTCCCTGCTCTCCTAGTACATTCTTATCAGCCTAAGACCTTGGTGGGAAGGAACACACAAACACGTAGAATAAAAACATGAGCACATTGTATAACGTGGAAAAATATTTGCAGCTTCTAACGTAGCAGTGGCTAATGCTAAAAAATAGTCATTAGGTAAAATAAAGTTGGTGGTCACTAATTTGACGATGTGCTGCTAGACTAAGTGCTACGTGGATTCAGTGGTCAAAACACAAATATCATTACAGCACCATACATTAGAAGGATGTGCTTGGGTCTTAGTGCATGCAGCTGGATGGTGATAGGAGGACAAAAAAAAAATATGTAAATTATTTTTTTTCATATGATTTTAAATAGTATACATTTGCTTTTGTTTTAAAAAGGCATCCACATATGAAATTTGCTGCACTTTACACAGCAAAACGTGCGTCAGAGATACAATATTGTGGTTCCACTGACGTGGGAGTGACATTTTTAATGCCATACATTCCACTACTTTACATAACCTAGTACTTCAGTTCAGCTTTTATGCACTATGTTTATGTTATATATTTTTTAGATGTATTTTTTTATAAAACACACTACATACAAAGTAGTAGAGACCACAGATGAATGATGTTGATGTAAAAAAGTGTTTTCATTACTGCTGATCAAATGCGTACATGAAATTGCTATGCAGGTTGTTCAGTAGAAGGTGTTCTATAGAGCCAACATATTAGGCACTATACATAAGATTGTGTAGCATGTCTGTGTTTTGAAAACTGCAGACTTATAAGCTATATGATATATTAATAGCATTATTTATGCTTTGACATGTTCTAAAGGTTTGATAGTTTTGGGATAAGAAAATGTATAATAGCTAAAAATAATTACAGATAGATCATGCCCAATATAAGGCATGTTTTTATAATATAATGTATGTTATGGTGTTCATCATGTTATTTGAACACATTTCCTTCAGACACCAAAGCCATCTTAGGTGTCCAAGCTCCTCCTATGCACAGCTTTCATCCTGTGCACTACTCTTCATGTAGAAGTCAGTCCCCAAATATATCCATGCCCTGTTATGTGGCCAGGCAACTACTACGCACAGCCCTTGCTCTGTGCAAAGCACTTCACAGAGAGGCAAGTCAATTCAGTTAGTTCCGAAAACTAAAGTAAGTGATCATGGAGTTATTATCAATAAAGTAGTGCCAACATCTAAAGTAGGTCCAGGTAGAGTGGTAAGTGAAAAGTATGTATTGAAGAACAGACATGAGGATTCTTGTGTAAGGAACAAGGAATTTAAAGAACTTAGTGCCTGATTTAGATCTTGCGTGATTGCCACTGTCCTTCGGCCACTGAGGTCTCAAGTACTCCATCAAGCTGACAGAGTTCTGACTGCCGTATTTAGATGTATTGTGGCTGTATAACCAACCTCCTCGATGAGTATACTCTGTCGCCGTCAAGCTGACTCGTTCCCGCCAACAATATTCAGATGTTACTGTTCTGCCGGCATTGTTGTGGTGGCAGATTGTTGATGGAGGGAGTCTGTTGTGGGAGGCAATGTACAATACACAATTGCAGTGGCTGTGGAAAGGACACCAGTAGCACACACCCCATGCACTTTAGCCATATGTGTTCACCTGAATCCCACACTACACAACACACTCCATTTACACTGTGATCCTTTGCCATTCCATCACAACATAACATGTACATGCAGAAAATACACAATGCCATGCATCCTATACACAAGATAGACAAATTATTGATTCTTGACCCACATACTATACAATCACAACTTCCAATCCAATGACACACTAAACTACACAACCAAGCTCACACAAAAGCTCACACATACAGATCACAACAACCAAAACCAAACAACTACACTCACATGAATGTTGCACACAGCATAACATCACATAACCAAACATACACAACAAATATCAGACCCACTTTCAAATGTTACACACACAGACACATCACCCACTCCATCTCCCTCACCTAGCCAATCCACTCCCACCCTTACTCCTCCTATTTCAATCCTCTATTTACCTTGCCTTTCCATTTACCACACCTGATCACCCCCCAAGTAAAAGCTTTGCGGTTCCAGATATGTGCCCAATAGACGCTCCATACTGAGAAGGTCACGCCTGGACTATAAGCAGGAGACGAGTTAAGGGCATCAGATCCAGGGTAAATTGTAGCATCCAAATACTGGTCAATGTCACATATGTGTTACATTGCCAAAATAAAGTACATGAGAGTAGGAGTACGTCTGAGGACTTCAATCCAAATTTCACACAGTGTGTCCCACATAGTGTATTGCAGTATAGCTCATTGTGTAATAGTAATGGAATTGATGTTTCATTGAGATACATGTTTGACTTACATTCACAACTGGAATCACAACATTTCACCAACTGGTCCCATTGCAAAGTCCAAACATTAATATTGTTTACAATTGTGATGGTTTTGCTATTTTGGTGCAAACATTCATTTGAGAATGAATACTTACACCAAAATAAAAATTGTGTATGTTAATCATTTTATGTTTGATAAAGGTGTCCCCCCATTAATGTCTGGCACAGATGTTTACAGACACATGCATCTCACAAGTTATTAAAAATTGTTGTGACGTATGTTAACACACTGGTTCAGAGCTAATGTTAAGTGATACAACAACGTTCAATAGTGATATGTAATGCTTACCTTCGAGTCCGGCGAAGATGGGGTTGTGTTTCCTTTGTGATCCAGTGGCAGAAGCAACAGCAGGACTTGTCCGGTCAGGACCAGTAGAAAACAGAAGTGGAAAAGGTAACAAAAACATAGGTTTTTACCTCATTTTCCTTCTAATCTTCCAACTCAGGTGTGGAGGTAACTCAACCACAAACGCCTTGGTGGGAAGGCACTTCGTAATTGGCTCAGCGGTAACGGTGGCTGGAGTCTTGCCACTAGATCCAAAAGCGCCACTGATGCAGTGGATATTTCTGTTGGAGTTGCTGGGACTTAGGCGGTCTTTCGTCTATCGGACTGCCAACATCTAAATAGAGCGGGCTGACCACTAAGGTGGAGGGCAGGAAATACAATGGAAAACTAACAGTGGGACTGATTCCACCACTATCTAAATCACCCCTAGACTGAAGTTCTTTCGGAATAGGGTAGTGGACAATATCATGAGGCTCATGAATCAGCTAAAGAGGAGAATAGCTGGACATAGGCAGGAAGAGTTTGTAGAGTCTCTTGTAGACAAGGTATTTGCCCTAAAGAAGAAGTTGTTTACTGTTATTATCAATGTATCAATGGAATGAGAACTTTAGACAGGTTAGTGACTTCACTGAAAAAGATGTGCCACCAAAAGCAGCATATCAACAAATCCAACTTTTGGGCCATGTTTAAGAGAGACTGGAAACATACTTCCATTACATAACCTTGTTTTAAGGATGGCTATTTTCTAAAGGTTTAGCATCTACAGTGAACACAGATGCAAGTGCATGTAAAATAAAAGAAAGTAAACACACAGAAAAAGAGAAGTTAGTGCCTAGAAACACAGAAGTTTCAATTAGGGATGAAATGTTACAATGACATCCTCCTGCTCCTGTGTACTAGTGGTACAGCAGGAATGTTTGCAACATAAACCAAGAGTCTATTGACAATCTAAGGTTTTCTGAAATAGGTACAGCTGAGGGAATGTAAAGCAGAAACATACTATTTTCACAGTCTTGATCCCTGCTGAGTTTGAGAGCCCTAAAACTACAATGGAATTATTTGACTTATTTATCCAAGCAAGCACTTGACAGTACTTTCCACCACATTTGAACTTTGTCTGTCCATCATAACAAAATGTGCAATCTAGTGAGAGGGTTGTACTTTATCAAAAGACCAGCTCTTCATTTAAAATCCATGAATCTGTTACACGGTACTCACTCTCATGTGAGTAGAATCAAAGATGACCTTCGAATGGCATACTATCATCCTGAAAGACACTGAAGAAAATGAAGTGGTAGTGGAGGTTAACTAATGAAGGAATGCCTAGAGAGAATGTACTAAGATATTCTGGGCAAGTCTGTCCCACTTAGTGTGGCACAACTGAAGTGTACAAAAAACTGATGGCAGGAATGCTTGAATTAATCTCAGCCACTGGGAATTACTTAGGACTGTAACTCAGTCGGCCGATAATTTGCACACTATGCTATTGCTGTAAGTGGGATGAGTATGGGTGATAGCGCAGGTGTTTTAATACAAATTATTAATGAGTGTTTATGTATTATGAGTAATGGATTTGTGTAGAAAATATAATGTAGAAAAGAAATGCATGCATTTGAAAATGTGATCACGATGAGTGGCCGCCAATGTTCACGATGTGTACTTATTAATGGTATTAAAATGAAATGTTGAGTGTATATTTGACTAATGTAGTAATACATCATATTAAGGGTTATGCATTATGTATTAGCTTTATTAATTGTGGGCCTTAACTTAGCGAAGGTCTTGGCCTAGTTGGCAGGCCTCGTGTCAAGCTATATTTCTTGACGTTTAATAAATGGCTATCCAAGAGAGTTAAATTGTGATTTTCCATTGTATTGTGTAAACGTGCTCTTAGTTGAGAATCTTTTCTCATGAGAATCGACTGCTAGAAGATGCTATTCTTGCTAAATGTAACATTATGTGTGTGATGTGTGTAAGACTGACTTTTCAGGAGGAGAACAATGGAGACACTGACTGGAGTAGTAGCTGCAACAATATTGTTACCTGACGAGCCGAAGGATGAGGACCTTGCAAGAGAAACCAATCAGCAACATGTGAACAGAGTAATGGTAGAATTCATAGATTTGAAGTTTAAGTTTTATTGGACAAAGTGTGAACATGCGACCCCTTGACCAATAGGGATTTGGGAAGTAATTTTAGGGAATTTAACTTAACAAGTTTGCACCAAAAGAAGACAGCCATTGCCCATTTTCTTGCTGGCCAAAAGGTCAATATTTTCTTGTGTGTCCTGACAAAACACGTGCTAATCTTTAATGCTTAAAGACTTTGCGTTTTCTGAACTTTGATGCTGAATCCTGATGCTTTGCTGATCGACTGATGTCCTGATGACGAAGACTATCTTAGTTTGCTGACCCAACTGAGGAGAGGTATTATTGTACCCATGTATGTTATGCATATTTGTTTTTCATTGGTTCAGAATGATGTGCAGGAAATGAAGAAATTATTGTCATGTCACGCTTGCGGAGCCGTTGGACATTGGAAACCGGAGTGTCCAATGATGGTGCAGGAAAGTGTCATCCAGCAAAGTAATTACATCATTTTGTTCCAGAACATGAGAGGGACGATAGTGAGGGGTCTTAATCCAAATTTCCAAAATAACATCAATCAAGTGAAAAAATGTCAACCCATGCAGCAGGTGCAAATGCCACGTGTACAAATTACACAGTTGCAGCCAATGAAGCAGAAGGTTCCTATGGTCCCTAGACAGCAAATTCAAATACCTCAAGCCCCAATGGAACAGCAACAGATGATGCTTTTTCAACAGGTCACAAACCAGAGGCTTAACCAAAGTTACCGTTACACAGTGAGAATGGAATAAAGGATGACTGGATGAGCGACAGTTCATATGAGGAGCCATGTGTGATTGTAACTTCCTTAGACGTAGATCAGAGAGGTCCCTATGTGAAGGGAAAGGTTATGGGTCACAGAGTTTCATTCTTGGTTGAAATGGGTGCTACGTGCTCTACAATGAGAAGTGCAGAAGTTCTAAACTTGCCCCTTTCATGTAAAACAGTTCAGATTGTAGGAGTGGCAAATCAGTATTTGACCAACCCGATTACAGAACCGGTTTAGGTTAAAATTGGTAACTTTCAGGGATTGCACAAATTTATAGTCTGCGATTCAAGTCCGGTATCCCTACTGGGAAGAGACTTGTTGTGTAAAAAGAAATCCTTGATTACTTGTTCAAGTGATGAAATTGAGATTCAGACGAATAGTGATGATGAAGATGACCAAGCCCCAGAGATAAAAGGTGAAACTACAAATGAGGAGTACCCTCTGATTTAATTTTTCCCGATGTTTACAGTGAAGGAGCTTCATCCTGATTTGCAGGGAACTGTTAAGATGAAATTGTGGTATTTGACAGGAAAATAAATAGGTCTGATAAACGGAGTTGAGCCAGTTAAAGTTACTGTAAAGCTGAATACATTCTTTCCTCAACTTCTGCAGTACCACACACCGCAAAATGTCCTTATGAAGGACGCCCAGATAATTGCAGACTTTGTAAAGAAAGGGGTTTTGAAGGAAGTATTCAGCTGCCCATGTAATTCTCCGATACTGGGTTTGCAAAAGCCCTGTGGGAAAGTTCGAATTGTCCAGGATTTGAGAAAAATAAATGAGATTGTGGTCAAATGCTGTCCTGTGGTGCCAAATCCAGCTGTGATAATGTGTCAGATTCCCTGTGATGCTGAGTGGTTTACTGTCATTGATTTGTCACAAGCCTTCTTTTCTGTGCCTCTTCATGAGGACAGACAATTTATCTTTTGTTTAAAACTTTTGGACCAAGTTTATTGTTGGTGCAGAATTCCTCAAGGGTTTTCAGAGTCACCTTCCATCTTCAATCAGATCTTGAAAAATAATTTGGAGTCGTCGGAATTGCCTTTCCAAACGACCTTGGAACAGTACGTTGATGACATGCTGATTGCGTCCAAGACAAGGGAAGAGTGCAAGTATGACACGATTGCCCTGTTGAACCATTTGGGAAAGGATGGTCATAAAGTATCTCTGCTTAAATTACAATACTGTCAAAAAGTAGTGAATACTTGGGTCACCAGATTGAGAAAGGATCAAGAAAGATATCCCGAGAAAGGATTACACCCATATTGCAGATAAATCCCCCAACCACACAGAGAGATGTCAGGATGTTTTTAGGGATGGTAGGCTACTGTCGCCAATGGATTCCAAATTTTTCAGTCATTTCGAGACCATTGCAGAAGCTGACTCATAAGGAAGTCACTGATCCCATGGTGTTAGACTAGGCTGGAATGAAAGCTTTTACTGAATTGAGAGACAGTCTGTGCAAGGCTCCGGCTTTGGATATGCCTGACTACACAAAACCTTTCACATTGTTTTGTCATGTTGCATGTTCTTTGTCTGTCTTGACACAGGTCCATGGAGGCTTAAACTGCCCAGTAGCATATTTTTCAACTACTTTGGACCCAGTTGCAGCAGCCTTACCAGGTTGTTTGTGCGCAGTTGCAGTGGTTAGTCAATGTCTTACACAGTGTGAAGGCATTGTGATGGGACATCCCCCGACTATAAAGGTCCCTCACTCCATTGAGATTCTACTTACAATGACGAAAACCCAATATTTGACTGGTGCGAGGTTGTCTAGATATGAAATGAGTATTTTAGGGTCACCAAATGTGTCATTGAAAAGATGTACAATGCTGAACCTGGAAACCTTCCTTCCGAATGAAAATGTTGAAACTGAAAAAATGGAAGACGTTGAGCATGATTGTCTTGAAGTAACTGACTTGTGCACAAAACCGAGACCTGATATTAGAGATACCTGATTGGAAGAGAATGACCAAATTATCTTTGTTAATGATTCTTGTCTGAGAGACAATGCACGGAAACTGAGGGCAGGATATCATTTTGTAATTTGCCATCAATTGAATGCGGGGAAAGGGACAGTAGTTAATTTGAGCCACATTGGAAGAGCAGAAGGTCCATTCAGCTGAATGCAGATGCATTTTATTGAGATGTCTGTGAGTGGAGGTTTGAGATATGTATTGGTGATTGTTTGCATTTTTACTCACTGGATTGAAGCTTATCCTACACAAAGATATGACAGTCTCACAGTAGCGAAACCACTGCTTAGGGATCTGATACCGCTTTTCGCGTTTCTGATCTCTTTAGAATCGGATAGGGGAAGTCACTTCAACAATGAAGTGATTAAATTACTGTGTGCAGCATTGAATATTGAGCAGAAGTTGCATTGTAGTTACCGCCCTGAAGCATCAGGACTAGTGGAGCAGATGAATGGTACCTTGAAGTCGAGAGTTGCAAAGATGTGTGCGTCCACGAATTTGAAATGGCCTGACGCATGATTGTTGCCGCATGAGATCCTTATGGTCCTTGCCATGCATGAGGTTGCCAGTGGTGCCTGCAAATGCAATTGTCAACATTATAGATGATATGGTGTTGGACTACTGCAAAGGTCTGGCTGATGCGGTTCGCTCTTGCTCTCAGCAGGTGGAAGCTACCACACTTCCACTGATCCATGACCCAGGGCACAACCTGAGAGCCGGAGACTGGGTTGTGGTCCAAAAACAGGTGAGGAAAACGGGTTTGGGGAATCGCTGGAAAGGACCTTTCCAGGTAGTTCTGACAACTACCACAGCTGTGAAGTGCGCTGGAATTCCGAATTGGATCCATGCCAGTCACACAAAGAAAGTGGATGTTCACTGGATAATGAAGAAGAGTTGTTGAGAGTACCAACAACAGCAGAACAAATCTCAGGGGCGGAGAGAGAACAAAAAGGAACGAAGATCAGATCTGAGCCCGTTGAGGACGGATCAATCACTCCTGTGAGAGATGAAGGAGAAAACCTCCAGGAGGGTGACAGAGAGCCTATCTTAATTGAGACAGCAGGAGAGCCTAGTCAGAGGAGGGCTTTCCCAGAAGCAGACAATCTTCAGAGACAAACAGAGTAATTTCCAAACCCAG
This sequence comes from Pleurodeles waltl, assembly GCF_031143425.1. Lineage (NCBI taxonomy): Eukaryota > Metazoa > Chordata > Amphibia > Caudata > Salamandridae > Pleurodeles > Pleurodeles waltl. The sequence continues at coordinate 638,714,699 of NC_090448.1, forward strand.
AGGGGAAAGGAGTTGAGGTGGCTCAAAGTCCCTGTGATCTGACTCCCCCTGAACCTGTTGCAGGTCCGTCAAGAGGAAACACTGAAAAAAGGTCCACTGAAAGGAGGTAAGTGGCCGGAGTTGCAAGGAAAGGGAAAGGAAGTGGTTGTTGAGACAACAATCGAGGAAGAAGTATATACAAGGAGAGAAGATCTAAGTGAAGGAGAATTAAATGGCGATCGAAAGTTGAAAAGAAAGAGAATAGCAAGTCAAAGATACGCAGGTCCTGAATGAAAGTATGCAACTATAAGTGAATGGCAGCAATAAGTTTTGTCTTTTTGTTTCGATAGAGACATTCTGGGTCAGTATTTTGGCACTTGAAGGAAGCTGATGAACTGAACTGTTGAAACAATCTGAGAAACATTTTATGACAAGAAACTGTCGAAAGTAACTAGAAGAGACATTGATAAACTGATTTGACTTTTGAAACCTGATTTTGACAAGCTGCTTACCTCTTTTGACGAGGGATCCTGGAAGAGAAACTGAGAGCTGTAAATAACTGCTAAAAGAGAATTGTTTGTTTTTGATTTTTGCTGCAGTTTTTCTAACTTTTCTTCTGCTTTCTGATTCCTTACAGATCACGAGTAACATTAGCCAGCAGGGTAGGAATACTAGGTGCTGTGAATATATGAGTATTGGGTTGGCGATTATGTGTGGTATATTGTTTGTGGTATTGATTGTGGGTATGTAGAAGCCAACCATACTTCTGCTTTGGAGACAACAACTGTAATTACAGCATTAGATACATTTAGGTTAGATGAGAAGTTTTTGAATGAGGGTACTAATGTGCAAGGAGAACTTTCTTCTACTGTCTTCTATCACTTTTTTGAGTGAGTATGTTGAGACGATGGATGTGAGGAATTGTTATGAGTGTACGCAGATTCCTTCATCAGTTGAGGAAGGAGTTACGTACCATAGCCTGCCACTAACATATGTAATACATTGTAGTCTGCTACTACCAAGATTTTATAACCACGAGTACATCTAGTACTTTAACTCGAATTATGATGTGGTGTTTTCGTTTGTCCCTATAATTAGGTATTTGAGTAGAGTAGCTAAGGATAATGACATAGTATTAGTTAGAGGTTTCTTTGAGCCTACTTTGACGTTTGGCACAGCTTATGCACACCGCAATAATTTAACATGCTTGCTTACATCTTTAGAGAAAAGCTTCTTAGATCATACAGATTACAGGAGAAAGGCATTAAAGGAGAAGTTAGAAAAAGACTAGAGAAAAGGACTTAAAGGAATGATTATGCTTATAGTGCAATTAAAATGCAAGGAAAATTGGCTTTAGGAGTACTACACATAGGGAAACTCTGCATATATAGGCCTAGAGCACCACTGACACTTTATTTTTGGGAATGAGTGAATGTAGACATGTGTTTTTGTTTTGGTGTAAATGGATGTTTATGTTGAATGGACAGGACCCAGCTATTCCTGGGATTAATTAAATCTGTGGTCTTAATGCTTATTACTGTCTTCCAAGAGGATAGTATGGTACATGTCACTTGGGGATAGTTTAACCAGATTTATCAAATAAAAGTTTCCGAAAGTGACTGAATTACATCATATGAGATAGAGGAAGTAGTCTGCTTCTGGTATAGTGGGAGATATATTTGGAGCAATGATTCCTTCAGTGGGAGTTGTTCTGAATTGGATAAGGATTCAAAAGTTGTCTACTATTATGAATAACATGCTGACAATTTTTTCAGGGGCCATACTCCTGATAGATACTGAATTAGCTGCTGAAAGAGCTATGACTCTTCAGAATCATCTTGCTTTAGACATTCTCTTAGTGAAGGATGGCGGAGTTTGTAGAATGATTAATTCTAGGCATTGTTGGTCGTATATTCCTGATAATAGTAAAGAAATTAGAGACTTGGGCCCTCAATATGACATTGGTGGCAAATGCTGCCTACCGCCACGGCGACAGCCACCAACATACCGTCTCCGTGGCTACCGACCGTCCACCAAATTATGACCATAGCCGGAATTCTGCCAGAAGGCCGGAAGAATTCCGGCTGCGGTCATGGCGGCGGACGGCAGTAAGGTGGAGCTGCTGCCAGCAGCAGTGTCATGCCAGCAGAACGCCACCGACCATATCATGAGCCATGATATGGCCTGGCGGAGTTTTGCTGGTGGACGCTGCTGCTGGCAGCAGCTCCGTGTCCCATCTCCTGCCGGAGGACCCCTGCAAGCAGGTAAGTCGGGTTCTCCGACAGGAGAGGGGGGTGTTGTGTGTGGGTGTGGGTGTGACTGTGTCTGAATGTGTGCATGCAAGTGTAATGCATGTGTGCATGAATGGGTGTGAGTGTAAGTGCATGTTGTGTCATGTGATTGCATGTGTGCCTGGATGTTTGCTAGTGAGTGTTGCTGTGAGTGTGCATGAATGTATGCATGTGTGGGTGAATGTGGGTATACGTGTGTGTATGGGTGTGTATGTATGTGCGTGTATGGGTGTATATGTCGGGGGGTCGGGAGGGGGAGGGTGGGGTGGATGCTGGGGAGGGGGAGGGGCGGAGGAGATCCCTATCAGTGCCAGGGAAGGAATTCCCTGGCATTGATAGTGCCTACTGCCATGGTTTTCATGGCAGTACAGAAACCACGGAAAACCATGGCGGTGGACGGGGTCAAAATGCCATGGGTGGCCTAGTGACGGCAGCCGGGCTGGAAACTGTAGTCTCCAGCCCGGCCGTCGTTACCACCATGGCGGTCGGTGTGTTAACTTGGAGGTTTGGCTTTGGCCAAACCGCCAATGTCATAATAGTGGCAGTATGTACCGCCAGCCTGTTGGCAGTGCTACCGCCACTATTACACCGACTGCCGGGGTCGTAATGACCCCCTTAATTACTAATCTGACTAATGAAAGTATTGATTTGGAAGAATTGAAAGAATCCAGTGTTTGGGAAATGGTTGGCAAAGGTTGCTTCAGTGGAAAATTGGTTCAGCAACATTTGGAATAGGATTCTATTGAAAATATTACAGGGGATATTAATTATCATGGTTTGCATAATTGGAATATGGGTAATGTGTAAGTTATGCAAAAGAATTAAATTAAAAAGGTCAGAGAATGATCAGAGGAAGGAAGAAAAGAAAAGGGAAAAATTGTTTAGGGAAAATTCAAAAAGGGAACAAAAGTATGAAGGGATTAAATTCACACAATTTTAGCTGATGCAAACATTTGTGAAGTGGTAGTTAGTGTGATGACACATTTAGTCATCAGAAGAGGGATTAGTAGTGCAGGTGTTTTAATAAAAATTATTAATGAGTTTTAATGTATTATGAGTAATGGATTTGTGTACAAAATATAATAACATAGAAAAATAATGCACAAATTTGAAAAAGTGATCACGATGAGTGGCCGCCAATGTTCACGAAGTGCACTTATTAATGGTATTAAAATGAAATGTTGAGCATATGTTTGACTAATGTAGTAATGTGTCATATTAAGGGTTATGCATTATGTATTAGTTTTATTAATTGTAGGCCTTAACTTAGCAAAGGTCTTGGCCTAGTTGCCAGGCCTCATGTCAAGCTGTATTTCTTAACATTTAATAAATGGCTGTCCTAGAGAGTTAAATTGTGATTTTCCATTCTATTGTGTAAATGGGCTCGTAGCTGAGAATCTTTTCTCATGAGAACCGACTGCTAGAAGATGCTATTCTTGCTAAATATAACATTATGTGTGTAATGTGTGTAAGACTGACTTTCTCAGGATGAGAACAATGGAGACACTGACTGGAGTAGAAGCTGCAACAATATTGTTACCCGACGAGCCGGATGATGAGGACACTGCAGGAAAAAACAATCAGCGACATGTGAACGGAGTAGTGGTAGAATTCATAGATTTGAAGTTTTAGTTTTATTGGACAAAGTGTGAACATGTGATCTCTTGACCAATAGGGTTTTGGGAAGTAGTTTTAGGGAATTTAACGTAACACGTTTTCAATGAAAGAAGACAGCCATTGCCCATTTTATTGCTGCCCGAAAGGTCAATATTTTTTGTGCATCCTGACAAGAGATGTGATCATCTTTAATGCTTAAAGACTTTGCGCTTTCTGAACTTCGATGTTGAATCCTGATGCCTTGCTGATGGACTGATGTCCTGATGATGTAGACCATCTTAGTTTGCCGACCCAATTGAGGAGAGGTATTATTGTATCCATGTATGTTATGCATATTTGCTTTTTCTTTCTAGGTACCAACCGCACTGTTTTACAAGAGCCATAGTTGGATGTTTTTCCAAATTCGTGTTACTAAACAGTTTTGCATGAAGTCCAACATGCTGATGCTAATCTGGTGTTAGTTATGGATTCTCACTAATGAAAATCTGCCAATAGGGAATAATGCTTGGAGAATTTCTTTGCTGAATCTAAATGTATGTGATATCGTTTGCGCACTTTTTCTTGTTATTAATTTGCACTGTACCCTTAGAATGTGTAATAGTTCAAGCTTTGATTAGACTGAGTTTCTTCCGCAGATTTGGACAGCCTGTATTGTTTCTGTATGTGTATCATTTGATTTTGAGATTAATTTACATGACGATAGCATAGTTAATATAGGGAAATACATATTCTAACTTTTACTAAAAGGGTGTGGTTATTCATGACTGAAAGGTCATGGTGAGTGACAATTACTGACTCCAATGATTATTAAATGTCATTGATTATTCATATTGTCGATTGAAATATTGAATATTAATCTGTCTGTACTGCATCTATGGTGGGAACATCTTAATTGCGAATTAAAAGGTTCATTGACCTATGCGTGTCCCCTTGTAAGTTTACTTATTAAGGTCAGACGCACTAACATGGGCAGGCATGCGTCTCATGCACACTAGAAGCAAGATATACCCAACTGATGAGCACTAATAAGGGTTAAACCATTCTGGGGTAGCGTTCCAGTTCAGGGAGGACCTAGCTGCCAGTTTGGGCTGGACTGTTTCCATTGGAGCTGGGTCAAGAATGATTTGCATATGATTGGGTCCAGAGATACCATGATGTACAAAATAACAATAGACTGGGATGATGCTTGAGTAATTACCAGAGGCTGAGATTAATTCAAACATTCCATCCATCACTTTTGTGTATACTTCAAAATCTGTTTTAAAACACATGGAGAATTGTGCTTCATAGACCTGGCAAATGTGTGAAGTACTTTATCATAGGTTTCAAGCCATACTTCACTTCCTCTCAACAAACAAATCCTCCGCCTAGTGAGGCTGTTGATTAGTTTTTGAGGAAAACATACAAAGCTAGAGGTGCTCCACATATTCACATGTTGCTGTGAGTAAAATGTGCACCCAAAATTGGACAGGATACCGAGGATTCAGTATTGTCTTTTGTTGAGCAATATGTTACAAATGAGATTCAGTTCAATTCATAATATGTTTATTCAGACTGTAGTTGATCAAACAATTGAAAAACAATATTGCATGATTATATATATATATATACATATATATATATAACTTAATAATCATAGCATGATAGCCACTAAATCTCTCCAATCCTAATATGTTACATACAGTGTCACCCTCCCAAAAAAAAACAATATATTTTCAGCATTTTTCCAACTTTCCTTAATCACTGTTAAGTAAAATCCTATAGAACAGGTGACATCAAAAAATTCCGATCTAGATACACATTTCAGAGCCCTTTGCCACTCCATCACACTATATTTTAATAAAATTGGTTTTAAAAACGTTTGAGGCATAGATCTAAAAAAATAAGCAATCCATTAAAATATGCACATTTGAGCATTTTATTCCTAATCCAGACCTACAAAAACCATCAGTTTCAATTAGTGATTTAGCTATCTTATGAAAAGTGTACAAAGGGTTAACTCCAATTCGAAATTTGAAAAATTCCTGCCTCATGCCCATATTTACTGATGCCGTAAATTAGGGAAAGGAGGCACACCCCTGCAAGGATTCCCAAACATAGGGCAGTGGTCTTCTTTTTCTTAACATATAAAATATCTCTATCGCTGGTGATAAATTCAGTTTTGGCACGTATTTCCTTTTTGGACAGTTCAACAGGGTGATTCCACCTAAAGTGGTCCAATACCACATAGGAGATTCAAAATGAGACTCGGAGCAGAACCTTTAGGCAACAAATGTTGCAATTCCACTCCAACAAATGTGGAAAGTACTGTTGTTGCAAATACAGAGCTTAAGGTACCCACTACACAAAGTGTTGCTTTGAGTTGTCTAGGCCTGTTGTCTCTAAGGAAAAGTGAACAGTTTCATGTTTGTAGCAAATTTAAGAATAAGAACAACATTAAGAGAAGTGGCTTTCAAACATATTAATCACTACAACCCTGTCATGTTTTTCTATATGGAATGCAAATATATTTACATTCAGTTTGTGACAATTCAGTGCTGTTGCTCGATAGGTCACTTTATATATAAAGTCTGACAAGAGTGAAATTAAAGAAGTATAGGAAGAGATCTCAGCATAGAAATTTTTAAAAAGCTGTAAAGCTTCAGTTTGAAGATGCTTACAGACAGAGAAATCAGTTCTTATGAAACTTGCAACAGGTTGAGTTCCTTCAGCTTAAACGTCAAAAACAAATCCATCCTGTGGATTAGTTTAGGATATGCTTCAATACGGAAAAAAAAGTTTTGAAGTTGTTTCCAGAGATTGATATCTTGCTCATAAGACTGTGAAAAAACAAATCAGATGGACACCTATTATCCCAATCAGAGTGTTCATTTGGAGAACACCTGTCTGTCTGAATAGTTCAGTTCTACACATTTAGAAACAATGTCAAAAAGAAAACATTGAAGCCGGCAGGTGTGCTGTCTCTGTCTGTAGTAGTAGTTTAGTGTGACATACCAAAGCCAACCACAACAGTCACCCAGAACTCAGCTGCCAAACTGTAGATAAGAAAGTTCTTCTACATGGCTACTCTGCAACTCTTTAGACCTTTGCGTACTGAGGAAGAACTGTTAAGTCAATATGACTGCCATTACTGGAGGCTATTTTACTTATATAGGGATGCATTTTATGCTATGTAACCAGTGTGCTTGGAACCTGAACATAGTACCCCTACTGTCTTCATGTCAAACTGGACATGGAGACATGGCATTCTCTGCTTTTGACAGTGGTAGGTAGAGGCACACTGTTTAAAATTATTCTATTTCATTACAGGACCGAAAGCTACCATTCTGCTTAAGTTCTTTTAATGCCACTTCTCGCAGCACTTTAAAGAAGATAACATCATAACTAAGCATTCCATAACAGAACATGCATTATACATATCAAGTCCATGGATACGGTCTACTGCCTCTTTGTACAGGCACACTGTTTAAAATTATTCTACTGTACCCCCTGCTATCTGTGTTTCAAAACTCTCCATATGAATTGACTAATTATTTTTTTGCAGTTCCTACAATCAATGATAACATGGTTCCTAAGGACAGGTAAGCAGCCTTGGATTGCATTGCAGTGATGTGTGCTGCCCCCCCCTCCTTACTACGGTGGTCTAGGGCTCGCAGACCTTAAACCATATTATTGGATGAGCCAAGTTACATCAATCAACAAAAGGGTCTTCCCAGAGCCATTTCTGAATGGCAATGTGTAGAACAATTTTGTTTGCTTAACTTTATGGCCCACTCCCCCATTCTGGTCTTCCCCTAACAATTTTACAGTGTTGTCATGCTGAGATCAAGCACTTAGGTGGATCCTGCGAGAGGGTGTCTTGACAGTGGAGATTCTGCTGTGTTTGGCAGCTGGCTTTGACACACTGCACACTTGGAAAGCTTTCCTTCTTGGGACCTTATAAGTATTGCCAAATTGGGGGATGTATGGATGGGAGGCAACATTCCCACATTTGAGCACCAAGTGGAAGCATGAAGTGCATAATTTACAATTCTACGGATATATGCAATGGTGCCAGGCCCAGGAAGTACACCGGAAAGATTTTAAGTCTCTCTAAGAATATGATCCTTTAGAGGGCCTTCTTACATTATCAGTCATAGAGGTGAAAAGTGTCTGTATGTTGTATCATACATTGATAAACAACATACCAGAGCTCCTGGGGCCACTGCAGGCTACATGGGTGAAGGATATTGATGATACAGATTGGGTGAAGGTGTGGATGGCCCATGGAGTTCTCACTGTATCTGTATGTTTAGAAATTACCAAGCTGAAGTATTTCCATTGAGTGCACTGCAGCCCTTCGAGACTGAGTAAAATGAAGCAAAGGTTGGACCCTAAATGCCTCAGGTGTGGGGCAGAGATAGGTACTTTTTCAGGTTGAGCATAGCAGCGCGCAAGTGCTGCTTCTCCAACGTCTTGGTATCTATGTGAGCTTTTAACCACGCCCACCTCAGGCCCATCACTTTCACTCGTTTGTGGGCTTGCCTTTCAAAAATCCTTTGTTATCATTGGTAAATGCTTTAAGTTTGTCCGTCTTTTGGGTGGTTTTGTTACTGCCTTGGGGACCGACCCTGTTACATGGACAATTGCACGTTTGTTTATGTGTTTGACTGCTAGCAAACTTCTTTTTCCTTTTGTGTCTCCTTCGCGCTCACGGCGGCTGTGGCACTTTGATTCGGCTTGCTTATGTCAACTGTTTACTTTAAATATTTCCTTATGTAAGTGGCAATAAAAGTCCAGTTAGGAATTTACAATGCTAATAGCTCTAATCTGAGCAAACACGAGGCCCATTGTATTGCAAATGCTTGCTAATCATATTGTCTGGGAATGCCCCAGTATATAGTGATGTTGGGCGTCTATTAATTGTAGGTTGCCTGAGGTTGTGGGTAGACATGTTATACCTGAACCAAAGATGGCCCTTCAAGGTCTGATGGACTAATGGGGGAGATCACAGTCTATTAGAAAATTTATGTCAATAGGTTTACTCATTGCTAAATGTGGCATTGCACACCTTAGGTGTTTGCAGAAAGCCAACTTCTATGATGAAATGGGCTCACACAATGAACTGGTGTGTCAGAGCTGAAGAGTGTATGTACAAATCAAGAGGATGTCCCCACTGCTGCTGTAGTGACCTTGAGTTCTCTGCTGCATTCATGATCTGTGTTATTGCATTTTGCTTTCAAAACCCAAATAAAATGTATATTCAAAAATATGACTGCCATGAAGATGCTTTCAATGTAGTGAAAGACCAAATTCAATTTACAGTGTTTCTTAGCTGTATAAACATTTTGAAAGTTGAAATTCAACAAGAGAAAACAAAAGCACCTAAGGTTGGAAAGGAGAGTTCACAAAGGAGCCAGAGCTCAGGCACACAATATTCAAGATCCACTTGGATAGCCTATTGTGGAGAATGAGGAAGCCACAGCAATGAATGAAGTGGAAAATGCCTTGAATCTAGTTAGGCCGAGGCCATTGCTTTAGGAACTTTAGTAGCTCAGCTACTCAATAACAGCTCCACATTCAAGCCTACACTCCTCTACATTATTGGTCAGGTAGGCATCTGGAAAAGATTCCTAATGAAAGTGCTTACTGCATACATCTAAACGTCCAAAAAGGTATTAGCTGATGCTTGCCATGAAGTGTCAAAGGTTCTTTATAGATACACATACATTTACTGAAAAAAACAAAGGTTAAAGGGATGTTATAGCTAGGCTCACATTTTAAACGTACAACCATAGAAATTCAGCAGTTATAGTTAAAGTTACCTCTAGTAGCTATAACTCCTCTACTGCCAATTTTGTTGTCAAAAACGTTACTGTAAATATTACATTTATATGATCAATGATATTATCAAAGATGTCATGAGTGCTGTAATTTGTGGGGTAATTAGCAGTGCCACACCAAAGTGTTTTCACTTACAAGGTCTTGATCACGGTTAGTGAGTGCATCCTCTATGTCAACCATATATACTAACCCTTTATATGCTCCTATGCAGCATTCTGGAATATGTGGAGACGTTGTCCAATTACATATAGGATGATATGGAGTCATGGTGATGGTATTTGTTCACTCTGGCATCTATTAAATATAAATATGTAGTTTCCTGGAGTGCTGCATTTCTATTTCTCTCTCTCTCTCTCTCTCTCTCTCTCTCTCTCTCTCTCTCTCTCTCTCTCTCTCTCTCTCTCTCTCTCTCTCTCTCTCTCTCTCTCTCTCTCTCTCTCTCTCTCTCTCTCTCTCTCTCTCTCTCTCTCTCTATATATATATATATATATATATATATATATATATATATATATATATATAAATTCCTGGATGTTTTATTGGAAGTTCAGGACAATATTCTACAGACGAGGCTATACCGTAAAGATACAGCGGGTAATAGTATCCAGCATGCAATGCAAGCAGTCATCATCCCACTAACTTGAAGTGGAATATTCCATATTGTGAATTACTCAGGGCTAGAAGGAATTGTAGTACATTGGAATCTTACAAAGAGGGGGAGAATAGGATGATAAAAAGATTGAGAGCAAGGGGTTATCCAGATAGGGTATTACGAATAGCCAGTGAGAAAGTAACTAGAATTAAGAGGGAAACTTTGCTGATAAAAACCCAAAAGCAGGACATTGTAATCCCTGAGATGAGGATAATTACAATTTATAATAATGTGAGTCCAGCAATCAGCAAGACCGGGATGAAGCATTGGCATCTAGTCAAGAATGATCCTATAATTGGGAAGGTGCTGGCTTCTTGTCCAAAGTTTACGTATCGGCAGGCAAAATCCTAACGTGATATTTTGGTTCATAGTTATTTGAGTGCACAGAGTCATCAACACATTGGTTGGTTTAGTCAACAAAAGGGTTTCTACAAGTGTGGGGTGTAAGGCATGCAGTAATATAAAAAATGTTAAGACGTGTAAGAAGGCCCTGGGTGCAATTAGAAAGATTAATAAAGCTATCTCTTCTGTGTCAGATTATTGCATGTATGTTTTACAATGTCCCTGTGGGTTGCAATATGTTAGTAGCACTATTGGTCCAGTAAAAAAGAGGATTTTGGAACACTATAGAGCCATTAAGAACTATGATGCTTCATATCCGGTTTCTAGACATTGGTCAAAAATGCATAATCATGATCCTAACAGTTTGATATTTTTTGGCATTGATAAAATTGAGAGAAACATACGTGGAGGGGATCGAGAGAGACTCCTGAGGATAAGGGAGTCAGAATACATTATACTACACGGGACCAAGACACCGGGGAGTTTAAACGAGGATGAGGAGCTTTATTTACATTTAGGATTAATGTAATAGTATAATTGAGAGTTATGGTGATTTTCCTATGTTTTTCCCCATCAGGCGCCTCTATTGAATTCCACGTAAAGGTATTCATAGATAATTGTGACATTCTCATGACTGTCCAATCATTAAATGGTTTCATGAATTATTATTAAACTATTCTAGCACAGACATGGTTTAATTGTTGATGCCCTTATGACCACTTGGCCAATTTTGAGATCTTGTCGTGGAGAATGTACATATATAAGAGGTTGTATATATTCATTGTTTTCTTCCTCTTTTTGCTTTTCTTTTAGTTTTAATTTTGATTTGAATTCTAGCAATTAGGTAATAGATCATTTTGACTAGAATAGCTAGCATGATTAAATCAAATAGAAAATGAGTTGATGTCTATTTTGTGAAAAAGTAATCACGGAGTACTTTGTGGAACCATTTTAGGTTTTCCTGTATGGGATAGTATTTTTTCTATGTGTATGCATTGGAAGTACAAAATGTCAGAGGGGGATGGGCACAGGTTTTTTCAATTTGGCCATGACGAAGACACCGTTGTGTTGAAACTCGTTGCCATCTAAGAAATACTTTTTGAACTGTTTGATAAAATAAAGCCTTTTGCTTGAGAAGCTGACACGTTGGGTGTGACTTTTTTTTCTGCTTTTGAATGCAGTGGCAGAAATAAATGTGTATATATATATATATATATATATATATATATATATGGTTACAGAAATTAGTAGGCACACTGAGGAAAAGATAAAAACATGACAGGTAAAGCAGCAAATTAATGATCTTCCGCTCCTCAGTCACCCCTTTGGGGCGGGCGTCGGCCACACTACCTCCCTGGTGTGGGTCACGACCATTGGCCGACACCAGGGAGGGGGTTAACACACCTGAGGATTTTTTATTTTTTTTTAAACCCCAGGAGATACAGAAGATCTTCCGCGAGACGCGCTGACGTCACAGTGTTGTTTTCCCCATTGGAGCAGGAAGCGGCCGAACAGCCCCAAACGGCCTTCCCGACATTCAGGAAGGCCTTGTGTGAAAGGGGAGACTCTCCCCTTTCACACACGGCCTTCCTGAACACAACATTTTTTTTTAAAAAGAAAAGAAAAGAAAGAAATTGACATGGGGTCGCCCGTGAGAAGGGCGTCCCCCTGTGGGGGCAATACTTTTTTTTTTTTAGTAGTTGTAGGGTTTCCATGGGGGCCATTTTGGCCCCCAAGGGAACCATACAGCTACTAAAAAATATATAGATCTATATATTTATATATAGATATATAGATATATATAGCTATATCTATCTATGTACATAGATATATCTATCTACATGGATATATCTATAGATAGATCTATATATATAGAGAGAGAACTATCTATAGATATATCTATATAGATAGATATATCTATCTATGTAGATAGATCTCTCTCTCTCTCTCTCTCAATATATATATATATATATATTTTCTTTTCCCTGGCTGCGATCGGCCCCCAGGAAAACCAGACCCACATATAAAAGTGATATATATATATATATATATATATAAATACATTTGCCACCAGTTGTCCTGCAGTTGCAGCTTGCATCTTCAAAGCAATGCAAATACTTCAACTGACGCATTTCAACTGTAGCTTTTAGGCAGCAATAAAAAAGTCAAGTAAGTCTTGTGATTATGTTTCAGCTACAAAAGGATCAGACTTTTGTCTAGTGGCAGTTTTAGTGCCATAAAGAAGCGCAGAAGGTTTATACTGTATGCCTACTGCAAAGTGAAAATCTGTATTTTATGTATATAGCTGAGTACATTAGTAAAGTCAGCCATTACCTGCGCTATAATAGAAATGAAATGTATGTGCGCGGTGGGGGACGGCTATAGAGAGATGAAAGGCACTTTTGCTGGGTGGTAATGAGGGAATCCGAGGAGGAGGACATGGGAGTGGGAGCACCAATAATGATTGTTGGACTGGGCGCAGGAGGTGCTAAAGACTGTGATGAATGATATGTGACAAGGTGTTTTTTGAGTGTCTTGAAAGAACGTGCTGATTGAGGGAAGAAGCGGAGGTAAGGTGACATATCACACACACACCAGCAATGTTGTGACTGTCTACGTAGGCTAGTGTTCTAGAGCAACAGTTTAGCCAGTAGCAGAAATGGCATCTTGATGGATGACTGCTGCTGACGCCGTCACTCGGGTTATACAGGACAGCTCTGACATAGGATCAGAGACTGAGACAGCAGATCCTGAGACACCATCTAAGGGATAAGCCAATGGCGCAGACTCTGGGAGTGATTTTTCAGTTGGAGGAGTCCCATTTGATAACTCCTCTTCCAGTAATTATGAGGGAGGTGATGAGAACAGTCCTGCTTTCCCTTAGCAAGCACAGTCTGTGCAACGGGGCAATAGTGGGTTAGCCCAACCCAGAGAGCAGGTGAATGTGGCAGCAAGCACAGAGAGAGAGTGCTCTCTTGGGAGCTCCCGAATTTAGTTCAGCCCCAAATTCCACTGCCCAAATCATATTGTGGAGACATCTAAATTATCGATCACAGAACAAACTGGTTTGTTAAGGCTGGCACCTGTGTTTTTGGTCCTGGGTTCAGCGGCCATATAGGGAAAAATATTAAACCCAAACATTTCTGGAAACTAGACATCCGGGGGAGTCCACAGAGGTGTGACTTGTGTGGATTCTCCAAAGTTTTCTTACCCAGAATACCCTGCAAAGCTGAAATGTTGAGTAAAAACTCTATTTTTCTTGCATTTCTGTCAAAACAAACTACAGGAATAAGATGGGATCCACAAAATTCCTACCACCCAGTGATTCCTCACCTGTCCTGATAAAAACACTACCCCACTTGAGTACCTATACCTAGTGCCTGCCCAGGAATGGATCACCCCAGGGTCAACAGTAGCCTAATGTAAGGACCAACATTGACCGTTGTGTGACCTATTCCTGTTGCGGGCACTAGGCCTACCCACACAAGTGAGGTACCATTTTTATCAGGAGACTTGGGGGAACGCTGGGTGTAATGAAATTTGTGGCTTCTCTCAGATTCCAGAACTTTCTGTCACCGAGATGTGATGAAAAAGTGTTTTTTTGGCCACATTTTGAGGTTTGCAAAGGATTCTGGGTAACAGATCCTGGTGAGAGTCCCATAAGTAAGCCCATCCTGGATTCCCATAGGTGTCTAGTTTTAAAAAATTTGCAGGTTTGGTAGGTTTCCCTAGGTGCCGACTGAGCTAGAGGCCATCAATCCACAGCTAGGCACATTGCAAAAAACACGTCAGATTTCAATGTAAAAATGTGATGTTGCCTTTCCTGTCGAGAGCATTAGGCCTACCCACGCAAGTGAGGTACCATTTTTATCAGGAGACTTGGGGAAACACAGAATAGCACAACAAGTATTATTGCCCCTTGTCTTTCTCTACATTTTTTCCTTCCAAATGTAAGACAGTGTGTAAAAAAGACGTCTATTTGAGAAATGGCCTGTAATTCACATGCTAGTATGGGCACCCTTAAATTCAGACATGTGGAAATAAGCACTGCTTCTCAATACCTTATCTTATGCCCATTTTGGAAATTCAAAGGTTTTCTTGATACCTATTTTTCACTCTTTATATTTCACCGAATGATTTGCTGTATACCCGGTATAGAATGAAAACCCATTGCAAGGTGCAGCTCATTTATTGGCTCTGGGTACCTAGGGATATTGATGAAACTACAAGCCCTATATATCCCTGTAGCAAGAAGAGTCCAGCACACGTAACAGTATATTGCTTTAAACAATCTGACATTGCAGGAAAAAGTTACAGAGTAAAACGTGGAGAAAAATGGCTGTTTTTTTCAGCTCAATTTCAATATTTATTTTATTTCAGCTGTTATTTTCTGTAGGAAAACCTGGTAGGATCTACACAAATGACCCCTTGCTGAATTCAGAATTTTGTCTACTTTTCAGATCCAATATTGGTTTCACACACATTACTGTCACTAATGGAAGGAGGCTGAAAGCACCAAAAATAGTAAAAATGAAGTATATCCTAGTTAAATGCCAAAATTGTGTTGAAAAATGTGGTTTTATGATTCAAGTCTGCCTGTTCCTGAAAGGTGGGAAGATGGTGATTTTAGCACCACAAACCCTTTGTTGGTGCCATTTTCAGGGTAAAAACCGCAAGCCTTCTTCAGTAGCCCTTTTTTCCCATTATTTTTTTTAAAAGAAATTTTAACTGTATTTTGGTTAATTTCTTGGTCTCCTACAGGGAACCCACAAACTCTGGGTACCTTTAGAATCCCTAGGATGTTGGAAAAAAAAGGACGTAAATGTGGCGTGGATAGATTATGTGGTCAAACAATTATGAAGGCCTAAGAGTGAACTACCCCAAATAGCCAAAAAAGGGCTCAGCACGGTGGGGGGTGGGGGGGGACCCAGCAGCTAAGAGGTTAAGAAACCACTGTGTCACAGATAACAAATTGGGTTGGTGGATTAGGCACGCAGAAGAAATTAACACAAACGCAAAAGGTAATATCTCCAAGAAATAACTAAAGAAAAGATATTAACCTCCATCAAAGCCCACCAGCAGTTTAAGGTTTAAGCTGTATATTCTGTGCAATCATTTCCAGTTGGAGGGAAGTAAAAACACTATATATATATGTATATATATATATATATATATATATATATATATATATATATATATATATATACGCACACATATATATCCAGCCGGACTCGCTTCCTTCTTTTTTTTTCTTTTTTTTTAAGTACAAAATTATTTACAAATTTAAAAAGACAGATATTTATTTTTTATTTTAAATTGTACCAAAATATCTCATCCAAAGCCTAAAAACTATCTATCTTCCTCTCACTTTCTATCTCTCTCTGTCAATCAATTTCTCCCACTCACACACCCATTCACACGCTTACGCATCCAATCACAGACCCACTCAGACACTGCTGCACCCACTCACAGACCTACTCAGTTAGTTACGCACCCACTCACAGACCTACTCAGACTCTCACACATCCACTCAAAGAACCACCGTCGCCCTCATGCACCCACTCACAGGCCCGGGCACACACTGACGCACCCACTAAAACACTGGTGTACGCACTCTCACACCCAGACACACACTCTCACAGCCACTCTAACCCCCAGATACACCCTCTCACATCTATTTGAACACCCAGAGAGTCCGCAGCCAAAGGGCCATGCACAACATGGGGTTGGGTGGTTATGGGAGCTGGCCGTAGGGTCTGGCTGTAGGCAAGGTCTTGCATGAACCTCCGCTGCGCACAGACAAAGGTCATGCACGGTGTAAGGTTAGGTACTTACAGCAAGTTGGCCTCAGGGTCTGAAAAATTACTGTACGTTAAAAAAAACAAAATTTAACTGCAAAAAAACAACGGTTACCGGGCGCAGATTTTACGCTCATTGCAGTCCTTCGTTGTTGGCAGTAGTATTTTTTTATCGAAGCTACAGACACTTTGCATAAGACAGAAATTCAGCATGTCCAATATCATTTGGTTCAATTCCAAGAAATGTGCTGGTCTTGTCCAGAGTACGCATCAAATTGCCTTAAAACCATCTGTGTTTTGAATGGATGTGTTCAAGCTCACAATATCAATCGTAATCAGGATAAAATCCTGTTCCCATCTGATGTTCTGTAACTCTGTTAGGATGTCTTTAGTGTCTTGGATATATGATGTGAGGTCTTTCATGAACTTTTGTAGATGTTTATCAGTGTACTCACCCATTCTGGAACACACTGAACTGATTCTATTAATGATTGGTCTTCTACGAGGTGGTATGCCTTTCTTATATATTTTAGGTAGTAAGTAGATTGTGGGCATAGTTGGATGTGCAATATACAGGTAGTCCTTCTTCTCATTGCTCAGTCTACCAGTACTGTTAGTGGGTTCTGATCTGTTCCTGGTAATTTTCGGGGTGATTCGCTAAGTGGGGGCGAGAAGAATTGTGGGAGGGTCCCATATTAATTCATGTAGGGATTTTGAACATGACTATAGCTGGAACCACTAGACAGACTTACACCAAATTTGGCGAGAAGGTAGCTCATGGTCCAGGAATCACTGTTTTTGTTATTTGGTATAAATACATTCAGTAGTTTCTAATATGTTTAAAGAGAACCAAATGTCTGTATCTAGCGGCACAAACACTTCAGACATCCTTCAGATCTCTTGATCTGATTGGCTGCCAACACTTCAACCAGGAAGTATTGACAGCCATTTTGGGATTCGGCACTCGCTGCTCTTTGAAGCCCCAGGGACCACCACCCGACCTTTATTTAGAAAAAAGAGAGGGCCCATGCGGACCCCCCTTCTAGGGCTTTAGTATGCCCCAGGGACCCCAACGTCCATGGGGCTAAATTAATAAACAGGCCTGGGGGCCCTGTGGACCCCCTCCCCTTGGCCCCATGGACCACCACCTCTCTGGGGCCAAAATACATAATTAAAACTGGCATAGGGGTCATGTAGCCCCGTTCCTCTGGCAGATTTCATCCCTGCGGAACCCATCCCCCCCATGGCATGGCCACTAGTGCATGGGTGGCCCTACCGAGGGCACCCGTAGTACTTTGATAGGGACAACGGGGGTAGCCTGGATGCTACCGCTGTCCCAGCCAGCTCCCCACCTCCCGCACACAAGGAGCTGCTGTTGAATATTTCTCATTGTTACACCAGCCTCAGGAAGGTGCAGAATTATGGCATAAATGGAAGTCATTGTGGGTATGGATTTGCATCAAAATCTATGGATGGATGCATGGGAATGGTAATGCAAGACACACAGACCACCCCCCCTTAACCTATTGACGCAAAATAACGCAAGGCAGCACATTACATTAAATTACTGGTTTTATAACTCAACACAAATAGTGAGTTCTGTTGGTTCATAAATACCAAGCTGCATTTTGTGTCAGGGCTGGATTACAAAATCTTGGTAAATTGGATGTCAATCTATTGTTATCAGTGTCAGAGTTTTAATTACACTTATACAATAGACCTTATATTATGAATAGACCGCTAAACAAGACTTATATGATGTATATGGGATAAAGTACCTCCTGCCGAGGAGTTCCATGTCCATATAAAAGAAACAAAGTAGAAGGCAAATTTTGTTTACAAGGTTATGGAACTCCGAGGTGACTTGCAATATCCTTATTATGTAAAGCAGATGGTACTTTATCTTTTATAATACCTGGTCACTCCTTAATCATCCCCACAAACTACTTAAATCCTTGGTGTGCAGTTTTTTCATATGAAAGAAAGAGCATGTTTGCAAACATGAAGAATACAAATAGAATCACTAGTGCAAAATTAAACACATAAAAAAGTAGCTATCTAGTTTCTAAAAAAGATGTTATAAGAAGAGAGTAGAAGTCTTTAAAAAAAGATGCAGCAGAAACAGAAAAGTTAGTCTATCTGTATAAGTTCCAAAGGAGTGCAAAAAATAAATATGTTGCGATAAATATCTACATTCTGCTTGGCACTGGAGAGTCACCTCCTTCTTACCTTCAGGGATAGTGAATAAATCCCTGACTAATGACTGCTTCACAGGTAGAAGAGTTGCTTCCTGCTCCACGACACCAGACCGGCCTACCTCCACGAACAAATCAACTTCCACAAACCTACTCAACAGCGCCTTGAGACACTACCGGGTAAGTAGTGTGCTTAAGAAATTTATTTGATTGATTTCAGGCTCTCCCCTCTCCTCTTAAAAAATGTGAAAACCTGAAAAAGTAGGCGAACCCATCACGTGATGCTTTAATAGCCAAGAGCTAATCCGAAATGAGGTTAAAAGGGTAGGAACTTACTAGCAAACAAATGGAGCAAGAAAGTGATTTTAACTAATCACATATCTTCCAGGGGATTGGGGATTGTCATAGCTTCTATGGGATGACAACACCCCCCAAAAAGGCAATTTCACAAAAACATTCAATGGATCTGTGGTATCTGTCACTCCTGACTGTCCCTGGCAAAGAGACTGGAATATTGGAACCTTGATGCCACCAGGTTCTGGAATGGACTGCTGTATGTCAATTGTGCTCTATGGTGACAGTTGGATTAGGCGATGGCTAAGGTTTACACAATAAAGCTTCTTCTCCCTTATTCTCCTGTCTCTATTTTCTGTTGAAAGAGCCTATTCAATTTGACGCTGGCAATGAAGATGTGTTGAGAATGAAGTCATCACAGGAAAGATGTGATAAACGTTTATTCGAAGAGAAGTATGACCCCGACAACAGGACAGCCACAGGTAAGCGTCTCCAACCGTCAGCTTCCTCTAAGCATTATCGAACACCGTTCCCTGGCGACTCTCGAGCCCAGTGATTCATTCATGGTGCAGGAGCATCCCAATACATCTTCCCCTTTACAAAAGGAAAACAAAATAAAAGAATAAATACAACAAAAGAACAATTTTACCAATGCAAAGAATAAGTTTACATACACGCCCTCATACAAAACAGACAAAATCTTGTCCGGTGAGTTCAGCGCTTTTGACCATATCAATAACGTCTTGTAACGATGCTTCACCTATAGCCCAAAGTTTCTCTTGAATATGGGGGTTGGCTGTGTGCATTATTATTTGGTCTCTGATGAGATCGTCATGAAGATGTACAAATTTACATGATAATGCCAAATTCTTGAGCGCAGCAACGTAATCCTCCACAGACTCCTCACGTTGCTGTTTCCTATGACAAAATCTTGTAAGTTGCTTGGTGTCCTGACTAAACAACCATACCTGCTTGTTTTCTTTGCAGGCAAACCCAAATGATTGTTAACAATTGGAAAAGTCAGTTGTTCGTTTAAGTTATGACCAGATTCATTAGGAAGCGAATTCTTCCAGTCAAATAACCAGTCGAATTTGCATTCCTTACGTTCTGGAATGATTTCCTTTCCTTCCTTTCCAACAAAACCAGAATTAACATTTCTACAAATGGACAAAAATGACATGTGCCAAACCTTACCATCACTTAATAACTCAGAATTGCAATAAATTCTATCTACTTTAAGAGGATCTGAAAATCGATTGTTACCTTTCCTAATGAAACCTGGTTTCTTGACCCTCACCAGATCACCAACCTTAATAGAATATTCTTTACACCTGTGTTTTGTGTCAAAATACACTTTACTTTGTTCTTGGGAACATTTTATGTTTTGTTTCACTTGTTTAAGTGTCCAATCAGCTTTCTTATCCCCAGTACTCCAACCCACATTATCTTTTCCAATGGGAGTTCTACCTCTCATCAACACAAAAGGAGAAAACCCAATAGAAACACAAGGCGTCGTTCTAAATGACCATAAAGTCTGCATTAATTCACATCTCCAATCCAAATTGTTACAATTTGCCAATTGAATGACACCTTTAATCCCCCGATTAAATCTCTCCACAGCACCATTTCCGGATGATGTAACGCAGTAGTATTATGTACAATACCTTTCCTATCTACAAAATCTTTGAAAACACGAGAAATAAATTGGGGACAATTGTCGCTAACAATATATTTAGGTAAAACCTCTTACAGAAATACTTTGTCCAGGAAATGCAAAATTGAATCCACATCGGCCCTGTTAACAATCTCAACCTCTGGCCATTTTGAGAAATGGTCAATCAATACTAATAAATACTTTTGCTTATCATCATACATTACAGGCCCTGCAATATCTATCCCTATCCTTTCCTAAGGACCATCCGGACACAGAAAAGGATGGAGAGGCGGTCTTAATGTTACCTGGGCATTGTCAGACAAATTACAGGCATGGCAATCTCTAACTTTCCTTTCAATGACCATGTCCAAACCTGGCCACCAATAAGTATTCTTAATTTTACTTTTGGTTTTACCGATGCCTAGATGTCCTTCATGACAAATATCAATAATCCTATGTCTTAAAGATGCGGGAGGAACAACCCTGCCATTCCTTAAAACAAGACCACCTTCCAAAGAGAGTTCATGTCTCAATTCCCAAAAAACACAAATACCATGATCTAACAAATGCTTTTTAGGCCATCCATTCTTGATGTAATCGCTTACTACCATGAAGGTGTCATGCTGAGCTTGTGCTTGTTCCAAATCTTCTTTAGTTATGCCTCGACAATCAGCTAACACATTGGCTACGGTAAACGTGTCAATATCAGTATCCTCTCCACTCGATACTCTGCTTAAAAAATCTGCTACCACGTTTTTGACCCCGGGAACATATTGTACGCTGTAATTAAAATCTAAAAGTCTAACCGACATGCAAGCTATCCGGGGAGATGCTGTAATTAACCCTTTTGTGGTCAACACTTTAGTGAGCAGCTTGTGGTCACATCTTAACAAAACCCCAAATGTAATGCCTGAAATGTTCCAAACCCCAAATGCAAGCTAGTGTCTCACGCTCGATCACAGAATACTTTTCCTCGGTCGGTGTAATTGAACGCGAGGCAAAAGCTATGGTCTTTCCACCCCCTCTTCATCAATTTGGGTTAAGGTTGCACCAATGCCCTTAGAACTGGCATCAGTTGTGACAACACTCTGCAACATGGGGTCAAACCCATACAACGGAGGGGCATTAGTCACATCATTTTTGATTTCTTCAAATGCGTTGTCGCAATGTTCACCCCACACAAACTTAACATTTGTTTTAAGGAGTTGACTCAAAGTATACGTTTTGTCAGATAAATTATGTACAAATTTAGCATAAAATTCGGCTAAACCTAAAAAGGCTCGCAAATCATCTTTATACTGAGGTCTAGGGGCATTTTTGACGGCATCAATTAATTCCAATTTTGGTTTAATACCAACATCTGAAATCTCATGTCCCAAATAATTATTTTGTTTTCAGCAAATTTGCACTTGCCGATTTCTGCGGTTAAACCATGTGAACTCAATCTATGCAAAACACTATCTAGATTCCGGTCATGTTCATTTCTGTCCTTTCCCATTATCAAGATGGTGTCCTGAAAAATCAGTACATCCTTCATGTTCAATAATACCTTCTGCTTCAACTTCTGAAACATAGCTGCTGCAGAAGCCAACCCAAAAAGTACGCTTTTAAATCTGTAACAACCACAAGGTGTAACAAAAGTTGTTAGACTTCTACTATCAGCATGTAAAGGCACTTGATGGTAAGCAGCCTTAAGATCAATGCTAGAAAACCATTTAATACCTTTAGTGCGAGCTAACATCTCACTTATTTTGGGCAAAGGAAATTGATCAACTAAAATATTCTTATTGAGATCCCTGAGGTCCACAAATAGTCTCAATTTACCGTTTTTTTTTTAACCACAACTAAAGGTGCGACCCATTCTGCCGATTCTACTGGTTCAAAAATACCATCTGACTGCAACTTTTTAAGTTCTTCTTCTACCTGGTCCCTCACAGATACAGGTATGCTTCTGACTTTGTGAATACAGGGGGTGACATGAGCTTTCATTAGTATCTTGTGTTGGAAACCTTTAAGTTTTCCAATTTGGCCAGAAAAGACTTTGGGAAATTATTTTGCAATAATATCTGAAATTCCTTCAGTGTGCTGTACCACAGACACAGGTGTAGAACTACTGGGATCCAAAATGATACCCAGTTCTCCTTGGTCCTTCCAACCGAGCACAGATGGGACAGTGTCAGATACATATACCTTGCAATGTGCTTGCTTGTGTTTAAATCTAATCAGCAAATTTTTGTAACCCACAATCTTAATGGGCTCACCTGTGAATGTTTTGGGAGAGATATCCGTTTTTTCAAAGCAATTACCTAAAAATGGATTCAAGACATTGCTGCCAAACTACCTTGTTCAGGATTGTGTAGGGGGAACCAGAATCAGCAACAACAGAAATATCTATACCTTCAATCGTGACTTGGCACAAAGACCTACTAATGTTCCCTTTAATGTTCTGTACATTGTCATCAACATTAAGAATGCATAAATTAGAATCTGACTTCTATGAAGAACTGCTATTTTCTAAATCACATTCCTTCACGGACTTAACACACGTGTCACTCCCCCCAACTTTTTTCTACGACACACTTTCGCAAAATGGTCCAACACACCACAACTTGAGCATTTCTGATTACGAGCTGAACATTTCCTATCATTTGCTAGGTGAAACTTGCTCCCACATCTGAAACAAGTTCTCTTGTCTTTCAGATTTAAATTCTTTCTCTCTACGTGTAGGATAGCCATCTTCATAGGACGATTTGTTGCATTTCTTGACCATGGCAATAGTGAAATTGTCTTCCAATTTAGAAAATGTTTTATCTTCACTGCGCAGAACAGCCTTTGTGCACCTTCCGGTGAGTTCAGCGCTCTTGACCATATCAATAACATCTTGTAACAATGCCTCACCTCTAGCCCAAAGTTACCCTTGAATATGGGGGTTGGCTGTGTGCATTATTATTTGGTCTCTGATGAGATCGTCATGAAGATGACCAAATTTACATGATAATGCCAAATTCTTGAGCGCAGCAACGTAATCCTCTACAGACTCTTGAAGTTGCTGCTTCCTATGATAAAATGTAAATCGATCCACAGCCACACACACAGTAGGTTTATATTACTCAGTAAGATCTTCAAGTGCGTGACTGAGCACATTGCCTTGATCCAGTGCTCTAATTGTTTTATTAATACTATTGTACGTTTTTAAACCCTTTGCACCCAAACAATGTAAAAGAATGTTCTTCTTCTTTTCTGGAATAAGTTCCTCTTCATCTTCAAAGGTAGAAATGTATTTTTCAAAATATTCTGTCCATTCATCCCATTTTAAGGTAGGTTCTCCATTTTTAGGCATGAAGGGTTCAGAGGCAGTAAAATTCCATGCATTTCCTGAAGCCATGTTGGTTTTATGTTAAAATGTACCTTTTAATAAAAATTGTAGTCCTTTTCTTTGTTGATGAGCACGTAAAAAAAAAAAATGTGCAAATAACCTTCAAAGATTGGTTGCTAAGCAACTACAATCCATGCATAAGAGCACAAACCGTGCACGTTGGAAGGAACAGCGTAAAATCCTTCCCAGCTTGGTTGCTAGGCAACAGCAAACAAATCCGGAGCGTGCGCGGCGAGCGTGGCTGCACGAGAAGTCTGGAGCACGGCAGAGTAGCACGCGAGCCGTGCGCGTCAGAAGTAACAGCGTAAAATCTTTCCTAGCTTGGTTACTAGGCAACACCAAACAAACCTGGAGCGTGCTTGGCAGCACGAGGAGTCTGGAGCAACGGCAGAGGAGCGCGTGAGGCAGCGCGAAGCCAGAAAATGAACAGCGGAAAACAGCAGCGGCAAGAAACATTTTTTTTTTTTTTTTTCTACTGAACAAATCCTACCGCAGCCACAAGGTCCACATGAAAACGCAAGGTCAGGGCAAACGTGAGGATCCTCACAGCTTGGAAATCCAGCGTTGCACTAGGAACAAATATATTGCTGGACGCATGGGTTCTTCGTCTGGGTTGCTCGTCGCCAATTTTGTTGAGCATGAAGTCACCACAGGAATGATGTGATAAACGTTTATTCGAAGAGAAGTATGACCCCGACAACAGGACAACCACAGGTAAGCGTCTCCAACCCTCCAACCGTCAGCTTCCTCTGAGCTTAATCGAACGTCTTTCCCTGGCGGTGCTCAAGCCCAGTGGACAGCACAATTCCACATTCACTGTGCACGAGCATCTCAACAGGATGGGATTCGTTTGGTAGCTGGTGAACATCTCAAAATGCTCTGGATGAGGAATTCCTATTCACAGCTTCGCTTAGAAGATTTATGGGGAGAGTGACGTCCCCAAAGATGGAGGCCCATGCTGGAGATTATTGGAGACACACAGGAGATTACTGGCAACACCTCACCAAGTTTGAAGTCAGGAGTCAGACCCATCCCTGCTTAATGCAAATACATTTGATGCTGATGAATGTCTGTGAGCCAAAGCAGTGATCAAATGTCCCTGGATGGCTGTTGACTTGATTGTTACTTGATCAGTGAAGTGTCAAACTTAGGCTGATGACACGTTCCTTTGGTAATTGCCCCTAACTGAGCGACACAATGAGATGAGGTGAGGAGAACCAGAAAATAAGCCCATGTGAGTGAGTTGTCGGAACTGAAGCTGAAGGCATGTTTTCTTTGATATGCAGCAGAGCTTGTAGTGGTGCAGTGGGCTAAATCACTCAGTGAGCAAGTATTCATACAAGCGAGTGTGTTGTGGTATTAAAGGCACATTTGAGGGAGCTGAGCACCCGTTTCGCAGTGATCAAGATACTGAGAGGAGCATTGTGATTTTCCGCATATTGGTGCTGTAGTAAGAAGTGGAGAAATTACCACTTCTCGGGGAGGGGTATTCTGATGAAAGTGGTGTGCGCACATTTGTTTTCACCACGCGCTGAATAATTTACAATATTTACTGCCGCAGCTTTACAGTGTGGTTGTGTCGCTGCTGACAGCGAGGACCCTGCACCCAATCTATCCTGTGTACATTACATCAAGCACTATCCAACCGTGCAGCCCTAAGAAAAACTTAAGGTAGTTCATAGGCACTTACTGTAATGTTTAGGTCTGGAGACTGATTCCCTCTGACAGGAAATTCCATTGGTTGCAAAGAGATCTCACCGCAGAGGCAACTTGTTTGCTGGAAAATGTTGATGCAATACACAGTGACACCTGTGGGTCACAAAGAAGAACATTGTAGTTTAATGCAATCTTATTAAGAAAATCAGAGCATTTTTCACATATTCGACTTGTAAATCAATAGGTATGGTAGACAGTGGCAACCAAATGGTGCCAACAACAACATACTTTGAGTAGCTATGCATAGAACATTTTCTTTGCTGAATATTACAGATTTTTAAACATGCAGTGGTATGATCAAAAAGGAGCGTGTGCAGTGAATAATAGTACTGGTAGTGAGTGTTTCTGTATTGTGTTATAGTGTCATCTTGCAACATATACAAGAATACGCAGTGTTACTCCACCACCATTCTTTTCAGCATCCCCGCTGAGCCAACCGCTAAGGTGGAGTAAATGGAAAAAGTAGTTCACAATTATGCAATAGTTTGTGCCCAAATTTGAGTCTGGGGAGAGAGATAGCACTACTCTAAGATTGTCTGTGGGTGGAGGTTCAAAACATTTTAGAATATTTACCTGAGCTTAGTGTTGATGAAGTCGGGGATTGAATGATCATGAAATAAATAAAGAAAAATTAGACAGGATCACTACAATTATGGAGCATTATCACTTTGGTAAGTGCACTCCAAAAGAAGACGAAACAGTTGGAGATCTTGTGCCTGAGTTGGGTAAGTTGGCAGCCACATGCAAGTTTGGTGCAACATGATGAACTCTTTAGAGACCAATTTTTATTAAATTGTAAAATTGAAATAAAACGTGAGGAGCTCTGGCTGAAGGAGAACCTTCTTTGAGTGATGTTTTGATTGTAGCAAAACAAGTGGAACACATAATGAAGTCTGTAAGAGATCAAAAATGGCACAGACAGTAAGGAAAATGTATGTCAAGTGGAGGAAAAAAAATGATGTACAGGTGATAAAGGAAACATCTGTGTCAAAAGAAATTTTAAATGTCAGCACATTTAAATGTCAGTGTTACCAGTGTGGTAAAATTGTTCGCATGGCATACACTAAAGATGGTCATGAATTGAGAGCAGTGTGTAATAAATGTGGGTAGTAAGGACATGTTATGTTATGTTAAGTTGTGTTAAGTTGCATATATAGCGTATGACTACCCAAAGGCCTCCCAGCGCTGAATGTGAACCTCTGCGAAAATGTATGACACCAAGCTCTAAATCAGCCAGGTTTTAAGTGCTTTCCGGAAGTCAAGTTCATGACTGGTTAGCCGTATGCTAATGGGAAGAGATTTCCACTGTTTAGCACCAAGATATGCCATAGTAGTACCTACCCATCTTGATTTTTTTAATTTAGGTATAATGGCGAATGCCGCTGATGAGGACCTGAGGTGTCTGGTAGTTTTACAGAAAGATGCAAGGGTCCTTAGAAGAGGAGGACCTCTATTATATGGGGACCTATGAATACAGCACAATGTTTAAACTGTATTGGCTGTTCAACTGGGGGCCAATGAAGAGAGGAGAGGGCAGGTTTAGCAGAAACGTCCCCTGGGTATCTCCAAAAGAAGATGAGCAGTGGCTTTCTGAACCACCTGCAACCTTCTCTTAACATACTTAGGGGAACCAAGGTATAGTCCATTGCCTTAGTCCAATCGGGAAATAATAAGAGCCTAAATATTAAGTCTTTTTGCCACGAACAGAAGAATTTAAAAAACCTTCCTTAGAAGCCTCAATAGACCAAACCAAGTCAAATACATTTTCTTAGCTTGATGTTCCATAGTAAGTTGGGGATCCAACCAGACTCCAAAACTTTTAATTAAGTCCTTGGGAGGAGGCAATTCTCCCAAGGAACCAAGCAGCGAGGGATTTGTAACCCAAAGGGTGCAGTGTCCTAGTATCTTTACCCCAGTCTTGTCTCCATTTAGTTGGAGCATACTTTCAGCCATCCATCTTGATACCACCTATAGACAGAGAGGCAATTAAAGTCCATCAGTAACAGAGTTAGTAGCAAATTAAACCATTACCTGGGTGTCATCTTCATATGACACTAGTGAAAGTCAGAAAGGTTCCACTATCTTAGCCAAGGGGGCTATATAGATATTGAATAAAGTAGGGCTAAGAGACAAGCCCTGTGGCACACCACAGCTACTTTTAACGCAACTGGAGAGGAAAGATCGGTCAAGCACCTGATATAATCTCCCCTCCAAAAACAAAGGGAGCCAACTTAGTGCCCCTCACCTAACTCAAATCTCACTCATCCTCTGAAGAAGTAAATGGTGGTCAACTGTATCAAAGGCATCACTAAGATCAAGGAGAACAATAGATGTCAAAAACCCCTGATCTATAAGTTTTCTGGCTTCTTCCATGATGGCAATAATAGCGGATTCAGTACTGTGGAGAGATGTAAAGCCCATCTGAGTAGGATGAAAGATGTTATTATCCTCAACAAAGAAAGATCGAAAGTTGAGCGTTAATGTGTTTTTTAATTATTTTGGAAAGGGATGGCAACAACGAGATGGATCTATAATTTTTAAGCACTGTTGCGTTAAGGTTGTTTTTTTTCAGCAGGGGTTTCACTATGGCATGGTTCCACTGATCAGGAACTATGCTCGTAGATAGAGAGGAGTTCAACAGCTCAGTCAGGACTGGGACGATAACTGACACCCCCAAAGCCAATATCGAAGGGAGAGCAGGATCAAGTGGGGATCCCGATTTAAGAGTCAAGAGGAGAGAGGCAACCTGATCCTGGGAAAGAGGGGAAAATTGTGAAATAATAGCATCACAGTTGAAGCGGTGATACCCCGCAACCTAAGAGTAATGCATACTGTTCCGGAGGTTAGAATAAATATCAACAATTGCTGTCATGTCATAGTATGTTGTAGAGATGTGAATGTGTTTAAAAAAACTTGAAAAAAATGTGTCTGAAGTTTGTGAGGATATTTCTTTTCAGATTACAAATGGTGAATTGAGTAGCCCCAAAGACTTGATGACAATAAAAGACCAGGAAATGGATGGTATATTTGATTCATGTTCTAGATTAACCTTTATCTCAGAGGATGTGCTTAATAGAATGTTCAGAGAACATAAGAAAATATACAAAATGGGCATATGCCCAAGGGATATGGTGGTCAACCAATAAAAGTGAAAGGATAATTTTTGGGGAGTACTGGATACAGAAATAGATATACTGTTTGGAAAGTATATGTTTCTTGTAAATGAGACAACATTTTGGGATGACCGGCACAAAGGAAATTAGGGGTTTATCTTAATCCCAATACAGATCCACAAATTATGATCCAGAGTGTCACCAAGAATGAGGGAAAGATGTCCAATTTTGAAAAAGAATATCAGGAGGTGTTCACAGAAAAAGTAGGATGTCTTAAACAATATGTTCACAAGATAAAACTGAAAGACAAAGCTGTGCCTGTAGCCTGTAGCAGCTAGAGTGATAGGTTTTTCCCTGAGTGTACATGATGCTGTGAGAGAAACATTGGAAAAAATATGAAATGTAGGAGCAACAGAGCCTGTTGAAGCAACAGAATGATTGGCACCAATTTTAGTTGCAAGAAACAGATAGTATGATTTGTTTGTGTGTTGACCTTAGAGCTCTCAACGAGGAGGTAGTTGTAGACAAGTTCTCATTAACAAACATAACAGAGATGGTTACAACAGTAGTAGAAGCCACATTTCTTTTCTACGGTAGACCTGACATCAGCATACTACCAATTCCGCCTGCACCCTGATTCAAAAAAACTCACTGCTTTTTAGAACCCTGATGGGGACATATTTAGTCTGGTATTGGTGGTGGCGATGATTTTCAGACAGTTATGTCAAACATGCTTTTGGGGATCCTGGTGGTATTCTGTTATAAAGATGATGTACTAATATTTGGACACTCACAATTACAACATGATGAGAGGATTAGACAGGTTTTACAAACAATTCAGTGACAATGGCCTTACTTTAAAAAGAGATAAATGTAAGCTTCTGTATACAGGAATAAGCTACCTTGGGCACAAGATCACCTTTCAAGGGATACAACCCAAAGCAGAACTTGCAAAAGACCATAATGAAGTTTGTAGCACCACAAGCAAAGATTAACTGAGATCAATTTTAGGAATGATGGTGTTCAATAGCAAATTCATTCGTAATTTTGCCAACCGAGCTTACCATATGGGAAAATTATTGAAGAACAGAGAAAGTTTTGAGTGGGATTAGCACTGTGAGAAAGAATGTGTAGATGTGAAAAATGGTTTGTCCACTGCTCTGAATTTGAAGGAGTTCATGCCAAGGAAAAAAAATAATTGTGGTAACTGATGCCAGTTCAAAGGGTTTAATGGCAGTAATGAGTAAGGTGAGGCGACAATAGCATTTATCTTAAGGGCTTTGAGACGAGCAGAAGCAAATTACTCAGCAATTCTAAAATAAGCTTTGTCAGTGTACTGGGAGCTTAAAAGTGCAGGAATTTTATTTTGGGAACACTGTTCAAATTAAGGATTGATCATAAATCCCTTAAGGAAGTATTTTCTAAAAAAAAAAGGGTTAGGTGATATTTCCAGCAGTTTATGACAACAATAGTGAGCATATAGATCTATGCAAGGAAGATGTATGTGTGATTACTAAAGGGATTGTTCAGGAGGAAAATTGGAAACACAAGTTAGAATCTGATTTAGTCTTATGTAAAGTATGTGAGTTGCTAATACAGGGTTGGGGTGGAAGAGGAAAAGTTGAAAAGCGGTTGAGACCATTTTGAACGGTCCAAGGAGAATTGTCACTGATTGATGGATACCTATTTAGAGGCACCAAATTGATACCTACAGAATCTATAAAGAAAACCTATTGACTCAGCTCATGAAAACCATCTAGGGATTACCAAAACCAAACAAATATTAAGAATAGATTTCTGGTGGGCAGGTATGGATGTAGTAGTAGAGATAATGACAAGGAACTGTGTGGCCTGTTTTGTCAGTGATAAGATATTAGAGTTAAATAATCCAGCCATGCCTTGTTGGTCCTTTCCAGTAGAAGCTGGGATGGATACGGCAATAGACATTATTGGGTCATTGACTAGTGAAAAGAGCTCACCATACATCCTGGTGTTAGTTGGCCCATATTGAAGATGGCCAGAAATCAAATTTGTATCAGACATTAGATTTAAGGCAGTCATACGTTTCATGTTGGAAATTTGTATACAAGAAGGACTACTCAATACCTTCTGACAGATAATGGTGTCCAGATGTGCCCCCCAGAGAGGAAATAATGTTTGCAGTGTAATGCTATTACCCACACACTGTGTGCCCTATAGCACCCAGAACCCAATGGTGTGGTAGAAATGTTCAATAAAACACAAAGAGGGTATTCAACTGGCAAGGTCTAATGGGTTGCGTTGGAAGGAAGAGGTACAAGAAGCACTGAAGAGTCCAGGGAGAACAGGAGCTCCTGCTAACACAGATGAGGTGAAAAAGAAGAGCCACTAGTGAAGAACAACAGTCATTACTGCACCCAAAGATGGATGTGGGTTCCTGTTTGGTGGAGATGATGTCCCACACCTGATGGATGATTGCAGTGTGGTTTACGTCGCTGGGAATACGCCAACAAGCCTTGGCACACAGAAAGCTCACGGTTAGTGGCAACTAGCACTGCCCAGGACCAGGAGGGACCTGGTGGCCTCTACCCAGGAAAGGGGGAGGGCAGAGGGGGCTCTCAGCAACTCAGAGAGCCCTCAGAAGACCAGGCAGCACGCACAGGAGTCCCACAGCACGGGGACAAAGAAGGTGCAAAAGGAGGCCCACGCAGCACTCCACAAAGGGATCCCACACTGCAGGAGAATCACGCAGGAAGCTGTGCATCGCAGGATAGAGTTCTGGGTGCCAGAGCTGCTCGGTGCACGAAGAACTTCATGGAAGGATGCCAACAAGCCATGGCAACTGCAAAACACACAGGGGGTCATTTTAACCCTGGCGGTCCAAGACCGCCAGGGCTAAAATGACGGGGGCACCGCCAACAGGCTGGCGGTGCCCCGCTGGGCATTCTGACCGCGGCGGTTTGACCGCGGTCAGAAGTGGAAAACCGGCGGTCTCCCGGCGGTTTTCCGCTGCCCATTTGAATCCTCCATGGCGGCGCAGCTCGCTGCGCCGCCATGGGGATTCTGACAGCCCATACCGCCATCCTGTTCCTGGCGGTATGGGTTGTCGTGGGGCCCCTGGCATGGGCACTGCAGGGGCCCCCGTAAGAGGCCCCCACAAAGAATTTCACTGTCTGCATTGCAGACAGTGAAATTCGCGACGGGTGCCACTGCACCCGTCGCACCTTCCCACTCCGCCAGCTCCATTCGGAGCCGGCGTCCTCGTTGGAAGGTAGTTTTGCACTGGGCTGGCAGGCGGCCTTTTGGCGGTCGCCCGCCAGCCCAGTGCAAAACCCAAAATACCCTCAGCGGTCTTTCGACCGCGGAGCGGTATTTTGGAGGGGGAAGTCTGGCGGGCGGCCTCCGCCGCCCGCCAGACTTAGAATCACCCCCACAGTGCATGGGGGTAGTGTCTTGCGTGGGGGGGCAAGCTCTTACCTCCACCAAAGTTGAACAGTTGGACGTCTGGACTGTTGGAACTTCTTCAGGAGAGGTGATCCAAGCCACCAGTTGTCGCTGCAGAGGGGTGCCTGCTGAATCAGGGAAGTGACTCCTTCACTTCAGGGTAGATTCCTTTGTTCTTCTGGTGCAGGCTTAAGACAGGCAGTCCTTGGAGGCTGCACTACCTGGAAACAGTTGCTGGCAGGTGCTGAAGTTACAGTGTTGCAGAAGTCGTCTTTGCTTCTTTGTTTTCATTTGTAGAGTTCCTGGAGGGTCTAGATGCAGTTTCTTCGGTAAGAAGGTGAAGTAAAGGATGCAAAGGATTCCTGCTGGAGTCTTGCAGTCTGAATCTAAAGACCCACCCAAGAGAGAGAGAGACTCTAAATAGCCCTGAAGGGGGATTGGTCAGCTACACAGGTAAGAACCTATCAGGGGAGGACTCAGACATCACCTGCTGGCACTGGCCTCCAGAGTACCCTGCCAACTTGGAATCCGAGATGGCAACACCCAGAGACACTCTGGAGGAGCTCTGAGCACCACCCCTGGTGTGATGATGGACAGGGGAGTGGTCCCTTCCATTTCCTTTGTTCAGATTTGCGCCAGAGCAGGGACTAGGGGTCCCTGAATTGGTGTGGTGTAGACTGCATTATGCAAGGAGGGCACCATCTGTGCCCTTCAAAGCATTTCCAGAGGCTCTGGGGGGGCTACCCCTCCCAGGCCGGTAACACCTATTTCCAAAGGGAGAGAGTGTAACACCCCTCTCCCAAAGGAAATGCTTTGTTCTGCATTCATGGTCTCAAGCTGCTTGAGCAACTGGAGGGCAGAAACCTGTCTGTGAGGAGGCAGCAGCTGGGGCTGCCTGGAAACCCTCAGAAGGCTGTAATGACAATACGAAGGGTCCTCTAAGGAGCCTCCGGAGTGCATGGAATCATACAACCAATGCTTGCAAAAGCTTTGGGGTATGATTCTAACATGTTTGATACCAAACATGGCCATATTCGGAGTTACCATTGTGAAGCTGTACATAGGTAGAGACCTATGTCCAGTGTACGCATAAAATTGCATCCCCGCACTCACAAAGTCTGGAAAAATGGTCCTGGATGACGTGGGGGCACCTCTGCTATTGCAGGGGTGCCCTCACACAAAGGTGCTCTGCACCCAGCCTCAGGGTTGGGAGGTCTGATATATGGGTGACCTATAAGTGACCTGGTGCAGTGTAAATGGCAGTGAAAGAGTGCGTGCACCCTTTCACTGCCATTGCAATCTACAGGACTGCAATGTCAGTCCTGTAGAAGCCTTTACATGGGCTCCCTATGGATGGCAAAAGAAATGCTACAGCCCATAGGGATCCCCTGGAACTCCAATGCCCTGGGTACCTAAGTACCATATACTAGGGACTTATAAGGGGTGGCCAGTATGCCAATTTTGGGTGACAAAATTTAGAGGAGAGAGAGCATAATCACTGGGGTCCTGGTTAGCAGACACACTGACATCAGGCAGAAATTGGGGGTAACATGCCAAAAAGAGGGTACTTCCCTTTAGTAGGACACTTCCGAAGAACAACTGGGCATCATTGAACGAACAGCTTGGGATCGGGAGGGACACATGGTATGTACTCAACCACCATCTGGGCGGAAGCAGGGATATTAACAGTGGGAGATTGTTTTGAAGAAGGAGTATTGATGTTATTCGCCTCCATGAGCGATCTCACAGCAGTGGGCTCTGGTCAATTTATGGCATATCACAATATACGCAGCTTAATTAAGAAGGCATGGGCGTCACTGAACGGGGACCAACTATATCCCTCGCATTTCACCATATGTTGTCATACGACACCCAAGATAAAATTATAACAAATTTATATAGAACTTTAAACAGCCTCCCGACATAAGACTTGAGAGGACAAGAAATAGATGGAACACAGTATTACCAAACCAGTTAGCACAAGAAGAGTGGTCACAAGCCCTGCAACACACACAAAGAGTTTCCAGAAACCCCAGATTTAGATATACCCAATTTAATTATTTCCACCAGACAAACTTATCGCCCGCTAGGTTAAAACAAATATTTCCAGACTCGGACCCTGTTTGCCCGCTGTGGTGCTGTATCCGCCCACTTCTATCACATGGTTTGGGAATGTGGCCCTCTTGCTGAAGAGTGGAGGAGAATAGTAACTGATGTCTCAGAGATAACAGATCATCTGTCTATCTTGGACCCGGGTTCTTGTCTATTGGGAGTAAGAATAAGGGGGAAAAAACAGAGATATGTACATAAGTTTGCAGACCTAGCATTCATAATGTACAAGAGACTGATAGCAATGAACTGGAAAGCCCCGAATGCACCAGACGTGAAAACTTGGGAGAGCTCTGACATTAAGATGGTCACGGACAGAGTATCTGGTGCTACACAATTTATCATACCAGGGCCAAACACACACTGGATGTGACGCAAGGGGAATCATTTAACATTAAATTGGAAGCTAAAAACGACGAGCGCCCACCGTGAAAACTGACAGCATCTCGGAACCGGAGGGAGGGAAGCCACATATACAGCCCACCCCTGTGAGGGAGGCGGTCATGCATAATATCCACAGCTAACACATACTAAATAGGAACTAATCAAGACACAAGGAAAATTGATCTAGGAGAGCAACAGGAAGAGCCGTCGAGACTCACACATGATATATGAACACACACCCAAAGCATCTTCATAATCCAGACTAGATAGGGGGAGGAACATAAGTAATTTGCAACGTTGTAGCAAGTAAAAAGTGAAACATTTGCACTAAATAGAAACAACGCAGTTCACACCCTGTCACACACAAATTGGGACAAGTAGCGGACACAATTGCCCAACCTACCGTTCACATCATAACATTATTAATATCTTGATCTACGTAAATATAAAGTTCGACTCAGCTATGCATAAAGACAATATTTTGTGATATAATAGGCCCTGGTTGTTATTGTAAATGTAAGATATTAACACAGGAAAACTATACATATTGTCATGATTGTGATTACGTTTGATAATATCTGTGTAGAACCAATAATAATAATAAAAAATATGTTTTTTAAAAAAACAGCTTGTGCCCTTATGGGACATTTTTCCACACTAAAGTACCAAAATATGCTGCAACTCTTTTCTTACGATGTTGGTGGAGCAGGTAGTTGAATGGCTCATGGGGTGGTCATGTAACTTGGAAATGTTCAATCCTGGGATAACCAGGGCTGACATGTGCAAGGTAACCAAAGAACAGAGGCCTTTATAGTTTGTTGGCAACTGGGCATATATATGTTCCCAGCACTGAAAATGATAGTCCATGAGGATGGGGGTGCCCCCTGCATGTCGGCATTAGCTTTCCCTACATTGATGATGTCTCCCTCTGAAACATAAAGACAGATGCATTAATCTCATGACTGACTGGGGGCTTACTGCACTATCAACCTAAGCATATTGTGTAGTGTTGTTGTCCCAGGTATATGCATACTTTCCTATTGCATGCTGACTAATATCAGTACCATTCCATAAGGATACGGCCCTACAGGTAAACTTGTTATCAGGATGCTGCTGATCATGGGCATAGACTGACCCAATGAATGAGTCCTGAGTTATGTGCACAGTCCAGGTGTAAGGGGTTTACCATATGTTGGAAATGGCCTTTCTACAGGCTCACCCCCAAGCTTTTTTCCTTCCTCCTTCTCTTTTTCTGACAACATTTCTGCTGGCTTTAGAACTCTGCACACTTTACCACTGCTAATCAGTGCTAAAGAGTATATGCTCTCTCTCTAAAACATGGTGACAATGGCTCATACCCAATTGGTATATTTAATTTACTTGTAAGTCCCTAGCAAAGTGCACTACATGTGGACAGGGCCTGTACATTAAATACTCCTAGTGGGCCTGCAGCACTGGTTGTGCCACCCACATAAGTATCCCTTAACAATGTCTCAGGCCTGTGTGTGCAGTTTCACTGCCACTTCGACTTGACATTTAAAAGTACTTTCCAAGTCTTAAATTACCCTTTTTCTACATGTAAGTCACCCCTAAGGTAGGCCCTAGGTAACCCAAAGGGTGGGGTGCTATGTAGGTATAAGGCAGGACATGTACCGGTATAATTTATATGTCCTGGTAGTGTAAAACTCCTAAATTTGTTTTCCACTACTGTGAGGCCAGCTCCTTTCACAGGATAGCATTATGGCTACCCTCATATACTGTTTGAGGGGTAGATTCTGATCTGAAAGGAGTAACCAGGTCATGTTTAGTATGGCAGGAATGGTAATAGAAAATCCACCTAAATGGTGAAGTTGGATTTAACATTGCTATTCTAGAAATTCCACTGTTAGAAAGTGAGCATTTCTCTACACTCAAATCCTTCTGTGCCTTACAGCCTGTCTCCAGTCTACGTCTGGGGCTGGGCTGGTTGACCGCTCCCTTGTGCATTTCACCCAGAAAAACACAAACACAGGATGCTCAGTCACACCTGCGCACATCTGCATACTGAATGGGTCTTCCTGGGCTGGATGGGTGAAGGGCCTGACACTTACATTTGAAAGTAGAGTGGTCTGCCCTCACACAATGGATGGCCAAACTCCCTACTGGGACCCTGGCAGACACAACTGTACTGAAAGGGGACCTTTTTTTTATTGGTTTTACTGAGATCCAACAGAGGAAAATAGCCAATTTCAAATGCATAATTTATCATACAACTAATCCATATTGATAGCACAGTTTTAATCCGACTAATCTAAATACAGTCACTCAGGTAGTTTCCTAACCTAAATAAAGCTGCTGCCTGTCATCTTGATAAAATTCACCCCAAATTTGGGCAAATCTCTTGAGCCCCGCTACTCTCTTTGCGTAGCAGAATTCCTGATTTCTTGCCAGAACCATTTTATTCAACCATTCTGCAAAAGAAGGAATCTGCACGGAGCACCAGTTTTTAAGTAAGTGGGATCTAGCAATAGCGGTGGTAATACAGTCTAGTTTATCGGCCCTAGGTGAAAGCTTTGCCTCGGGGGTCATAGCACAAAACCAGGAACCAGATACTGGGAGTTATAGAGATCTGAAGGGTAGCTTGTACCGACTTTAGTACCCTATCCCAGTAATCCTGAATAAGCCGGCACGTGCTAATCACATGCGTCCAATTTGCTACGCCTTCTGCTTGGCAGCAGAAACAGACATCGGGCAGCTGGGAGTAATCCAAGTCAGAGATTGCGGGGTGCGATACAGCTGCCATTTACTAAAGAATAACATACAATGCCAGTTTGCGGCTCTAAGTAACTTAAAATGTAATTGATTGACCTTCTCCCAGCACTCCTTAGTCAGCTCCAAGCTCTTCTGACTGTCCCGTTTCCTCGCCGCTTTTGCCCAAAGATCGATTTTTTCCCCCTCCATAAGTAGCCTTTTCCACCCCCCCTGCTCGCCTTGACCCGGAGGTATCTACTAGTTCTTTAACTAATGTCAGTGTATCATGTATTGGCCCAGTGTCTAATTCACTAAGACTGCGGAGCAAGATGTTGTATGATCACATCAATAGAAAATCATTTCGGACCACAGCCTGAATGTTTGAGAGTGTTTCCCATTGACACAGAAATCACCAATTTGCCTGAATCCAGCAAGCTCCCATTTTCTTACTATTACGGGATCGAGCTGGTGTCCCAACCATAGCGTTAGCTGGAGAGAGGGGTACAAAAATTTGAATATGGAATTGAATATCTTCGAAAAAGATTGAACTTTTTTCTGAAAAACCATTTTAAAATCTTATATCAAACTTTTTTTTAGGAGATTTCCCCAACAGAGCAGGATTCCTTATATTATGTTGCGAGCAGACTAATTCACGGAAGTCATAGGAAAAAAGACTGTCAGCGGGCTGTTTGGATTTAAAATTGGTCATATAGTGTGCAAAGAAGGCGAAGTAATAATCTCTCAGGTTCGTTAGCGCCAGCCCGCCCTTATCTCTGTCGATAAAAATTGTGCTTAACGCAATACGTGCCTTTTGATCGTGCCAGATGAATGAGCCGAATATAGATTTAAATTTCTTTAAAAAAGCGGACATTAGAACACAAGGGATAGTGGAAAACAAGAAATTAAATAATGGTAATATAGACATTTTGATCAATGCAATTCTACCAAGAATAGAAAGGGGAAGTAATCCCCAGTGTGTGAGCATAGCCTGGGTTTTCGCAAGCAGGGCAGAGTAATTAAGATCATAGAGATTTCCTATGTCAGATGAAAAACGTATCCCAAGCTACCTCTTGGGCCTAGCATTCCAGCAAAGTGATAACTCAGGGATTAGTCTATTGGGAGTCGTGCTGAAGAGGATTACATCTGTTCTATTCCTATTAATCCTGTATCCACCAATTTTCTCAAATTCAGCAAAGACCTTGAGAGTCTCATGCTGGGAGGACTTATCCTCCTCCAGAAACATAATAATGTAATCTGCGTAAAGTTTAATCTTCCCCATTGACTTTAGGGGAGGGTGAATCCGGTTACTCTGTTTAATTGCAAAGGCTAACGGTTCAATAAAAAGAGCAAAAAGAACAGGGGAAGGGGGGTAAGTTGACATGTCCCGACTAACTTGAAGGTGCCCCACACTCACCGAATTAATTATAATAACGGCTGCTGTTTTATGATATATCAGTTGAATTAGTGTCAAAACCAGTGGGAGGGACCCTGAATCTGGATAATATTTCAAACAATGTATCCCAGACTACAAGATCAAAAGCTTTTTCTGCGTTGAATAAAAGAACAATAGCAGGGGTTTTATTAAATGCGAAAAAGCCTAGCACCTCAGCCAGATAGTGTGTGTTGGTTGCAATCTGCCGACCAGTGATAAACCCGTTTTGGTCAGAATGGACCAAGTTAGGGATAACCATATTAAACCGGTTAGCCAGGAGTTTCATAATGATTTTGTAGTCGGTATTTAAAAGTGAAATTGGACGATATGCATTAGGGTCCTCTTTATTCTTATATATATTTTTTTTAAACTAACCACATTTCCCATATGCCAGGAATTAGGAATCCTCCCGCCCTTTAACAAGCTATTGATTCAAAACAGAAAATCATCTACAAAGCCCTTGAAAAAGATTTTGTAAAATACGTCCGGAAGACCATCCGGGCCCACAGGCTTTCCCATTAGGAAGATTTTTGACCACCTCCAGAAGTTCTGGCTTAGTGAATGGCTAGGAAAGAACGTCCCTGTCTTCTTTTGACAGAGTGGGAATATTGAGTTTCCCCACAAAATCCCAGTTAGTCTTAGGGTCAATATCCTGGGTTTGACTATAAATTTGTCTGTAGTGTTGAAATATAACTTTTCTGACTACAGCAGATTCAGTATATCTTTGCCCCAAGATAGGACATTTCAGGGTGTGTATCATATTGCTTGCGGCTTGGTCGGGAGTTTGCCAGGCCAGAAACCGACCAGTAAAATTGCTTTCTTCATATACCTTCTGTCTATGAGCCTGTAGTTCTACATCTGCCTTCTTCAGCATACTTTCGGACAGTGCTTGCTTTGTCAACTGAAAGAGTTTTTTATTTTCATCCGAGGTGGGATCGCAAATACCTCTCTAGGGTCCTCTAAACTGCTTCCTCCAACCCCTGGCTTTGATGTGTCGCGTAAAGTTTATCAGCAGCCCCCTTGGCAATTACAAATGCCCCGGACAAAAGCCTTAATCCCATCCCAAACCATAGAGGGGGTTGCAGAGCCCCGACTGCTTATGAAAAATTCCTTAAACACGACTCTAGAAGCTTGAACCCACCCTTAATCTTGGAGAATTTGCTGGTAAAAAAAACCATCGCTTAGGGTGAAACATGCAGCGTTCAGTTGAAGAGAGCACTTTCAAAATAAGAGTGGCATGATCCGAAAGACCTGAATGCAACGTGGATTGGTTCTTAAAATGGATTATTTTGGATAACAAAAAGAAATCGATGCAGGAGGAGCTTTTGAATCGACCTGAAACACATGTATACTCCCTTTTATTAGGAAGATTTACTCTCATAGCATCAAAACTCTAGAATAGTCCTTGAAGATTTTGGCAACTTTGGGTTTATGTTGCTTTTTGCCCTGTACTGAAGAGTCGATATATGGGTCCTAAAAAAAATTAATGTTGCCAATGATCATTTTACCTGGAAGCTGTAGAAGAGATTGAAAAAATCCTGTATATGGGCCAGGATCATCTGATATAGGGGCATAAAAGCTTGCAAAATTAAATCTTTCCTTGCCAAGTTGACAGTGTATCCAACACCACCATTCATCTGGATCGCTCAGAATGTCAAGAATGCACGCCCCCAGCTCTCTGGTTAGGAAGACCGCGGTGCCTCTGTGGGCGGCTGAGGCTGCAGCGACCACCTTATAGTCTATGAATTTTTAAAACATGGTAAAGGCACTGATTGTTTTTAGCCAGGATATGAGTTTCTTGTAGTAAAATTACAGAGGGGTTCAGTGTTTTAATCCGTTCTTCAATTGCACCTTTCTTACTTCTATTATTTAACCCATTAACATTCCATGAAACGATTCTTGATAGAGGGTTTGGCCCTTTCATTGGATTATTTTCATTGGGTACCTGAGAGAAAGGCGAGCTTGTCCCATCAAATAGCTTAGGTCCTGAGCTGCGCTAAGTACTATCATTTACAATATATACATTGCTACTGTCACATGGCTATCTTCTTGTATAGTGTGAAGAGCTCTTGTTCACCTTACTTCCCAGTGTCCCAGCTTACCACCCACCCTGCGTAAATCCAGCCCCTCCCCCCCAATGCGGCCAACACCTGGGGCCCTCCCTACTTGGCGATCCGGGACCACCCCCCATCCCAACCTCTATTGTCCCACCTAAGTGCCTTCACATGGCACCGGGTCACCAAAAGCAGTAGAGGGTATAAGTAACATAGTGGTTAAGTGCGCTGTGCTTGTGTGAAATCCTTGGAAATTTATGCCCCAGATTTTTGACCAGGTCAGCCAGCCCCATTGCCATTACATATAGATGCAACATAGTTTGAGCCGCAGTCATCGTGTAGATTATGTTTAACCGTCCCTTGAAAATAACTTTTAGCTTCTGCATCATCCAACCGGATCTGTAATTCCAGAAGATCGGCTTGACATTTGAAAACAGTGGGTGCTATTTAGGCTCGGCCGTCCTCCAATCTGAGACTCGCTGTTCTACCTCCACTATACGAGAGTTGATTCTGAATGTTGGTATTTATAGAGTTTAGCTGTATCTCAATTTTATGATTCACTTCTGTTTGTGAAAGTTTTAAGGACTTCAGTTTGTTTAATATTTGGAGGAGCAAGGAATCCTGGGGCTGAGAACTTGGCGGTAGTTTCTCCTGCGGCCATTTGAGCGGCGTTACTGGCCCCTCCCCCTGTTGGCCATGATGACATATCCGAAAATCCACTTGGCTCTCAGAGTTCATAGAGGGGCTAGAGGCACTTGTCTCTCTGACAAAACTTGTTTCTGAGCCATTTAGAACAGGGGAAGGGAGACTATCTTCCACAGGAAGTGAGGTATGGCTAGAGGGTTATGGTCCCGAACAGATCTCCTTTGAGCCCGTGCCACCCCGCCAAATAGCAGATATAACTGCTTCAAAGTGCTGCTGCCACCCTCATAGG
This sequence comes from Pleurodeles waltl, assembly GCF_031143425.1. Lineage (NCBI taxonomy): Eukaryota > Metazoa > Chordata > Amphibia > Caudata > Salamandridae > Pleurodeles > Pleurodeles waltl. The sequence goes on from NC_090448.1 coordinate 638,756,615, forward strand.
GATCGCCCCTCTCCGCTACTGGGGTTGGAGCAGTTTTTGACCGATTGCCTAGGATTTTGCAAGTTAGTTTGTAACCCTCGCCTTCCTAGCGCTTCGTCCGATGTCCCGATAGACTGTTTTGCTGACACGCCATAATAACTAAGGTTTGGGTGAGCTGAGTCCGTCGAGCTGGGGGCCATGTGAGATCGAAAGTCATTATCAGCCAACAATTGAGGCCCAATTAAACTTGTGTTTAGCTCAGTATTGGCCATCTGATCAGTAGGTAGGGGGCGTTTATTTTTGATACTGCATGCTGACTTTAAAGATTTTATCGAAGGACGGCCCCTAATCTGTGTCTGACAGGAGGTGAGGCTGGTGTGTGCCAGTGTTTAAAAACCTCTTTCTGGGTGGCTGCAGACACCTGGGGGCCACAAGCCGCACCTGTGGCTCCACAGGCCACCTCTGTGATACCCCACTGTGCTCTGGCAGCCCAGCAGAGAACCTAATGTCCTCTCTCACTGGGAGAGGTAAATCTGTGGCGTGTCTTGAAGCGCTTGTCAAGTATTTTAAAGGGGAGGGGGCAGGGGTGCCTGTCTGTGGCCCCAGGAGGGGTATTGCTACTGTGAGCACAGCCCGTGTCCTGGCGTGCCTCCCCCAATATATACACCACCTTCTCTTCTCCTTCCGGGAGGGAGGGGAAGGGTATTTTATTTGGGCCTCGTCCTTCGCAGCTCACCCCGCCTCTCCCCGCACCTTGTGCTCCTACGTGCTTGGGGGTCAGCCATGAATCCTCGTCGGGTTCCTGAGCGGCGTCCGCCGGGGCCATCACACGACCGAGACTTGAATCAGGCAGCGCATCTGACAGCGCATTTGCTACGGTGAAACGCTGCTCCCCTCTCTGTGCATTTCGGTTCCTAAGCCGCAGAGCATGACGGAAGCCGCTGACCCGGCCGTCGTTCCTGAAAGGGGACCTTGTGCACTTCTCAGCCACTCTTTGAAGACTACCCCACTTCAAAGGCACAGTTGGGTATATAAGCTGGGTTCCTGACCCGATCCACTCAAACACTTCTGGACAAGACACTTACTGGGAAAGGAACTCTGAACCAGAACCTGCAACCGGCCAAGAGAAGCTGCCTGGCTGCCTAAAGGACTCACCTGACTGCTTTGCTTCAAAGGACTACTGCCTTGCTGCTGCCCTGCTGCCCTCTGGCTCTGCTGAGAAGTGCTGTCCAAGGGCTTCAATTGAGCTTGTTTTCTGAAGTCCCAGGGCCCAAAAGACTTAGGGGGTCATTCTGACTTTGGCGGGCGGCGGAGGCCGCCCGCCAAAGTCCCGCCGTCAGAATACCGCTGCGCGGCCAAAAGACCGCTGCGGTAATTCTGAGTTTCCCGCTGGGCTGGCGGGCGACCGCCAGAAGGCCGCCCGCCAGCCCTACGGGAAACCCCCTTCCATGAGGATGCCGGCTCCGAATGGAGCCGGCGGAGTGGAAGGGGTGCGACGGGTGCAGTTGCACCCGTCGCGATTTTCAGTGTCTGCTTGGCAGACACTGAAAATCTTGGTGGGGCCCTGTTAGGGGGCCCCACGACACCCGTTACTGCCATCCGGTTCCTGGCGGGGAAACCCACCAGGAACAGGATGGCGGTAAGGGGGTCGGAATCCCCATGGTGGCGCTGCTAGCAGCGCCGCCGTGGAGGATTCCCTAAGGCAGCGGGAAACCGGCGGGACACCGCCGGTTTCCCGTTTCTGACCGCTGCTGTACCGCCGCGGTCAGAATGCCCATGGATGCACCGCCAGCCTGTTGGCGGTGCATCCGTGGTCCCCGGCCCTGGGGGTAGACTACCGCCAGGGTCGGAATGACCCCCTTAATCTCTACAAAGAACTCCTTGTCCGGCGGAATAGACGCACAGCCTGCCCTGCAGTGAGAAAATCACTGCATCGCCGAACCAGAACGATGCAGCCCTGCTCCCCGAGAGGAGACTGCCGCAGCACTAGCGTTACGAGAGGAACTTAGACGCACGGCCCACTGGATCAACGCATTGCAGAGCCGGAACGACGCAGCACAACTTCCTGTGACAGGAATCAAGGCAGCGCCTGCCGTGCAACAGAAATTTCCCTGCATCGCCCACCGGATCGATGCAGCTCCTGTGGCTTTGTCCTGCACGCCCAGGATATCTCTGCATCGTCCCTGGGGCGTCCAATTACCCTGCAACCTGAAAAGGATCCAAGCTTGCACGCCGGAAATCGATGCAAATTCCTTGCTGCATAGAAAAACATCAACGAATCATCTGTGTGCACCTGGAGAAACCAACGCACACCTCCCCGTTTTTCATGCATCTCCTCCTCTGCGGTCCTGGGCGGATAATTTAGATGCAAACCAGGTACTTTGTGCTTGCAAGAGACCATTGTTACAAAGTGATATTGCAACTTGCATGTATCAAATCTTGATAGTTTCGACCTTAATCTACTCAGATAAATATTCTATATTTTTCTAAACCTGTGTGGTGTATTTTTGTGGTGTTTGCACTCTGTTATTGCATGATTAATTGCACAAATACTTTACACATTGCCTTCTAAGTTAAGCTTGACTGCTCAGTGCCAAGCTACCAGAGGAGGGACACAGGATAATTTGCATTGTGTGTGACTTACCCGGACTAGAGTGAGGGTCCTTGCTTGGACAGAGGGCAACCTGACTGCCAACCAAAGACTTAATTTCTAACACTATATAATTGCAACACCCATTGGATGGGTGCACCACCCTAAAAAGCATAAGTATAGTACTGCTTCTGTCCATTCTTTGGCCTTGTGATGACCTATTTTTATTTTGACCTCAATGTTCTCTGTGAGGATATGTAATGTTTCCACTAGTGAGCCATACTTTGTGGCATTAACCCTAAATTGTGCTACCTAGACATGCGTCGGCTGCATTCAGGCCTTAATCCTACAAAGGTAGAGGTGTAATAGGCATAAGGCTGTTCCAAGGGGGTAGTCCCCCTTGTGCATTGGAGGGAGGGGTTTTTACAGTTGATCCACCTTTCCCCCCCTTTACCTATTTTTCTATGGTGTCTGATGCAAGACCGGGTTCAGTCGAACATCCGATAGGTGGATCAATGCTTTCTGTTGTGTATTTTTATTGTATAGGGGTGCTCATTGTCACTGAGAAGGGGCTGTCGAACTTGGGATCCTTCCTTTTTCGGACAAAGTTCTTGATGTACACCAGATCTTCTATTTGTGCGGCTGGGAGTTCGATCTCAGCGGTAGCGTGCTTCTCCTTTCGTTAGGCTGCCTGTTTGGAAAGGAACTTTGCAGACTTTGTTAGTTCAGAGAAATATACATACATTTCATTAACAAACACTTCTGCAGTGTTATGCTCACTGGGAGCACGTTTGGTAACGGGCATTGTAATGTACTTTGGTTTCTCTGTAACTATTGTTTGTGGTGTGAGGTGGTGATCCCCACTGGGAGTGTTGTGCAGGGCAAATAGCGCTATTGGAAGGCAGTATATCCACTCCTTACCGAAAGTGGCACATATCTTGCTTATCTTGTTCTTTAATAGATTATTGAGGTGCTCAACAACGCAACAGCTCCGTGGGTGAAATGCTGAGGATAGTTTGTATTTAATGCCTAGCATGGTACAGAGATGTGTGAAGATGTTGCTAACAAAGTGGCTGCCGTTGTTTGACCTAATCACTTCTGGTAGTCCCCACCTTGGTGTGACCTTGTGTGCTATGAAGTTGGCTGCTGATTTAGCATCACAGTGAACGCAGGGACCTACCACTATCCAACGTGAGAATGGACATACAACAAAGATAGGGTACCTATAATTGGCATATCTGTCAACCATATCAACAAAATCGATGTGTAGTTCCTTGAATGGGCAGATTGTTTTTGTAACCTTTAGTGTCACATTGGGAAGTATTGCTGGCAAGTGGTGCAATTATAGATGTATAGGATTATCATTTTGGCTATATTGGGGTTAAACCAATCCACTTGCAGTGTTATGGACATGGTGACTTTGGAGGTGTGTCCTGGTAAATCTAGTTGCTCAAGGCTGAGAAGCCCTTGTGGCAAGATGGGCTTGCCAGGTGGTGTATGCCTGTAAATGAGATCATGACTACCCTGGCTGCATCCCCTCTGCTCTCAATGGTCTCTTTCATGCTGTGGTGCTGGCTTTTGTATTTCCCTTACATGTAGCCGAGCTGTTTCAGTAAAGGGAAGGTCAGAGTTGGCAGGTATGTCCTTGGGGGTGTCTGCAGTATCCTCAGTATCTTTAGTGGGCAGCTGGAGAGCAAGATAGGGTGCTTAGGTGGTGTACCTTTGGCAGATTCCTCGGCTGCCCAATCCACCAGGGTATTACCTTGGAACACATAGGCTTTATTGTTTGTGTGTGCAGGACGGTAATTGCAGTGCATCTATTAGGTGTTCTAAAATAATCCTATGTATGACTGTGGTACCATCTGATTTAGGGAACATCCTTCTCCCCCAGCGGATGATGCTGGAGTAGACAGTAGTAGTGACATGCAGAATTTGAGCAGATGGTCATGTTATCCCCATTTGCATGTTTGAGGGCTGCTATGACGGCCCCTAGTACCACAGCCTGCACTGAGAATGTGGCAGTAGTGTCATTTGATCTACCACCTCAAAATCTGAGGACCAGTATTGTGATGCACTAAGTATGTCTTACTACTGTCTCTTGATCTGTAGAGGAGCCATCAACAAAAAATACTGTGCCGCCTCAAATGGGGTCTTCTTCTGCTTGGCTGCACTCATCTGGTGCGTATGTAGCCCAATCTTGAACATTGTCGCTCCCTCAACAGGGTGAGTGAAAAAAGTAGCTGGGTTAACTGTATGGCACCACACAACCTTCAGTGATGCTATTGATAGAATCACTTCGCAGGTGGGACTCTCAGTGATCAGTGTTGTCTTAGCACTCTGAATGACAGCAAAGACCGCATGCTCTGCATACATTAGAGGTGTGCCTATCACTCTGGGGGCACTTTTCACTACTGCAAATGTGGCTGTGGGCAGTGCTTGTTCACAAGGATTGTGTCCCTTCATCACTGGGTCTAGTAGGCCTCTAAATATGCTATTGGATTTTGACCCAGAGGATACTTTTGCGTTATAACTGCCGTCATTGCAACACCACTGCAGTGGGAGAAAAAATAAAATTCCTTTGAATAGTCTGGTGTGCGAAGTACTTGAGTGTTTGTTATTTCTGTCTTCATTTTTCTAAATGCGGCCTGTCTGTCCATTCTATAACATTGCGCTATTCTTGGCCTCCTTTATTGCTGTAAATGTGGCGAGATGATGGTACTTTGGTTGAAAATCCATTTACATAATTACAGAGGCCCAAGACGTTTTGCTTATCTTTCACTGTGTGGGGCTCTGATATCTTTCTTATAGATTCAGCCCTCTCAGGTGTTACTTTTCGTCCTGAGGCTGAAATCAACTGGCCAGGGTAATGTACTTCTTCCTGGCAATAATGCACCTTATCCTTCTCCACTTAGTAACCCCTCTGTGTAAGGGTGATCAACAATTCAATGTTGTCCGTTCTGCAAGTTAGTTCTGTGGGGCTCTAAATAAGAATGCCATTGACATACTGAAGTGGAATACTATTGCAATGGAGTTTGAAAAGGTCTTGCTTCACAGTTCTGTTAAAAATGCTTGGGAATTCGTAATACCCTTGTAGTAATAGAGAATAAAGATACTGGGAACCACAGTATGTAAATGTGGTCAGATATTGGCTATTTGGGTGCAGTGGAATGCTGAAAAAACTTTCTTTCATTCTTAAGGTCTAACACAGAGAAGTACTTGGCGTCCCTTAGGATGTTTGTCAGTATCATGGAGGGATCTGGTACTACTGGAAATTCAGGTATTATAACATTTTTAAGGGGGTGCAGGTCTTGAATCATGTGCCACAAGCTACCCTTCAATTTTTTACTGGAAAAATAGGGGTGTTACAAGAGAAAAACCCCTGTTATATTACCCCTTATTCCTGTAGTGCCTGTAGGGTTGGAGCTATGCCCTCTTCTGCTTCTTTGAACAGGGCTATTAACACCCTCTAGGTAATATTGCACCTGGTTTCAATCTAATTTGTACTGGGGTGGTTATCTGTATCAGCCCTACATCATGTGGGCCTTTGGTCCAAAATGTGGATAGCACTTGAGCCAAATCTGAGTCACATATTGTATCAAGTAATGGCCCTGGGGCTGGTGTTCTGACCTGTAAATCTACGTTAATCCGACACTCCTCTTCTAATATGACTGTGGTGATCCCTGGGCTATCCCCAAACAGCTGGTCATCTGTCACCTCTTTTATTGTTTTACTTGGATCAGTAAATATGATGCATGCCCACTGGTTGTGGTCTCAATCAACTGCCATCACTACCCTGCAAGTTGGCCTTATTTCAATAGCTTGTATGTAAAGTTTTACTTCATCGTGCTCCCATGATCTTTGTCTACAGGGGCGGAACAAACACTCCTTCCGTAGTTGGGTTTTCCCTAGCAAACATAGGTGGTCATTACAACCCTGGCGGACGGTGTTAAAGCTGCGGAAATACAGCAAACAGGGCGGCGGACAAAAAAAGGGAATTACGACCCTGGCGGAAACCGCCAACTAAGACAGCCACTTTAACACATCGCCCGCCACGGCAGTACAGACAAACAGCACGGCGGTCACCGCCAACAGACAAGCGGGGGACAATGTACCGCGCACACTATCACAACACACCAATCCGCCACCTTTTCCGGGGCGGATTCACCGTGGATAAAAACACGGCGGAAACAGCTTGTGCTATGGGAAAACGCTCACCTCAACACATCCCACGAGGAACGAGGACACCATGGAGCCGGAACTACAAATACTCCCTGCTCTTGCATTCCTGCTCATCTACGACCAACAGCGACGTAGGTGCAGAACATACCGGTGAGTACAGCACCTACGACACGGGGGAGGGGGGAGGTAAAAGTTACGGGGACACCCACCAAACACCCCCACCCTCGCATATTACAACATACACACCAATGCATTCACAAAAATCACAAGAACAACCCACAATCCCCCCGGAAGAATGCAAAGACAATGCGAATAGCGGGCAAACTTTGTATTGTGCCAATATACTACTCATTAAAAAATATACAGATATATATATCACGAAATCTGTCAAAAATAAATGTACAATACAAGAAGTAGTGCAGAGATGTACACAACAATGTCTGTGCACCAACAGTCCAAAAATGCATGGGCGACGCCCACAATAGATACCTGACCAAAATCCGAGAGAACACTGCCGGGGCATCAGATAGAAACAATACAGGCACCTCAGGGGGAAGGGAAGGGGGGGCACCTCAGCCACATGAATGCAAAGCCAGATCCACGACGGGGCTCCTTGCCCATTGATGTATCCTGGGGAGTGCAAAGCCACAGTCTCTCAAGTCACTTCAGTGGGTGGGTTGCCCACTGTGCCATCCTGGGGAGTGCAAAGCCACAGGCTCTCAAGTCTCACAAGTGGGTGGGTTGCCCACTGTTACATCCTGGGGAGTGCAAAGCCACAGTCTCTCAAGTCTCACAAGTGGGTGGCTTGCCCACTGTGCCATCCTGGGGAGTGCAAAGACACATCTTCGCAAGTAGATGCAGTTCTCTACTGGTACTGGGTGGGACTGGTGCCCAGACTGGATGAGTCTCCCCGTGAAAGTACATGTCCTGTCACAGTCACAGCTGCACATGGGAGAACGATGCCTGATGTGCCGGACTATTCATACCCACACGGTCTTTGCCCTGTTCAGTGGTGCTTTGCCATGGCAGTCTTGGCCCTGTTCAGCGGTCTTCACCATGGCGGTCTTTGCCCTGTTCAGCGGTCTTCACCATGGCGGTCTTGGCCTTGTTCAGCGGTGCTTTGCCATGGCAGTCTTTGCCCTGTTCAGCGGTCTTCACCATGGCGGTCTTTGCCCTGTTCAGCGGTCTTCACCATGGCGGTCTTTGCCCTGTTCAGCGGTCTTCACCATGGCGGTCTTGGCCTTGTTCAGCGGTGCTTTGCCATGGCTGGCTATGGACTGTTCAGCGGTGCTTTGCCATGGCAGTCTTGGCCCTGTTCAGCGGTCTTCACCATGGCGGTCTTTGCCCTGTTCAGCGGTCTTCACCATGGCGGTCTTGGCCTTGCTCAGCGGTGCTTTGCCATGACAGTCTTGGCCCTGTTAAGCGGTCTTCACCATGGCGGTCTTTGCCCTGTTCAGCGGTCTTCACCATGGCGGTCTTTGCCCTGTTCAGCGGTCTTCACCATGGCGGTCTTTGCCCTGTTCAGCGGTCTTCACCATGGCGGTCTTGACCTTGTTCAGCAGTGCTTTGCCATGGCTGGCTATGGACTGTTCAGCGGTGCTTTGCCATGGCAGTCTTGGCCCTGTTCTGGTACGGATATTGGTGTGTGGCATTACGATCTCCACACTGGACATTGGTGTGTGGCATGACGATCTCCACACTGGACATTGGTATGTGGCATGACGATCTCCACACTGGACATTGGTGTGTGGCATGACGATCTCCACACTGGACATTGGTGTGTGGCATGACGATCTCCACACTGGACATTTGGTGTGTGGCATAACGAACTGCACACTGGACATTGGTGTGTGGCATGACGATCTCCACACTGGACATTGGTGTGTGGCATGACGATCTCCACACTGGACATTGGTGTGTGGCATGACGATCTCCACACTGGACATTGATGTGTGGCATGACGAACTCCAAACTGGACGTTGGTGTGTGGCTTGACGTTCCATCATTGCCCAGCGGGGCTGTGGGATTCTGGACCCTCATGGGCTGTGACTCTGGCGGTGGTCTCCTGACCAGTTATGATACTTAAGCCCTCCTGGGCTGTGACTCTGGCGGTGGTCTCCTGACCAGTTACGATACTTGAGCCCTCCTGGGCTGTGACTCCGGGGGTGGTCTCCTGACCAGTTACGATACTTGAGCCCTCCTGGGCTGTGACTCCGGTGGTGGTCTCCTGACCAGTTACGATATTTGAGCCCTCCTGGGCTGTGACTCCGATACTTGAGCCCTCCTGGGCTGTGACTCCGGCGGTGGTCTCCTGACCAGTTACGATACTTGAGCCCTCCTGGGCTGTGACTCCGGCGGTGGTCTCCTGACCAGTTACGATACTTGAGCCCTCCTGGGCTGTGACTCCGGCGGTGGCGGTGGTCTCCTGACCAGTTACGATACTTGAGTCCTCCTGGGCTGTGACTCCGGCGGTGGTCTCCTGACCAGTTACGATACTTGAGCCCTCCTGGGCTGTGACTCCGGCGGTGGCGGTGGTCTCCTGACCAGTTACGATACTTGAGCCCTCCTGGGCTGTGACTCCGGCGGTGGTCTCCTGACCAGTAACGACGGTGCTGGCGGTTGTGTCTGGACCGCCGGGAATGATGGCGCACTTCTCCGCCGTGACACTCACAACAGGTTGGGGAGACTTCCTCAGGACCTTCCCCACCTTCTTTTGAGTTACAGATGACTCACCAATCGCCTTCAATCCTATTTCACTGTTTGTCCCACCAGGAGTCTTGACACGGTCCCGTTGTCCACTCTCCAATTTCGGAGCCTTTACAGGGGGTGGGCTGACAGTGCCTTGGCTCCGGGTCTTACTGCCTGCCCTGGTGGATGGGGCACTCCAAAAACCTGGTACACACACCACTGGTACTGGAGGCTTTTTGGCTGCGGCGCTACGACAGGACTGATGAATTGGAGGGGGGGGTGGGGGCAAAAAGGTCAATTTGACATAGGGACAGTTTCTGACGTACACTGGGATGGGTAGTTGGAGGGGGTCTGGGAGTGGAGGAAGAGGAGGTGGTTGTAGGAGGTGTCACTTTAGGTGTTTTGGGTGCAGCTGCAGGTACTGGAGGCTGTCGTGAGGTGGATGGATGTTGTGTGAGTGATTGCTGGCGTTTGTGTACTTTGGGAGGGGGCGTCACAGACACAGGGGGAGAGGACACAGGGGACGTGTAAATGGCAGTGGAGGTGGTGAGTGCAGGTGAGCGGCTTGTGGTGCTGGGTGTCCTGGTGCGAGTCCTAGTGCCTATAGATGTGGTGCATGCAGGTGTGTGTGTAGACGACACTGGGAGGGAGGAGGGAGAAGAGGAGGAGGGGGACACAGTGGAGACAGTGGATGTTGCTGTGTCTGTATGGGTCTGATGCTTGTGTGAGTGCCTGTGGTGTGTGTGGTGCCTATGTTTGCTTGAGCTACTTGTGTGTGTTGACTTGTGTGCATGCTGGTCTATAGGTGTGCTTGGGATGGGCTGGGGTACAGGGGATTGGGTCTGGGTGGAGGAAGTTGGAGGGCGGAAGCTGGACACAGGGACAATGGCTGCCATCAGTGCTGAGGCCAGAGATTGCAGGGTTCGCTGAAGGACAGCCTGACCAGAATGAATGCCTTCTAGGAATGCATTACCGTGTTTCAACTCTCGTTCTACACCCTGGATGGCATTCACAATGGTAGACTGCCCAACAGTGAGTGACCTGAGGATGTCAATGGCCTCCTCACTGAGGGCAGCTGGGGTGACTGGGGCAGGGCCTGAGGTGCCTGGGGCGAAGGTGATGCCCACCCTCCTGGGTGAGCGGGCACGGGGCGAACGCTGAGGGGCTGCTGGGAGGGCGGTGCTGGTAGGGGAGGTGGCGGCTGTACCTGTAGAAGTGGGGCGCACAGATGGTGCCGCCACCACAGGGGAGCTCCCATTGGCGGACGAGTCCTTGTCGCTGGTTGGTGATCCTGTGGCCGACGTGAAGCTCCCCTCGCCCTCCGTCCCACTGGTGAATTCAGAGTCTGTGGTGTGGCCCTCCATGGCCATGTGGGATGCAGCTCCCTCGTGCTCCGGTGCCACTGTACCTCCGCCTGTTGATGCTGATGTACAGAAGGACAGGGAGAGCAGAAAAAGGGTGAAGACAGAAGAAAGAGTTTTAGTGCATGGCATACCGCTACCGTTGGCGGACAAGACAAACGCAGCAGCCCCCTGCATTACGCCGTGCTCCTGCCCTCTGCACATGCAATTTCTGGGATATGGCCTACATGGCAATGGTAGAAATCTGCCCACATGGATGGCAAAGGGGCAACTATACATCAATTTGCCTTTATTTTGAGTTGGGGTAGAGTGCCACATGGCCTACATAACGGAGGGGCATTGCCTACCTAACTCGCTCTGGCCTAGGGACACCCGCAGCCCACCACCCCCACCCAGACAGCTCCACTGCACGCAAAGTCCATAGGATGAGGTTGTACTCACCCCCTTGTGTCTGCTGTGATGTCCTGAAGCGCCCATCCAACTCCGGGTAGGCCACCGCCAGGATCCGGAACATCAGGGGGGTCATGGTGCGACGGGCACCCCTCCCACGTTGGGAGGCCATCCCCAGCTGAGCTTCCGCCGTCTTCTTGCTGCAGCGGCGGATGTCCTCCCATCTCTTACGGCAGTGGGTGCCCCGTCTCTGGTGGGTCCCCAGGGTCCGGACTTCCTTGGCGATGGCACGCCAAATGTCCCTCTTCTTGTGGGCGCTGACCTACATGACATGCACAAGGAAAGAGGAACAGTCATTACCTACAGCACCGTCGTTGTAATTGGCCCCCTCCCAACTCTAGCCCTGTGGCCCATTCATCCCCATGCATTACTGTTCTATGTACTCTGCCCCCTTCCCTCATCCACCCAGCCCTCTCCACCCAGGCCTAGCCCATACAACGTGCTCCCTGTGTACTAACCTGTTGGTCTGGGGCACCGTAGAGTAGCGTGTACTGGGGAGGACCCCATCCACAAGTTTCTCCAACTCCTGTGCAGTGAAGGCAGGGGCCCTTTCCCCAGACGCAGCAGCCATCGTCGCTTCCAGACCGAGGTCACAGCAGCACTAGCAGTGTAGGTCCTCTCCTGTCGAAGGTCAGGTATCTAGTGATAGAACAGATAGAAAATGATGGTGACGTCCGCGGCGGTGCGCATCATCACCGCCAGCGCACCTGTTCATTGGCTCCTGGCACCCATAGGGTCCAATGTTAACCAATGCAGCATTGCGCCGCGCTCTACGACTGCCTACCATGACGGTGTCCAACGCCAGCACAGTTACCCCACAATTCCATTGTCCCAGTTTACAGGTCAGGCAGCCGCCATTTCAGGGGCCCACATGGCTTCAATGACTCCTGCGTCACACATACCGAGGCCTATACTCAAAACCTTTTCCGGATGGGTTAATTTTCTGGTGTAGTCTTGTGTGTGACTGTGGGTACATACCTGGAGGAACGCTGTTGTCCTTCTTAGACATCGTCAGTTGGGACACATTGGAAGATGGCGGAATCCGCCGGTGTACCGACCGCTGGTGGACCTGTTGACAATGGAAGAGCGACATGTCATCGTGACCTACCGGTTTGAAAGTGCCACTATCCAGAAACTATGTACCCAGTTGGAGCCAGACCTGATGTCACCAATCTGCCATCCGACTGGAATCCCCCCTGACGTGCAGGTGCTGTCAGTGCTCCATTTCCTTGCAAGTGGATCTTTTCAGACAACAGTGGCCATGGCATCAGGGATGTCCCTGCCTATGTTTTCCAAAGTGTTGTCCAGAGTGTTGTCTGCCCTGCTGAAACACGTAAGGAGATACATCATTTTCCCTGAGGTGGCGGATTTGCCTACAGTGAAAGGTGACTTCTATGCCCTTGGACATATCCCCAACGTCATAGGTGCTATTGATGGGACCCATGTAGCTCTGGCCCCCCCCGCAGGAATGAACAGGTGTACAGGAACAGGAAGAGTTATCATTCCAAGAATGTCCAGATGGTCTGTTTGGCAGACCAGTACATCTTGCAGGTAAATGCAATGTTCCCTGCCTCTGTGCATGACGCCTACATCCTGCGAAATAGCAGCATCCCTGATATGATGGGTGAACTCCAGAGGCACCGTGTATGGCTATTGGGGGACTCTGGTTACCCCAACCTGTCCTGGCTACTGACCCCAGTGAGGAATCCCAGGACCAGGGCAGAGGAACGGTACAATGAGGCCCATGGGCGGACTAGGAGGGTGATCGAGCGGACCTTCGGCCTCCTGAAGGCCAGGTTCAGGTACCTCCATATGACAGGTGGGTCCCTATTCTACTCACCGAAGAATGTGTGCGACATCATCATCGCCTACTTCATGCTCCATAACTTGGCATTGCAACGCCAGGTGCCTTTTCTGCAGGAGGATGATCCAGATGACGGTGTTGTTGCAGCGGTTGAGCCTGTGGAGCCTGTGGACAGTGATGAGGATGAAGCTGATGAAGATGAAAACGACAACAGGGAGTCAGTCATACAGCAATATTTTCAATAAGACACAGGTGAGTACAATTTCATGTTTCACATTATATTACATTTCACACGTCTACCTCTATCCTGTACCTACATTTCACTCATATTTGTTAACTGAGTTGTCCCCTTCCATTTCAGTTTCAGTAATGTGGTAACCTAAGTGTCAACAGCTTGCACCCTTGAAAGGCTTGTGATGTGTGACATTGGTATGTTGACCTTCTAATGGGTAACCTTTTTTAACACTGTAATTGACAATACAAAGTTCACAATCATTGACTGACTCCAATATAATTGAGGTTTCAAGGGTGTTTATTGAAGTGCATAAACATGTAGGGGGGTTGTGAAATGGGGAGAGGTCATGGTGGAAGAATGTCCATGGCAGAGTCCAGTCTATTAGTCTCACAGGTACATTGCACATCTGGCCATTGGAAGTGGAGCTGGGGCAGTTCCAAGCTGGACAGGGTAACAAAGTGGGACAGTGGGGGGACAATCAGGGTGGTCTTATTTCCTGCCGGGGGTCTTGCCATCTTGCTCTGTCCTGTTCCTGGATCTCAGGGCACACTTTCGTGGTGGTTGTCCGTCTGCAGGGGGTGGGGTGCTGGTCCTGTGGCGGGCGTCCTGTCCACTAACGCCGGCGGAGGTGGTGGGCATTTCATCGTCCTGGCTAGTGTCAGGGGCCCCTTGGAGTGCCACGGTGTCCCTCAAGGTCTTTTGAATGTCCGTCAGCACCCCTACGATGGTGGCCAGGGCAGAGCCGATGGTCCTGAGCTCCTCCCTGAACCCCAAATACTGCTCCTCCTGCAGACGCAGGGTCTCCTGCAACTTGTCCAGGACCGTTGCCATCGTCTCCTGGGAGTGGTGGTATGCTCCCATGATGGAGGATAGGGCCTCGTTGAGAGTAGGTTCCCTTGGCCTGTCCTCCCTCTGTCACACAGCAGCCCTCCCAGTTCCCCGGTGTTCCTGTGCCTCCGTCCCCTGAACCGTGTGCCCACTACCACTGCCCCCAGGTCCCTGTTGTTGTTGGGGTGGTGGGTTAGCCTGGGTGCCCTGTAGTGGTGGACACACCGCTGATTGACCTGTCCTGGGTAGGGAGGTATGGGCCCGCTGGGTGGGTGCTGTGCTGGGGTTACCAGAGGGTGTAAGCTCGGTGTTGGGCTGTGGCTGGGCAAGGGGAACCGACTGTCCTGAGGCCCACAATGGTCCGCCCTGGTCATCAAGATCCAGTAGGGCAGAGCTGCTGTTGTCACTGTGGGCCTCTTCTGGGGGTGGAGTGGTGTTGTCTGGACCCTCTGGTGTGGTGACGTTCCTTCGGGTTCCTGCGGGGGTATAAGTATATGATTATTGCATGTGTGTGTTTCATGGTGTGCAATGGTTGGGTGGGCGTGAACCCCAGTGCAGGCATTCCTGTGTGGGGGCTTGTGTGGTGATGGTTGGGGGGGTGTTGTGGGTATGTGTAGTGGGCATGCTTTAGTGATGAGTGTCCATGCTTAGTTGTGTCATGCAGGTCTTGGGGTTGGGATGGGTGGTTGGTGTTATGGGTAGATTAGTGAGGAGTTAGGGTGATAGGGGAGGGTGTGAGGGTGGGGGTGTGTGATAGCATGCAGGTAGGGTGGGGGATATGATAGTTAAGATTAGAATTACCAGTGTCTGTTCCTCCAACGACTCCTGCGAGGCCCTCAGGATGCAAGATGGACAAGACTTGCTCCTCCCATGTTGTTAGTTGTGGGGGAGGAGGTGGGGGTCCGCCGCCAGTCCGCTGTACCGCGATGTTGTGCCTGGAGACCGTTGAACGCACCTTCCCCCGTAGGTCGTTCCACCTCTTCCTGATGTCCTCCCTATTTCTTGGGTGCTGTCCCACAGCGTCGACCCTGTCAACTATTCTTTGCCATAGCTCCATCTTCCTGGCTATGGATGTGTACTGTACCTGTGAGCCAAATAGCTGTGGCTCTACCCTGATGATTTCCTCGACCATGACCCTGAGCTCCTCCTCGGAGAAGCGGGGTGTCTTTGGCGTGACATGGGGTGGTGTGTGTGATGTGTGGGGTGGTGTATGTGTTGATGAGTGTGGTGAGTTTAGTGGTATGTGGTGTTTTGTGCGTGGATGTTGTGTGGGTGATGGTGTTGTGTGCCTCTGTGTGCTGGTGTTGTCTTTGCTTTGCTGTCTCTCTGGCCTTCGTCTCTAATTTGTGGTCGTAGGGGTTTGTGGGTGATGTGGGTGTGTGTTTTATATTGTGTTGGGTGTGTGGGAGTGGTGTGTGTATGTGTCTCAGGTGTGTGTATTTGTAATTGTCCAATGTGGTGGTGTTTTGGAGATGTGTGTGTACCGCCAATGGAATACCGCGGTTGAAAGACCGCCGCGTGGATTCGTGGGTCATAATAGCATGGGCGTGTTTCTGTTGGCGTGGAGGATGTGTTTCTGCCAGTTTATCGCTGACCTTTAGTGTGGCGGACTTGTGTGGGTGTCTGAATTTCGGCTGAATCCGTGATGTGTGTCATAATAGCTGTGGCGGTCTCCCGCCGCCTCCGCGGTGTATTGGCGGTCTTCTGCACGGCGGTAAGTGGCTTTTACCGCCAATGTTGTAATGACCCCCATAGTGTCTTGGCAAAGATGGTTACACTGGCTCGACGAAGGCCCCCTCATCTGCTGGTTTTGCCCTTTCTGGTCGCCTCTCGACATGTCTAAAGAGAACATAATTTGCTCATTGGGGACAGTCCTGGTGTGGAACATATTGTGCCATCCGGCTCGAAGTGGATGGTCATGTTAAATTTTGAAATTAAGCCCCACCCTAAAAGGTTAGCTGGGGCCATGAAGGAGTACTGCAGTCGTTCCTCCACATGGCTCCCTCCTATGTCCTTGGTGACCTATTTCATAAATGGAACCCTCATGACTGCCCCAGAGAATCCCTGTTTGTCCACTGATGCACTGGAGGGTGGGATGTTACCCTCTCTGATACATGACTTGGCCCCTCCTCTGTCTACTAAGAAATTATATGGCTTTTTATTAATGGCTACTGTTATAGTGGGTTTCTGCTCTGGTCGGTGCATCACCAATAAAACTAGACACATGGTCTGCGGGCACCTTCTCGACCCGTAATTATCAGTTTTGTTGGTCGGAATGAACAGGTTACCTCCCCTCACTGTCACTCCTCCAGGTATTACTGTTGAGGGACCTTGCTGTTGCTGCGGTGGTGCCTGCCAATTGTTTTGCTGCCAATTCCCTTGTGCCTGAGGCAACTGGAAATTGCCTTGATACTGAGGTACTAGAGTATTACCCTAGGGCTGGCCTATCTGGTTATAGTTACCACGTATTTGTTGCTGCATATCTCCCATCTTTATCCTACACTCCCTTTGGAAATGGCCATACTTATGAAAGTAAAAACACTTGTCCATTTCAGTGTCCACTCCAGTGCTAAATTTGTGCTAGTTGGTTCTGGTGCAGAGCACCGGCACCTATTTTTGAGAGCTTACTGTGAGCCAAAGACACATATGGGAAACACAGAAGAGAAGAAAAAAGAAAAAGCGTCACACAGGAAGAAAACAGAAAGCTGCTGCAAGAGTAAACTGAAGGGGCAGGGAGTGGCTTTAAATGGATTGAAGAGGCCCGAGATGGCATCAGGATTACGCTGCTCAGTATACCGTGTTCGCACATGTAATTGCAGCAGCCGCATGTTTAAGAGGAGGGCTTTGGGCACCGGCACACATTTTTATTTACAAATTAAGCACTTGTCCACTCCTATGATCTCCTTGTCCCCTTTGATTACTTCCTCTACCCCCCTCTAAACCCTGCCTTATTCCCTCCACATTCCTGTTGCTGTGGCCTCACTGTTACTGCAGCCATTGTGTGGTGGCAGTAACGATATCCCCCCCCCCTTCTGTAGTAGTCTTCTTGAGTTTCTGCCGAACTAACCACTCCTCAATCCTCTTTTTATCTGAGTTAAATATCTTTTTCATGAGTTCCACAGGGTCACAATGGTTCCCTGAAAATGGTTTGTTCCCTTTGCTTACTAGACAGTACATTTTGCGTTCTCATACATTGTCCTTTCTGTGTATAACACTGGGCTGTTATGTTTATGTGGACCAACTATTTTGTCTCTCCAAGGTCCTAGGAGTGTCATCCGAGTCCAGATTGGTCGCCAGAGTGCTACACCAGTCTTCACCAAAGGATATTGCCAGACCCACAGTGTATGGAGATCGGTAGACCAGTTGGAGCTGGTCTTATACTGGCTTAAAAAGAACTTGGAGGGACACTGCCCCTGAGGAAAGTGGCCCCACCTTACCTGTGGACTGAGAAATACCCACAAGGACACCACTGTCGATTGCACAGCACCCAGAGCATTTTCAGCATCCTGCATCAGGAACACTCCATTGAAGTCAATGGCAGCTGTGACGCAACATTTGGAAGTGGACTTTAGACTACTTTGGTGACCAGGTAACTGTCCAAATACTCTTTAGTGGCCCCCCTGACCTTTTTGCTGTAAGATCTGGCTGTCCCCTTCAGGCAGGAGTAGCCGAACAGAACTCTTTCACATTTTCAAAAGTTTACAATTACCAATGCTTGTTTGCGCTTTGGATTAAAGAACTGAGATTTATATTTTAATTTGAAATCTATATCTCTGGAACACTCTTGTGCATTTTCTCTACCCCACCCAGAGCTGACAGGTGGGACAGACGCATCAATATTGAATACCTGGAGGAGTGACAGTGAGGGGAGGTTAGGTCATTCACACTACTCCACAGGATGGCAGAGGGTTGCCAGATGGCCAGCAACTGTGCAAGGCCACTGGACAAACTGGGAACAAGAACTTGTGAAAGAGGAGCAGATAGGGGGTCAACCTGTTTTTCTGTACACTATGCCACAAACAAGCCCCAACGGCAGGCCTATACCGTTTTGGTGGAGGGACACCTGGCTGCTGTATTACAGACTTCGTGCGGAAGGTCAAAAGCTGTGAACTGTTGCCACTCAAGCTCCAAACAAAGGTGGAGCGCAGCAGGACCATCCCCTGCTGCTGCAACAAAAGATTCTTTCAAAGAGGAAACCTGATCCGAAGACCAATGAACATGCTCAACAGCTAACAATACCAGACTATCTGTTCACAATCTGGAGTCATAAGAATAACTTGAGCCCAATCGTTCCTGATTTTCCTGAGAACTCTGAGTGGGAGTGGTATTGAAAGAAAGGCATACAGGTGGCCTGAGTTCCACTCTGGAAGAAAAGGGTCTCAGAGTGACACTCACCTTGGAAACGTCAGTTTGCAGAACAGCTGACATTGCATGTGCTCAGCAGTGGTGAACATATATAACCAATGCTCGCCCCAGTCTTGGGAGAGACCTAGCGCCACCTCAGAATGGAGACACCACGCGTGTTTAGCTAGTAATCTATGGCTGAGTTAATCCGTACTGGCTTCCAGCAAGCCCACCAGGTGCTGAAACACCAGGGAAATCCTCCAGCCATGTCCAGAGGCTTAGAGCATCTTGACAAAGACCATGACCCCACCCCGCCCTGTTTGTTGCAAACACAATGGTGGTGGTGTTTTCCAAGAAAATCTTCCCTAGTCTTATTTTGATGGAGGATAGAAAGGTTTTCAATGCCAACCAGATCACTCAGAGCTCCAACAGGTTGATGTGGAGTCCTCTGATCTCCACCTCTCTCTCACATCTGCAGAGCCCCCATATGCCAGAAGGCATGCATCTCAAGCAAGATACAGGAGGCCAGGAGGCACAGCAGCCTCAGACCCAGTTTCAGGATAGAGGCTGAAACATTGGTATCACGGCCTGAATATCCTGGACTCACCACTTAGGAGAATAAGCCCAAAACTGCACTCCAGAGCAGCTCTAATGAAAAAGAGCACCTAAGAAGGGATCAGGTGTGACTTTAGTACGTTCATAGTAAACCCCGGCAAGTGCAGTAAGTATGCCGTAGTCTGGAGGTTGAAGACGACTGCCTGGGCTGAGCCCTCCTTCAACACACAATCATCAAGACAGGGGAAGACTGGCTTCCCTGATCTCTGCAGATGAGCTGCAACCACACCATCACCTTTGTGAACACCCGAGTGGCGTTGGTAATTCCAAATGGGAGCACTACAAATTGAAAGTGATCATGGTCCACTGTGAGCCATACGTAACGTCTGTGGGCAGGCAGGGTGGGAAATGTGAAAGTACTGGTCCTGCAAGTTTAACTCTACCATCCAGTCTCCCAGGTCCAGGGCAGACAGAAGTTGAGTGAGCATGTGCATCTTGAATTTTCCCTTTTTCAGGAAGGAATGGAAAGTGTGCACATCTAGAATAGGAAAAAGGCCTCTGTTCTTCATGGGCACCAGAAAATAGCAGGAATAACAACCATGAACTACTTCTGATGCCGGTACCCCCTCTGTGGCTCTCTTGGCCAAGAAAGACTGTCCTTCAGGACAGAGTAAAAAGATGTGGTACATTCTCTTACATCAGCAATATATGTAGGGTTCCAACAAATTGGGTGCCTTATAAATCTCCATAGAGCCTTCAATGTCCCCTGGGCTCACTCCAGGGTGGCCATTTACCCCTACGTGTATGTCCTCTCCTAGGTCTACGGCCAGGCTGTGAATGTCCTTATGGCCCTGCCTCCCATCCACCCCATATTTTGGCATATTTCTTTTCAATACCTCTACCTCGTTAAAGTTATTATTCCAGTATCTGGCATGTGTGCTTGCCCTCCCGCCATTCTTTGCTTCCCTGAGATGTTCCTGATCCCCCTTCTCTAGCAATGTCTTGTTTAGTTAACATGTAGCCAAGATTTATCAATTGCTTGCGATATCTTGAGTGACCAGTTTGTCCCCAAATTCCTAGTAGAACCGTCTCCAGGTTAAGCTCCAGGGGAACCCCAGGGATGTCCTGTAGTGTCTGTCTCACCTCCCTCCAGAAGGGCTCAATCTTGGGGCAGCTCCATAGCATGTGGTAGAATGTGCCTTCCCTTTCGCACCCTCATAGGCACTCTGCACTAGCTGCCCTTCCCAAACTCCAGAGTACGGCAAGGGTATCATAAACCCAAAGCAATATTTTATGCTGAATTAGCCTGAATGATGTGGGTATGGCAACCTCGACCAGGAACGTAAGTGCCTCTCCCCATTTAACCTCCACAATATCCCCAGTCCCTCTTCCATTTCTCACACAAGTCATCTAGTGAGGTTTCATGTTCCCCATTAATGTGCTGTATATGAGTAATATTGATTTCTCCAGGATGGCGACTTCTAATAGGCTCACCTCCAGCGTCTTCCTGCATTTCCAAATCTCCATTGATATTAAGGCATAGGGCTGCTCTTAGCTGTGCATATCGCAGCCACTGCTTATTCAGTATACCTTTTGTAGGTATACAAAAGGTACCACCCGTTAGCATCCCTCACCTCTCCCAGAGTAGACATTCCTACATAGCCGCAACCTTGACACCCCTATAGGGAGTCTTGTTCCCTCCCATAGAGATGTCTTTGGGGTCAGACTATTAGCCCACCCATTTCCCTTGTTAGTTTCCTCCAGGTCCAGGTGACTATAGCTGTTGCCGGGCATACTGTTGGTTTTTTTTTTTCTTTTTTTATTTGCTTCCCGGACACTACGAAACGCCGTGCGATTACCTGAACACGGCTTTCCCCTTCTTATATTCTTCGTCATAATAGGATACTTTTTGGCGTTATAGGTGTCTCAACTATCTGCCATTTCTCTCTATTCCAGTTACCACAAGTTTTCAGATACCTGGGATTGCTTGAGAGTACATTTATGATAGATGGCCTTACTGTAGCTCAGCCCTGATGAAGTCTTTGAGATTTATCTCTCACAAGACGAAACACGTATTGGCGTTTGTTGCTACATGACTACTTATTGGCTGTCGTAGTCACAGATATATTAACCTTACGGATCGTTTACTATCACTGTGTTGTAATTTATTGTTTGAGATTAAATTGAAGATCCTGTTTTCATGATTTCCAATTGTACAAAAATTCTTTACCATTACAATATGGACTCTCAACATCTTTAACATAATGACTGTGATTCATGAGTGCCCTGACTTTCGACTTAATACTGTTGGGTCTATTCTCCCACCATAGAACCACTGTAGATAGTTTTATCACCCCTGGTTTCTCTATCGGCCCGGAACACCAGATAGTCCCGAGGGGGCCCAGAACACCCAGTGGTTAACTACACAGCCATGCAGCCTCAAAGTACTTATGAATTTTTGGGAAGGCTATCCCTCCATCATATTTAGATCTCTGCAGCATGCGGCGCTCCACCCTCGGCTGCCTACTCAACTATATGAGTGTGTGCACTAGGGTCTCCACTCTATTGAAAAAGGCATCCTTGATGTTGTATGGGGAGTTATGGAGGATATAAAGAAAGCAGGGGAAGGCTATCATCTTAAACATCGTCGCTCTCCCTTTCACGAAGATCGGTAGGGCCTGCCAATGTTTGTCGTCTTTCTCAAAGCGTTATAGCAGGGAGAACAAATTAGCATCATGGTACTGTGTTGACTAGTAATCCAAATCCCCAGATATTTCAATCTGTCTGACTCCACTCTAAGAGGTCAATGTCAGTGTTTGACTTGGTTCTCAGGTGTCGAGGGGGAGCAATAAGGATTTATCCTAATTTACTGCAAACCCGCAGATATTTCCAAACACCTGAAAAATATCTCCCAGGCGTTGGCTCGACAAAGGCACCTATGCTAGGATTAATAAGACATTGTCTGCGTATAGAAAAATACGCTCATCGTTAGCACTCCTAGTTGACCATCCCCTGATCTGCGCAACCACTCGCATCCGATTTCCTAGCTCCTCAATTGCCAACGCAAATAACATGTGTGACAGGGGGAAGCTCTGTCTTGTACCCCTATGCAATTCAAATTCTCAAGACTCACTTTCACACAGGGTCTATCCTATAAGAGCCTGACCTATCTTCTGAATTTCAGGCCAATGCACATTTTCAGTAGGACTCCTAAAAGGCATGGACACTCTACGGAGTCAAAGGCTTTGTGTGCATCTAGAGAGACTATTGCCCTTCCACTAGTAAAATCTTTTATCAGTGCTAGATTATTATGGAGCTGACGTAAATTCAACGCTGTTGAGCGACCTGGGATAAATCCACTCTGGTCTGGGTGCATCAGTCATCATAACCTTTCTGAGTCTATTGGCTAACAATTTGGCAAGAACTTTAATGTCCACATTTAGTAATGAGATTGGGCGATAAGTTTGGCTCCAGTCTCTGAGTTTGCCTGGCTTGGGGACCAGGACAGTCGAAGCCGATCGCATATCCATGGGACGTTCCCCAGTCTTAAAGGCCACTTTTAGGGCCACACATAGGCGAGGGATTGTCCACTTGCTAAGTTTACGAAAAAAAACTCCACTGGGAACCCATTAGGTCCAGGGGTCTTCCCAGCTTGTAAGTGTCCCTTTGCCAAAGGCAATTCTTCTTCCATAAGATCCTTCTCTAATTTAGCCCTCTGTTGGGGAGAGGGGGGGGGACAGTATCACCATAGGGCAATCAACAATAAATCTTTGTATGCCCTCCTCATTTGCCCTCAGTCAGGAATCGTAAAACCCTGCCAATTGGGTGGCTAACTCATCAACTATGCTTCAGGAGTCCCTAACTGTCTCCCCAGTGGATGTTTTCAGTTCTCTAATAAATGAGGCATTCCTCTCTTTACTCCCTATACAAGCTAATAATTTCCCAGTCTTGTTCACCTCTGCGTATAACCATTTCCGTTTCAACAGGTACATTTGCTTCACTTCATTGTGGGCCACTACGCAGTATTCTTTTTGCGCTACCTCTCTTTTCTTTTCAGGGGTTGGGGAAACCGCACAACTCTTCTCTAATGTCAACAACGTTCCCCCTGACCCCCCACCTCCACCCCCAGGACTCCTCCTCTTATGGTAGACTTGTATGCCTCCCAAGGAGTCTCTAGACTCTGTACTGTACCAGTGTTTTCAGTGAAGTACTGTTCCCCAGGTTTTTGACTATCTTCGTGTTCATGAGGGGTCAAGCTTCCATCTTCTATCCTCCCCGGGTGGTCTAGTCCCTAACTGTATGCACAAACTAAGTGGGGAGTGATCGCTGATGCCTCATGTCAGGTAAAGCTCCACCCTAAATTTGGAGAGTGTATCTGCAGAGATGAAGAGGTAGTCTATCCTTGAGTGAATGCTATGGGTGGCTGAATAAAATAAGTAGCCTCTCTCCTGCCCATGTAGGATTTGCCACACATTACAGGGTCCCATTGACTATGCAAAGATCTCTAACTTGCTCCTTGTTGAGCTTCCCTCTGTCGCTGTGCTAGTTCTATCCAGACATGTGTTTATTACCAAATTGAAGACTCCTCTCACTAATGTGTGGGCCTGTGGAGTGTCCAATGGAGCACATTTCCCTGTAGCCTGGAGGGTCAATAAACATTTACCAGTACAGTAGCAGAGGTATAGTATCATATTCATCCAGGATCGCTCTACAGCATTCCGATGGGGGTGGGGGAGTCCACCCAGGTACAGATTGTATGGAATGGGAGGGATTTTTTGAAGAAGTACCAGAACCTCCCCTTGATCCTGCCGTGTACTGTGCATGACCCACCACTTTATATTTCCCTTGTTCCATCACTCAGTGTTGGGCATCTAGTAGGTAGGTTACTTATAGATAGACTATGTTGGACTGGTGCCTAGACAGTGCTTTATGCATCAATCCCCTCTTTATCTTATTCCCCAACCGGCTTACATTCCATGTTATGAAAGACACCTGCCCTGGATGCATCTTCGTGTCTTTTCATTCATCAGTCCTTCCACCCACTTAGGACTCTTGGCCCTGGGAGCCCACCTACCAGTCGTACTGTGTTGAAAATTCCCTCTAACAGTTGTAGTTGAAACCAATGATTAACATCCTCAACTACCCCCCTGCCTTATAGTGTTGTGATTTGTGAAAGACCCACCCTCCCAACTCATGGCATGTATTATCCCCAAACCGAAAGAGGAAACCATCCCTCATAG